>NC_060127.1:227013050-227613050 GCF_021461395.2 Schistocerca americana | reverse complement strand
CACAATGCCGACTTAAGCACTAGAAGACTGACTCTTCCTACTGTCTATGTTTTGAACCATTTCTGTGACACTAGTTATAGAGTCCGATGCTTAACTTCAGGTTTACTGTATCCCTTGGAACTTCTTATTGACGATGAATCTCAGAAATTGCAACGGAATTAAATACAAAAGGCACAATGCCGACTTAAGTACAAGAAGACCGACTCTTCTTACTGTCTATGTATTGAACCAATCCAGTGACACTAGATATAGATTCCGATGCTTCACTTCAGGTTTACTGTATCCGTTGGACCTTCTTATTGACGATGAAACAGAGAAATTGCATCGGAATTAAATACAAAAGGCACAATGCGGACTCAAGTACAAGTAGACTGACTCTTCTTACTGCCTATGTTTTGAACCATCACTGTGACACTAGTTATAGATTCCGATGCTTCACTCCAGGTTTACTGTATCCCTTGGACATTCCTATTGACGATGAGACACAGAAATTCTATCGGAATTAAATACGAAAGGCACAATGCCGACTTAAGGACAAGAAGACTGACTCTTCTTACTGACTATGATTTGAAACATTCCTGTGACAATTCTTGTAGATTCCCATGCTTCACTTCAGGTTTACTGTATCCCTCTGACACTCTTATTGACGATGAAACATAGAAATTGCATCGGAATTAGATACAAGAGGCGCAATGCCGACTTAAATAGAAGAAGACTGACTCTTCTTACTGACTATGTTTTGAAACATTCCTGTGACACTTCTTATAGATTCCCATGCTTCACTTCAGGTTTACTGTATCCCTCTGACATTCTTATTGACGATGAAACATAGAAATTGCATCGGAATTAGATACAAGAGGCACAATGCCGACTTAAATAGAAGAAGACTGACTCTTCTTACTGACTATGTTTTGAAAGATTCCTGTGACACTTCTTATAGATACCCATGCTTCACTTCAGGTTTACTGTATCCCTCTGACCTTCTTATTGACGATGAAACACAGAAATTGCATCGGAATTAATTACAAAAGACACAATGCCGACTTAAGTACAAGAAGACTGACTCTTCTTAATGTCTATGTTTTGAACCATTCCATTGACACTAGTTATAGATTCCGATGCTTCACTCCTGGTTTACTGTATCCCTTGGACCTTGTTATTGACGATGAGACGTAGAAATTGCATCGGAATTAAATAGAAAAGGCTCAATGCCGACATAAGTACAAGAAGACTGACTCTTCTTACTGCCTATGTTTTGAACCATTCCTGTGACACTAGTTATAGATTCCGATGCTTCACCTCAGGTTTACTGAATCCCTTGGACCTTCTTATTGACGATGAAACACAGAAATTGCATCGGAATTAAATATAAAAGGCACAATGCCGACGTAAGTACAAGAAGACTGACTCTTCATACTGTCTATGTTTTGAACCATTACTCTGACACTAGTTATAGATTCCGATGCTTCACTCCAGGTTTACTGTATCTCTTGGACCTTCTTATTGACGATAAAACACAGAAATTACATCGGAATTAAATAGAAAATGCACAATGCCGACTTAAGTTCAAGAAGACTGACTCTTCCTACTGTCTATGTTTTGAACCATTCCTGTGACACTAGTTATAGATTCCGATGCTTCACTTCAGGTTTACTGTATCCCACTGACCTTATTGCCGATGAAACACAGAAATTGCATCGGATTTAAATACAAAAGCCACAATGCCGACTTAAGTACAAGAAGACTGACTCCTCATACTGACTATGCTTTGTACCATTCCTGTGACACTAGTTATAGATTCCGATGCTTCACTCCAGGTTTACTGTATCCCTTGGACCTTGTTATTGACGATGAGACGTAGAAATTGCATCGGAATTAAATAGAAAAGGCTCAATGCCGACATAAGTACAAGAAGACTGACTCTTCTTACTGCCTATGTTTTGAACCATTCCTGTGACACTAGTTATAGATTCCGATGCTTCACCTCAGGTTTACTGAATCCCTTGGACCTTCTTATTGACGATGAAACACAGAAATTGCATCGGAATTAAATATAAAAGGCACAATGCCGACGTAAGTACAAGAAGACTGACTCTTCATACTGTCTATGTTTTGAACCATTACTCTGACACTAGTTATAGATTCCGATGCTTCACTCCAGGTTTACTGTATCTCTTGGACCTTCTTATTGACGATAAAACACAGAAATTACATCGGAATTAAATAGAAAATGCACAATGCCGACTTAAGTACAAGAAGACTGACTCTTCCTACTGTCTATGTTTTGAAGCATTTCTGTGACACTAGATATAGATTCCGATGCTTCACTTCAGGTTTACTGTATACCTTGGACCTTCTTATTGACGATGAAACACAGAAATTGCATCGGAATTAAATACAAAAGGCACAATGCTGACTTAAGTACAAGAAGACTGACTCTTCTTACAGCCTATGTTTTGAACCATTACTGCGACACTAGTTATAGATTCCGATGCTTCACTCCAGGTTTAGTGTATCCCTTGGACCTTCCTATTGACGATGAGACACAGAAATTCTATCGGAATTAAATACAAAAGGCACAATTCCGACACAAGGACAAGAAGACTGACTCTTCTTACTGACTATGTTTTGAAACATTCCTATGACACTTGTTATAGATTCCCATGCTTCACTTCAGGTTCACTGTATCCTTCTGACATTCTTATTGACGATGAAACATAGAAATTGCATCGGAATTAGATACAAAAGGCACAATGCCGACTTAAATACAAGAAGACTGACTCTTCTTACTGACTATGTTTTGAACCATTCCATTGACACTAGGTATAGATTCCGATGCTTCACTCCTGGTTTACTGTATCCCTTGGACCTTGTTATTGACGATGAAACATAGAAATTTCATCGGAACTAAATACAAAAGGCACAATGCCGACTTAAGTACAAGAAGACTGACTCTTCTTACTGACTATGTTTTGAACCATTCCTGTGACACTAGTTATAGATTCCGATGCTTCACTTCAGGTTTACTGTATACCTTGGACCTTCTTATTTACGATGAAACACAGAAATCTAATCGGAATTAAATACAAAATGCACAATGCCGACTGAAGGACAAGAAGACTGACTCTTCTTACTGTCTATGTTTTGAACCATTCCTGTGACACTAGTTTTGGATTCCGATGCTTCACTTCAGGTTTACTGTATCCCACTGACCTTATTGCCGATGAAACACAGAAATTGCATCGGATTTAAATACAAAAGCCACAATGCCGACTTAAGTACAAGAAGACTGACTCCTCATACTGACTATGCTTTGTACCATTCCTGTGACACTAGTTATAGATTCCGATGCTTCACTTCAGGTTTACTGCTTCCCTTGGACCTTCTTATTGACGATGAAACACAGAAATTGCATCGGAATTAAATAAAAAAGGCACAATGCCGACTTAAGCACTAGAAGACTGACTCTTCCTACTGTCTATGTTTTGAACCATTTCTGTGACACTAGTTATAGAGTCCGATGCTTAACTTCAGGTTTACTGTATCCCTTGGAACTTCTTATTGACGATGAATCTCAGAAATTGCAACGGAATTAAATACAAAAGGCACAATGCCGACTTAAGTACAAGAAGACCGACTCTTCTTACTGTCTATGTATTGAACCAATCCAGTGACACTAGATATAGATTCCGATGCTTCACTTCAGGTTTACTGTATCCGTTGGACCTTCTTATTGACGATGAAACAGAGAAATTGCATCGGAATTAAATACAAAAGGCACAATGCCGACTCAAGTACAAGTAGACTGACTCTTCTTACTGCCTATGTTTTGAACCATCACTGTGACACTAGTTATAGATTCCGATGCTTCACTCCAGGTTTACTGTATCCCTTGGACATTCCTATTGACGATGAGACACAGAAATTCTATCGGAATTAAATACGAAAGGCACAATGCCGACTTAAGGACAAGAAGACTGACTCTTCTTACTGACTATGTTTTGAAACATTCCTGTGACAATTCTTGTAGATTCCCATGCTTCACTTCAGGTTTACTGTATCCCTCTGACACTCTTATTGACGATGAAACATAGAAATTGCATCGGAATTAGATACAAGAGGCGCAATGCCGACTTAAATAGAAGAAGACTGACTCTTCTTACTGACTATGTTTTGAAACATTCCTGTGACACTTCTTATAGATTCCCATGCTTCACTTCAGGTTTACTGTATCCCTCTGACATTCTTATTGACGATGAAACATAGAAATTGCATCGGAATTAGATACAAGAGGCACAATGCCGACTTAAATAGAAGAAGACTGACTCTTCTTACTGACTATGTTTTGAAAGATTCCTGTGACACTTCTTATAGATACCCATGCTTCACTTCAGGTTTACTGTATCCCTCTGACCTTCTTATTGACGATGAAACACAGAAATTGCATCGGAATTAATTACAAAAGACACAATGCCGACTTAAGTACAAGAAGACTGACTCTTCTTAATGTCTATGTTTTGAACCATTCCATTGACACTAGTTATAGATTCCGATGCTTCACTCCAGGTTTACTGTATCCCTTGGACCTTGTTATTGACGATGAGACGTAGAAATTGCATCGGAATTAAATGGAAAAGGCTCAATGCCGACATAAGTACAAGAAGACTGACTCTTCTTACTGCCTATGTTTTGAACCATTCCTGTGACACTAGTTATAGATTCCGATGCTTCACCTCAGGTTTACTGAATCCCTTGGACCTTCTTATTGACGATGAAACACAGAAATTGCATCGGAATTAAATATAAAAGGCACAATGCCGACGTAAGTACAAGAAGACTGACTCTTCATACTGTCTATGTTTTGAACCATTACTCTGACACTAGTTATAGATTCCGATGCTTCACTCCAGGTTTACTGTATCTCTTGGACCTTCTTATTGACGATAAAACACAGAAATTACATCGGAATTAAATAGAAAATGCACAATGCCGACTTAAGTACAAGAAGACTGACTCTTCCTACTGTCTATGTTTTGAAGCAATTCTGTGACACTAGATATAGATTCCGATGCTTCACTTCAGGTTTACTGTATACCTTGGACCTTCTTATTGACGATGAAACACAGAAATTGCATCGTAATTAAATACAAAAGGCACAATTCCGACTTAAGGACAAGAAGACTGAATCTTCTTACTGACTATGTTTTGAAACATTCCTATGACACTTGTTATAGATTCCCATGCTTCACTTCAGGTTTACTGTATCCCTCTGACCTTCTTATTGACGATGAAACATAGAAATTGCATCGGAATTAGATACAAAAGGCACAATGCCGACTTAAATACAAGAAGACTGACTCTTCTTACTGACTATGTTTTGAACCATTCCATTGACACTAGTTATAGATTCCGATGCTTCACTCCAGGTTTACTTTATCCCTTGAACATTGTTATTGACGATGAAACATAGAAATTTCATCGGAACTAAATACAAAAGGCACAATGCCGACTTAAGTACAAGAAGACTGACTCTTCTTACTGACTATGTTTTGAACCATTCCTGTGACACTAGTTATAGATTCCGATGCTTCACTTCAGGTTTACTGTATCCCTTGGACCATCTTATTGACGATGAAACACAGAAATTGCATCGGAATTAAATACAAAAGGCACAATGCCGACATAGGTACAAGAAGACTGACTCTTCCTACTGTCAATGTGTTGAACCATTCCCGTGACACTAGTTATAGATTCCATTGCTTCACTTCAGGTTTACTGTATCCCTCTGAACATCTTATTGACGATGAAACACAGAAATTGGATCGGAATTAAATACAAAAGGCACAATGTCGACTTAAGCACAAGAAGACTGACTCTTCTTACTGTCTAAGTTTGAACCATTCCTGTGACACTAGTTATAGATTCCGATGCTTCACATCAGGTTTACTGTATCCCTCTGACCATCTTATTGACGAAGAAACATAGAAATTGCATCGGAATTAAATACGAAAGGCAAAATTCCGACTTAAGTACGAGAAGACTGACTCATTTTACTGACTATGATTTGAACCATTCCTGTGACACTCGTTATAGACTCGGATGCTTCACTTCAGGTTTACTGTATCCCTCTGACCTTCTTATTGACGATGAAACATAGAAATTGCATCGGAATTAAATAGAAAAGGCACAATGCCGACTTAAGTACAAGACGACTGACTTTTCTTACTGTCTATGTTTTGAACCATTCCTGTGACACTAGTTATAGATTCCGATGCTTCACTCCAGGTTTAGTGTATCCCTTGGGTCTTGTCATTGACGATGAAACACAGAAATTGCATCGGAATTAAATAGAAAAGGCACAATGCCGACATAAGTCATAGAAAACAGACTATTCTTACTGACTATGTTTGAACCATTCCTGTGACACTAGTTATAGATTCCGATCATTCACTTCAGGTTTACTGTATCCCTTGTACGTTCTTATTGACGATGGAACACAGAAATTGCATCGGAATTAAATACAAAAGCAAAATGCCGACTTAAGTACACGAAGACTGATTCTTCTTACTGACTATGTTTTGAACCATTCCTGTGACACTAGTTATAGATTCCGATGCTTCTCTTGAGGTTTACTGTATCCCTTGGACCTTCCTATTGACGATGAAACACAGAAATTGCATCGGAATTAAATACAAAAGGCACAATGCCGACTTAAGTACAAGAAGACTGACTCATCTTACTGTCTATGTTTTTAACCATTCCTGCGACACTAGTTTTAGATTCCGATGCTTCACTCCAGGATTACTGTATCCCTTGGACCTTCTTATTGACGATGAAACACAGAAATTGCATCGGAATTAAACACAAAAGGCACAATGCCGACTTAATTACAAAAAGACTGACTCTTCTTACTGACTATGTTTTGAACCATTCCTGTGACACTACTTATAGATTCCGATGCACACTTCAGGTTTACTGTATCCCTCTGACCATCTTTTTGACGAAGAAACACAGAAATTGCATCGGAATTGAATACGAAAGGCAAAATGCCGACTTAAGTACAAGAAGATTGACTCTTTTTACTGACTATGTTTGAACCATTCCTGTGACACTCGTTATAGACTCGGATGTTTCACTTCAGGTTAACTGTATCGCTCAGACCTTCTTATTGACGATGAAACACAGAAATTGCATCGGAATTAAATAGAAAAGGCACAATGCCGACTTAAGTACAAGACGACTGACTTTTCATACTGTCTATGTTTTGAACCATTCCTGTGACACTAGTTATAGATTCCGATGCTTCACTTGAGGTTTACTGTATCCCTTGGACCTTCTTATTGACAATGAAACAAAGAAATTGCATCGGAATTAAATACAAAAGGCCCAATTTCAGCCTAAGTACAAGAAGACTGACTCTTCTTACTGTCTATGATTTGAACCATTCCTGTGACACAAGTTATTGATACCGATGCTTCACTCCAGGTTTACTTTATCCCTTGGACCTTGTTATTGACGATGAAACACAGAAATTCCATCGGAATTAAATAGAAAATGCACAATGCCGACTTACGGACAAGAAGACTGACTCTTCTTACTGACTATTGAAGTGGACTGACAAGGCAGCCAGTCCACAGTGACGGGTAGCCGATAGAAAGGCACGCGTACACACTCACGCCGACGGGCGTCAATTCTGGATCAGGATAACTATTGAATGGTAGCAAGAAAAGTACGTAGCTGCTTTATACTTAACTTTATTATTTGATGACTACAGCATTCTTCTTGAGACATTTATACTATAACTCTCAAAGTAGGTAAGGCTAATGGCGCCTTGCTAGGTCGTAGCCATGGACTTAGCAGAAGGCTATTCTAACTGGCTCTCGGCAAATGAGAGGAAGGCTTCGTCCGTATGGTCGCTAGCAATCTCCTCGTACAACTGGGGCGAGTGCTATATCGTCTCTCGAGACCTGCCTTGTGGTGGCGCTAGCTCTGCGATCACACAGTGGCGACATGCGGGTCCGACATGTACTAAATGGACCGCGGCCGATTTAAGCTACCACCTAGCAAGTGTGGTGTCTGGCGGTGACACCACAACTATGTTTTGAACCATTCCTGTGACACTAGCTATAGATTCCGATGATTCACTGCAGGTTTATCTGTTTCCCTTGGTCCTTCTTATTGACGATGAAACACAGAAATAGCATCGGAATTAAATACAAAAGGCAATATGCGACGTAAGTACAAGAAAACTGACTCTTCCTACTGTCTATGTTTTGAACCATTCCTGTGACAGTAGTTTTGGATTCCGATGATTCACTTCAGGTTTACTGTATTCCTCTGACCTTCTTATTGACGATGAAACACAGAAATTGCATCGGAATTAAATACAAAAGGCACAATGCCGACATAACTACAAGAAGACTTACTCTTCTTACTGACAATGTTTTGAACCATTCTTGTGACACTAGTTATAGATTCCGATGCTTCACTCCAGGTTTACTGTATCCCTTGGACCTTCTTATTGACGATGAAACACAGAAATTGCATCGGAATTAAATGCAAAAGGCACAATCCCGAATTAAGTACAAGAAGACTGACACTTCCTACTGTCTACGTTTTGAACCATTCCTGTGACACTAGTTACAGATTCCGATGCTTCACTTCAGGTTTACTGTATCGCTCGGACCTTATTGCCGATGAAACACAGAAATTGCATCGGAATTAAATACAAAAGGCACAATGCCGACTTAACTAAAAGAAGACTGACTCTTCCTACTGTCTACGTTTTGACCTTTCCTGTGACACTACTTATAGATTCCGATGCTTCACTTCAGGTTTACTGTATCCCTCTAACCTTCTTATTGCCGATGAAACACAGAAATTGCATCGTAATTAAATACAAAAGACACAATGCCAACTTAAGTACAAGAAGACTGAATCTTCTTACTGTCTATGTTTTGAACGATTCCTGCGACACTAATTATAGATTCCGATGCTTCACTCCAGGTTTACTGTATCCCTTGGACCTTCTTATTGACGATGAAACACAGAAATTGCATCGGAATTAAATGCAAAAGGCACAATCCCGAATTAAGTACAAGAAGACTGACACTTCCTACTGTCTACGTTTTGAACCATTCCTGTGACACTAGTTACAGATTCCGATGCTTCACTTCAGGTTTACTGTATCGCTCTGACCTTATTGCCGATGAAACACAGAAATTGCATCGGAATTAAATACAAAAGGCACAATGCCGACTTAACTAAAAGAAGACTGACTCTTCCTACTGTCTACGTTTTGACCATTCCTGTGACACTACTTATAGATTCCGATGCTTCACTTCAGGTTTACTGTATCCCTCTGACCTTCTTATTGACGATGAAACACAGAAATTGCATCGGAATTAATTACAAAAGACACAATGCCGACTTAAGTACAAGAAGACTGACTCTTCTTAATGTCTATGTTTTGAACCATTCCATTGACACTAGTTATAGATTCCGATGCTTCACTCCAGGTTTACTGTATCCCTTGGACCTTCTTATTGACGATGAGACATAGAAATTGCATCGGAATTTAATAGAAAAGGCTCAATGCCGACTTAAGTACAAGAAGACTGACTCTTCTTACTGCCTATGTTTTGAACCATTCCTGTGATACTAGTTACAGATTCCTATGCTTCACTTCAGGTTTACTGTATACCTTGGACCTTCTTATTGACGATGAAACACAGAAATTGCATCGGAATTAAATGCAAAAGGCACAATCCCGAATTAAGTACAAGAAGACTGACACTTCCTACTGTCTACGTTTTGAACCATTCCTGTGACACTAGTTACAGGTTCCGATGCTTCACTTCAGGTTTACTGTATCGCTCTGACCTTATTGCCGATGAAACACAGAAATTGCATCGGAATTAAATACAAAAGGCACAATGCCGACTTAACTAAAAGAAGACTGACTCTTCCTACTGTCTACGTTTTGACCTTTCCTGTGACACTACTTATAGATTCCGATGCTTCACTTCAGGTTTACTGTATCCCTCTAACCTTCTTATTGCCGATGAAACACAGAAATTGCATCGTAATTAAATACAAAAGACACAATGCCAACTTAAGTACAAGAAGACTGAATCTTCTTACTGTCTATGTTTTGAACCATTCCTGCGACACTAATTATAGATTCCGATGCTTCACTCCAGGTTTACTGTATCCCTTGGACCTTCTTATTGACGATGAAACACAGAAATTGCATCGGAATTAAATGCAAAGGGCACAATCCCGAATTAAGTACAAGAAGACTGACACTTCCTACTGTCTACGTTTTGAACCATTCCTGTGACACTAGTTACAGATTCCGATGCTTCACTTCAGGTTTACTGTATCGCTCTGACCTTATTGCCGATGAAACACAGAAAATGCATCGGAATTAAATACAAAAGGCACAATGCCGACTTAACTAAAAGAAGACTGACTCTTCCTACTGTCTACGTTTTGACCATTCCTGTGACACTACTTATAGATTCCGATGCTTCACTTCAGGTTTACTGTATCCCTCTGACCTTCTTATTGACGATGAAACACAGAAATTGCATCGGAATTAATTACAAAAGACACAATGCCGACTTAAGTACAAGAAGACTGACTCTTCTTAATGTCTATGTTTTGAACCATTCCATTGACACTAGTTATAGATTCCGATGCTTCACTCCAGGTTTACTGTATCCCTCTGACCTTCTTATTGACGATGAAACATAGAAATTGCATCGGAATTAGATACAAAACTCACAATGCCGACTTAAATACAAGAAGACTGACTCTTCTTACTGACTATGTTTTGAACCATTCCATTGACACTAGTTATAGATTCCGATGCTTCACTCCAGGTTTACTTTATCCCTTGAACATTGTTATTGACGAAGAAACATAGAAATTGCATCGGAATTAAATACGAAAGGCAAAATTCCGACTTAAGTACAAGAAGACTGACTCATTTTACTGACTATGATTTGAACCATTCCAGTGACACTCGTTATAGACTCGGATGCTTCACTTCAGGTTTACTGTATCCCTCTGACCTTCTTATTGACGATGAAACATAGAAATTGCATCGGAATTAAATAGAAAAGGCACAATGCCGACTTAAGTACAAGACGACTGACTTTTCTTACTGTCTATGTTTTGAACCATTCCTGTGACACTAGTTATAGATTCCGATGCTTCACTCCAGGTTTAGTGTATCCCTTGGGTCTTGTTATTGACGATGAAACACAGAAATTGCATCGGAATTAAATAGAAAAGGCACAATGCCGACATAAGTCATAGAAAACAGACTATTCTTACTGACTATGTTTGAACCATTCCTGTGACACTAGTTATAGATTCCGATGATTCACTTCAGGTTTACTGTATCCCTTGTACGTTCTTATTGACGATCGAACACAGAAATTGCATCGGAATTAAATACAAAAGCAAAATGCCGACTTAAGTACACGAAGACTGATTCTTCTTACTGACTATGTTTTGAACCATTCCTGTGACACTAGTTATAGATTCCGATGCTTCTCTTGAGGTTTACTGTATCCCTTGGACCTTCCTATTGACGATGAAACACAGAAATTGCATCGGAATTAAATACAAAAGGCACAATGCCGACTTAAGTACAAGAAGACTGACTCATCTTACTGTCTATGTTTTTAACCATTCCTGCGACACTAGTTATAGATTCCGATGCATCACTCCAGGATTACTGTATCCCTTGGACCTTCTTATTGACGATGAAACACAGAAATTGCATCGGAATTAAACACAAAAGGCACAATGCCGACTTAATTACAAAAAGACTGACTCTTCTTACTGACTATGTTTTGAACCATTCCTGTGACACTAGTTATAGATTCCGATGCTCACTTCAGGTTTACTGTATCCCTCTGACCATGTTTTTGACGAAGAAACACAGAAATTGCATCGGAACTAAATACGAAAGGCAAAATGCCGACTTAAGTACAAGAAGACTGACTCTTTTTACTGACTATGTTTGAACCATTCCTGTGACACTCGTTATAGACTCGGATGTTTCACTTCAGGTTAACTGTATCGCTCAGACCTTCTTATTGACGATGAAACACAGAAATTGCATCGGAATTAAATAGAAAAGGCACAATGCCGACTTAAGTACAAGACGACTGACTTTTCATACTGTCTATGTTTTGAACCATTCCTGTGACACTAGTTATAGATTCCGATGCTTCACTTGAGGTTTACTGTATCCCTTGGACCTTCTTATTGACAATGAAACAAAGAAATTGCATCGGAATTAAATACAAAAGGCCCAATTTCAGCCTAAGTACAAGAAGACTGACTCTTCTTACTGTCTATGATTTGAACCATTCCTGTGACACAAGTTATTGATACCGATGCTTCACTCCAGGTTTACTTTATCCCTTGGACCTTGTTATTGACGATGAAACACAGAAATTCCATCGGAATTAAATAGAAAATGCACAATGCCGACTTACGGACAAGAAGACTGACTCTTCTTACTGACTATTGAAGTGGACTGACAAGGCAGCCAGTCCACAGTGACGGGTAGCCGATAGAAAGGCACGCGTACACACTCACGCCGACGGGCGTCAATTCTGGATCAGGATAACTATTGAATGGTAGCAAGAAAAGTACGTAGCTGCTTTATACTTAACTTTATTATTTGATGACTACAGCATTCTTCTTGAGACATTTATACTATAACTCTCAAAGTAGGTAAGGCTAATGGCGCCTTGCTAGGTCGTAGCCATGGACTTAGCAGAAGGCTATTCTAACTGGCTCTCGGCAAATGAGAGGAAGGCTTCGTCCGTATGGTCGCTAGCAATCTCCTCGTACAACTGGGGCGAGTGCTATATCGTCTCTCGAGACCTGCCTTGTGGTGGCGCTAGCTCTGCGATCACACAGTGGCGACATGCGGGTCCGACATGTACTAAATGGACCGCGGCCGATTTAAGCTACCACCTAGCAAGTGTGGTGTCTGGCGGTGACACCACAACTATGTTTTGAACCATTCCTGTGACACTAGCTATAGATTCCGATGATTCACTGCAGGTTTATCTGTTTCCCTTGGTCCTTCTTATTGACGATGAAACACAGAAATAGCATCGGAATTAAATACAAAAGGCAATATGCGACGTAAGTACAAGAAAACTGACTCTTCCTACTGTCTATGTTTTGAACCATTCCTGTGACAGTAGTTTTGGATTCCGATGATTCACTTCAGGTTTACTGTATTCCTCTGACCTTCTTATTGACGATGAAACACAGAAATTGCATCGGAATTAAATACAAAAGGCACAATGCCGACATAACTACAAGAAGACTTACTCTTCTTACTGACAATGTTTTGAACCATTCTTGTGACACTAGTTATAGATTCCGATGCTTCACTCCAGGTTTACTGTATCCCTTGGACCTTCTTATTGACGATGAAACACAGAAATTGCATCGGAATTAAATGCAAAAGGCACAATCCCGAATTAAGTACAAGAAGACTGACACTTCCTACTGTCTACGTTTTGAACCATTCCTGTGACACTAGTTACAGATTCCGATGCATCACTTCAGGTTTACTGTATCGCTCTGACCTTATTGCCGATGAAACACAGAAATTGCATCGGAATTAAATACAAAAGGCACAATGCCGACTTAACTAAAAGAAGACTGACTCTTCCTACTGTCTACGTTTTGACCTTTCCTGTGACACTACTTATAGATTCCGATGCTTCACTTCAGGTTTACTGTATCCCTCTAACCTTCTTATTGCCGATGAAACACAGAAATTGCATCGTAATTAAATACAAAAGACACAATGCCAACTTAAGTACAAGAAGACTGAATCTTCTTACTGTCTATGTTTTGAACCATTCCTGCGACACTAATTATAGATTCCGATGCTTCACTCCAGGTTTACTGTATCCCTTGGACCTTCTTATTGACGATGAAACACAGAAATTGCATCGGAATTAAATGCAAAAGGCACAATCCCGAATTAAGTACAAGAAGACTGACACTTCCTACTGTCTACGTTTTGAACCATTCCTGTGACACTAGTTACAGATTCCGATGCTTCACTTCAGGTTTACTGTATCGCTCTGACCTTATTGCCGATGAAACACAGAAATTGCATCGGAATTAAATACAAAAGGCACAATGCCGACTTAACTAAAAGAAGACTGACTCTTCCTACTGTCTACGTTTTGACCATTCCTGTGACACTACTTATAGATTCCGATGCTTCACTTCAGGTTTACTGTATCCCTCTGACCTTCTTATTGACGATGAAACACAGAAATTGCATCGGAATTAATTACAAATGACACAATGCCGACTTAAGTACAAGAAGACTGACTCTTCTTAATGTCTATGTTTTGAACCATTCCATTGACACTAGTTATAGATTCCGATGCTTCACTCCAGGTTTACTGTATCCCTTGGACCTTCTTATTGACGATGAGACATAGAAATTGCATCGGAATTTAATAGAAAAGGCTCAATGCCGACTTAAGTACAAGAAGACTGACTCTTCTTACTGCCTATGTTTTGAACCATTCCTGTGATACTAGTTACAGATTCCGATGCTTCACTTCAGGTTTACTGTATACCTTGGACCTTCTTATTGACGATGAAACACAGAAATTGCATCGGAATTAAATACAAAAGGCACAATGCCGACTTAAGGACAAGAAGATTGACTCTTCTTACTGACTATGATTTGAACCATTCCTGTGACACTAGTTATAGATTCCGATGCTTTACTTCAGGTTTACTGTATCTCTCTGACCTTCTTATTGACGATGAAACACAGAAGTTGCATCGGAATTAAATACAAAAGGCACAATGCCGACTTAAGTACAAGAAGACTGACTCTTCCTACTGTCTATGTTTTGAAGCATTTCTGTGACACTAGATATAGATTCCGATGCTTCACTTCAGGTTTACTGCATACCTTGGACCTTCTTATTGACGATGAAACACAGAAATTGCATCGGAATTAAATACAAAAGGCACATTGCTGACTTAAGTACAAGAAGACTGACTCTTCTTACTGCCAATGTTTTGAACCATTACTGCGACACTAGTTATAGATTCCGATGCTTCACTCCAGGTTTAGTGTATCTCTTGGACCTTCCTATTGACGATGAGACACAGAAATTCTATCGGAATTAAATACAAAAGGCACAATTCCGACTTAAGTACAAGAAGACTGACTCTTCTTACTGACTATGTTTTGAAACATTCCTATGACACTTGTTATAGATTCCCATGCTTCACTTCAGGTTTACTGTATCCTTCTGACATTCTCATTGACGATGAAACATAGAAATTGCATCGGAATTAGATACAAAAGGCACAATGCCGACTTAAATACAAGAAGACTGACTCTTCTTACTGACTATGTTTTGAACCATTCCATTGACACTAGTTATAGATTCCGATGCTTCACTCCAGGTTTACTGTATCCCTTGGACCTTGTTATTGACGATGAAACATAGAAATTTCATCGGAACTAAATACAAAAGGCACAATGCCGACTTAAGTACAAGAAGACTGACTCTTCTTACTGACTATGTTTTGAACCATTCCTGTGACACTAGTTATAGATTCCGATGCTTCACTTCAGGTTTACTGTATACCTTGGACCTTCTTATTTACGATGAAACACAGAAATCTAATCGGAATTAAATAGAAAATGCACAATGCCGACTGAAGGGCAAGAAGACTGACTCTTCTTACTGTCTATGTTTTGAACCATTCCTGTGACACTAGTTTTGGATTCGGATAATTCACTCCTGGTTTACTGTATCCCTCTGACTTCTTATTGACGATGAATCACAGAAATTGCATCGGAACTAAATACAAAAGGCACAATGCCGACTTAAGTACAAGAAGACTGACTCTTCCTACTGTCTATGTTTTGAACCATTCCTGTGACACTAGTTATAGATTCCGATGCTTCACTTCAGGTTTACTGTATCCCACTGACCTCATTGCCGATGAAACACAGAAATTGCATCGGATTTAACTACAAAAGCCACAATGCCGACCTAAGTACAAGATGACTGACTCCTCTTACTGACTATGCTTTGAACCATTCCTGTGACACTAGTTATAGATTCCGATGCTTCACTTCAGGTTTACTGCTTCCCTTGGACCTTCTTATTGACGATGAAACACAGAAATTGCATCGGAATTAAATAAAAAAGGCACAATGATGAACTTAAGCACTAGAAGACTGACTCTTCCTACTGTCTATGTGTTGAACCATTTCTGTGACACTAGTTATAGAGTCCGATGCTTAACTTCAGGTTTACTGTATCCCTTGGAACTTCTTATTGACGATGAATCTCAGAAATTGCATCGGAATTAAATACAAATGGCACAATCCCGACTTAAGTACAAGAAGACCGACTCTTCTTACTGTCTATGTTTTGAACCAATCCAGTGACACTAGATATAGATTCCGATGCTTCACTTTAGGTTTACTGTATCCGTTGGACCTTCTTATTGACGATGATACAGAGAAATTGCATCGGAATTAAATACAAAAGGCACAATGCCGACTCAAGTACAAGTAGACTGATTCTTCTTACTGCCTATGTTTTGAACCTTTACTGTGACACTAGTTATAGATTCCGATGCTTCACTCCAGGTTTACTGTATCCCTTGGACATTCCTATTGACGATGAGACACAGAAATTCTATCGGAATTAAATACAAAAGGCACAATGCCGACTTAAGGACAAGAAGACTGACTCTTCTTACTGACTATGTTTTGAAACATTCCTGTGACAATTCTTGTAGATTCCCATGCTTCACTTCAGGTTTACTCTATCCCTCTGACATTCGTATTGACGATGAAACATAGAAATTGCATCAGAATTAGATACAAGAGGCGCAATGCCGACTTAAATAGAAGAAGACTGACTCTTCTTACTGACTATGTTTTGAAACATTCCTGTGACACTTGTTATAGATTCCCATGCTTCACTTGAGGTTTACTGTATCCCTCTGACATTCTTATTGACGATGAAACATAGAAATTGCATCGGAATTAAATGCAAAAGGCACAATCCCGAATTAAGTACAAGAAGACTGACACTTCCTACTGTCTACGTTTTGAACCATTCCTGTGACACTAGTTACAGGTTCCGATGCTTCACTTCAGGTTTACTGTATCGCTCTGACCTTATTGCCGATGAAACACAGAAATTGCATCGGAATTAAATACAAAAGGCACAATGCCGACTTAACTAAAAGAAGACTGACTCTTCCTACTGTCTACGTTTTGACCTTTCCTGTGACACTACTTATAGATTCCGATGCTTCACTTCAGGTTTACTGTATCCCTCTAACCTTCTTATTGCCGATGAAACACAGAAATTGCATCGTAATTAAATACAAAAGACACAATGCCAACTTAAGTACAAGAAGACTGAATCTTCTTACTGTCTATGTTTTGAACCATTCCTGCGACACTAATTATAGATTCCGATGCTTCACTCCAGGTTTACTGTATCCCTTGGACCTTCTTATTGACGATGAAACACAGAAATTGCATCGGAATTAAATGCAAAGGGCACAATCCCGAATTAAGTACAAGAAGACTGACACTTCCTACTGTCTACGTTTTGAACCATTCCTGTGACACTAGTTACAGATTCCGATGCTTCACTTCAGGTTTACTGTATCGCTCTGACCTTATTGCCGATGAAACACAGAAAATGCATCGGAATTAAATACAAAAGGCACAATGCCGACTTAACTAAAAGAAGACTGACTCTTCCTACTGTCTACGTTTTGACCATTCCTGTGACACTACTTATAGATTCCGATGCTTCACTTCAGGTTTACTGTATCCCTCTGACCTTCTTATTGACGATGAAACACAGAAATTGCATCGGAATTAATTACAAAAGACACAATGCCGACTTAAGTACAAGAAGACTGACTCTTCTTAATGTCTATGTTTTGAACCATTCCATTGACACTAGTTATAGATTCCGATGCTTCACTCCAGGTTTACTGTATCCCTCTGACCTTCTTATTGACGATGAAACATAGAAATTGCATCGGAATTAGATACAAAACTCACAATGCCGACTTAAATACAAGAAGACTGACTCTTCTTACTGACTATGTTTTGAACCATTCCATTGACACTAGTTATAGATTCCGATGCTTCACTCCAGGTTTACTTTATCCCTTGAACATTGTTATTGACGAAGAAACATAGAAATTGCATCGGAATTAAATACGAAAGGCAAAATTCCGACTTAAGTACAAGAAGACTGACTCATTTTACTGACTATGATTTGAACCATTCCAGTGACACTCGTTATAGACTCGGATGCTTCACTTCAGGTTTACTGTATCCCTCTGACCTTCTTATTGACGATGAAACATAGAAATTGCATCGGAATTAAATAGAAAAGGCACAATGCCGACTTAAGTACAAGACGACTGACTTTTCTTACTGTCTATGTTTTGAACCATTCCTGTGACACTAGTTATAGATTCCGATGCTTCACTCCAGGTTTAGTGTATCCCTTGGGTCTTGTTATTGACGATGAAACACAGAAATTGCATCGGAATTAAATAGAAAAGGCACAATGCCGACATAAGTCATAGAAAACAGACTATTCTTACTGACTATGTTTGAACCATTCCTGTGACACTAGTTATAGATTCCGATGATTCACTTCAGGTTTACTGTATCCCTTGTACGTTCTTATTGACGATCGAACACAGAAATTGCATCGGAATTAAATACAAAAGCAAAATGCCGACTTAAGTACACGAAGACTGATTCTTCTTACTGACTATGTTTTGAACCATTCCTGTGACACTAGTTATAGATTCCGATGCTTCTCTTGAGGTTTACTGTATCCCTTGGACCTTCCTATTGACGATGAAACACAGAAATTGCATCGGAATTAAATACAAAAGGCACAATGCCGACTTAAGTACAAGAAGACTGACTCATCTTACTGTCTATGTTTTTAACCATTCCTGCGACACTAGTTATAGATTCCGATGCTTCACTCCAGGATTACTGTATCCCTTGGACCTTCTTATTGACGATGAAACACAGAAATTGCATCGGAATTAAACACAAAAGGCACAATGCCGACTTAATTACAAAAAGACTGACTCTTCTTACTGACTATGTTTTGAACCATTCCTGTGACACTAGTTATAGATTCCGATGCTCACTTCAGGTTTACTGTATCCCTCTGACCATGTTTTTGACGAAGAAACACAGAAATTGCATCGGAACTAAATACGAAAGGCAAAATGCCGACTTAAGTACAAGAAGACTGACTCTTTTTACTGACTATGTTTGAACCATTCCTGTGACACTCGTTATAGACTCGGATGTTTCACTTCAGGTTAACTGTATCGCTCAGACCTTCTTATTGACGATGAAACACAGAAATTGCATCGGAATTAAATAGAAAAGGCACAATGCCGACTTAAGTACAAGACGACTGACTTTTCATACTGTCTATGTTTTGAACCATTCCTGTGACACTAGTTATAGATTCCGATGCTTCACTTGAGGTTTACTGTATCCCTTGGACCTTCTTATTGACAATGAAACAAAGAAATTGCATCGGAATTAAATACAAAAGGCCCAATTTCAGCCTAAGTACAAGAAGACTGACTCTTCTTACTGTCTATGATTTGAACCATTCCTGTGACACAAGTTATTGATACCGATGCTTCACTCCAGGTTTACTTTATCCCTTGGACCTTGTTATTGACGATGAAACACAGAAATTCCATCGGAATTAAATAGAAAATGCACAATGCCGACTTACGGACAAGAAGACTGACTCTTCTTACTGACTATTGAAGTGGACTGACAAGGCAGCCAGTCCACAGTGACGGGTAGCCGATAGAAAGGCACGCGTACACACTCACGCCGACGGGCGTCAATTCTGGATCAGGATAACTATTGAATGGTAGCAAGAAAAGTACGTAGCTGCTTTATACTTAACTTTATTATTTGATGACTACAGCATTCTTCTTGAGACATTTATACTATAACTCTCAAAGTAGGTAAGGCTAATGGCGCCTTGCTAGGTCGTAGCCATGGACTTAGCAGAAGGCTATTCTAACTGGCTCTCGGCAAATGAGAGGAAGGCTTCGTCCGTATGGTCGCTAGCAATCTCCTCGTACAACTGGGGCGAGTGCTATATCGTCTCTCGAGACCTGCCTTGTGGTGGCGCTAGCTCTGCGATCACACAGTGGCGACATGCGGGTCCGACATGTACTAAATGGACCGCGGCCGATTTAAGCTACCACCTAGCAAGTGTGGTGTCTGGCGGTGACACCACAACTATGTTTTGAACCATTCCTGTGACACTAGCTATAGATTCCGATGATTCACTGCAGGTTTATCTGTTTCCCTTGGTCCTTCTTATTGACGATGAAACACAGAAATAGCATCGGAATTAAATACAAAAGGCAATATGCGACGTAAGTACAAGAAAACTGACTCTTCCTACTGTCTATGTTTTGAACCATTCCTGTGACAGTAGTTTTGGATTCCGATGATTCACTTCAGGTTTACTGTATTCCTCTGACCTTCTTATTGACGATGAAACACAGAAATTGCATCGGAATTAAATACAAAAGGCACAATGCCGACATAACTACAAGAAGACTTACTCTTCTTACTGACAATGTTTTGAACCATTCTTGTGACACTAGTTATAGATTCCGATGCTTCACTCCAGGTTTACTGTATCCCTTGGACCTTCTTATTGACGATGAAACACAGAAATTGCATCGGAATTAAATGCAAAAGGCACAATCCCGAATTAAGTACAAGAAGACTGACACTTCCTACTGTCTACGTTTTGAACCATTCCTGTGACACTAGTTACAGATTCCGATGCATCACTTCAGGTTTACTGTATCGCTCTGACCTTATTGCCGATGAAACACAGAAATTGCATCGGAATTAAATACAAAAGGCACAATGCCGACTTAACTAAAAGAAGACTGACTCTTCCTACTGTCTACGTTTTGACCTTTCCTGTGACACTACTTATAGATTCCGATGCTTCACTTCAGGTTTACTGTATCCCTCTAACCTTCTTATTGCCGATGAAACACAGAAATTGCATCGTAATTAAATACAAAAGACACAATGCCAACTTAAGTACAAGAAGACTGAATCTTCTTACTGTCTATGTTTTGAACCATTCCTGCGACACTAATTATAGATTCCGATGCTTCACTCCAGGTTTACTGTATCCCTTGGACCTTCTTATTGACGATGAAACACAGAAATTGCATCGGAATTAAATGCAAAAGGCACAATCCCGAATTAAGTACAAGAAGACTGACACTTCCTACTGTCTACGTTTTGAACCATTCCTGTGACACTAGTTACAGATTCCGATGCTTCACTTCAGGTTTACTGTATCGCTCTGACCTTATTGCCGATGAAACACAGAAATTGCATCGGAATTAAATACAAAAGGCACAATGCCGACTTAACTAAAAGAAGACTGACTCTTCCTACTGTCTACGTTTTGACCATTCCTGTGACACTACTTATAGATTCCGATGCTTCACTTCAGGTTTACTGTATCCCTCTGACCTTCTTATTGACGATGAAACACAGAAATTGCATCGGAATTAATTACAAATGACACAATGCCGACTTAAGTACAAGAAGACTGACTCTTCTTAATGTCTATGTTTTGAACCATTCCATTGACACTAGTTATAGATTCCGATGCTTCACTCCAGGTTTACTGTATCCCTTGGACCTTCTTATTGACGATGAGACATAGAAATTGCATCGGAATTTAATAGAAAAGGCTCAATGCCGACTTAAGTACAAGAAGACTGACTCTTCTTACTGCCTATGTTTTGAACCATTCCTGTGATACTAGTTACAGATTCCGATGCTTCACTTCAGGTTTACTGTATACCTTGGACCTTCTTATTGACGATGAAACACAGAAATTGCATCGGAATTAAATACAAAAGGCACAATGCCGACTTAAGGACAAGAAGATTGACTCTTCTTACTGACTATGATTTGAACCATTCCTGTGACACTAGTTATAGATTCCGATGCTTTACTTCAGGTTTACTGTATCTCTCTGACCTTCTTATTGACGATGAAACACAGAAGTTGCATCGGAATTAAATACAAAAGGCACAATGCCGACTTAAGTACAAGAAGACTGACTCTTCCTACTGTCTATGTTTTGAAGCATTTCTGTGACACTAGATATAGATTCCGATGCTTCACTTCAGGTTTACTGCATACCTTGGACCTTCTTATTGACGATGAAACACAGAAATTGCATCGGAATTAAATACAAAAGGCACATTGCTGACTTAAGTACAAGAAGACTGACTCTTCTTACTGCCAATGTTTTGAACCATTACTGCGACACTAGTTATAGATTCCGATGCTTCACTCCAGGTTTAGTGTATCTCTTGGACCTTCCTATTGACGATGAGACACAGAAATTCTATCGGAATTAAATACAAAAGGCACAATTCCGACTTAAGTACAAGAAGACTGACTCTTCTTACTGACTATGTTTTGAAACATTCCTATGACACTTGTTATAGATTCCCATGCTTCACTTCAGGTTTACTGTATCCTTCTGACATTCTCATTGACGATGAAACATAGAAATTGCATCGGAATTAGATACAAAAGGCACAATGCCGACTTAAATACAAGAAGACTGACTCTTCTTACTGACTATGTTTTGAACCATTCCATTGACACTAGTTATAGATTCCGATGCTTCACTCCAGGTTTACTGTATCCCTTGGACCTTGTTATTGACGATGAAACATAGAAATTTCATCGGAACTAAATACAAAAGGCACAATGCCGACTTAAGTACAAGAAGACTGACTCTTCTTACTGACTATGTTTTGAACCATTCCTGTGACACTAGTTATAGATTCCGATGCTTCACTTCAGGTTTACTGTATACCTTGGACCTTCTTATTTACGATGAAACACAGAAATCTAATCGGAATTAAATAGAAAATGCACAATGCCGACTGAAGGGCAAGAAGACTGACTCTTCTTACTGTCTATGTTTTGAACCATTCCTGTGACACTAGTTTTGGATTCGGATAATTCACTCCTGGTTTACTGTATCCCTCTGACTTCTTATTGACGATGAATCACAGAAATTGCATCGGAACTAAATACAAAAGGCACAATGCCGACTTAAGTACAAGAAGACTGACTCTTCCTACTGTCTATGTTTTGAACCATTCCTGTGACACTAGTTATAGATTCCGATGCTTCACTTCAGGTTTACTGTATCCCACTGACCTCATTGCCGATGAAACACAGAAATTGCATCGGATTTACCTACAAAAGCCACAATGCCGACCTAAGTACAAGATGACTGACTCCTCTTACTGACTATGCTTTGAACCATTCCTGTGACACTAGTTATAGATTCCGATGCTTCACTTCAGGTTTACTGCTTCCCTTGGACCTTCTTATTGACGATGAAACACAGAAATTGCATCGGAATTAAATAAAAAAGGCACAATGATGAACTTAAGCACTAGAAGACTGACTCTTCCTACTGTCTATGTTTTGAACCATTTCTGTGACACTAGTTATAGAGTCCGATGCTTAACTTCAGGTTTACTGTATCCCTTGGAACTTCTTATTGACGATGAATCTCAGAAATTGCATCGGAATTAAATACAAATGGCACAATCCCGACTTAAGTACAAGAAGACCGACTCTTCTTACTGTCTATGTTTTGAACCAATCCAGTGACACTAGATATAGATTCCGATGCTTCACTTTAGGTTTACTGTATCCGTTGGACCTTCTTATTGACGATGATACAGAGAAATTGCATCGGAATTAAATACAAAAGGCACAATGCCGACTCAAGTACAAGTAGACTGATTCTTCTTACTGCCTATGTTTTGAACCTTTACTGTGACACTAGTTATAGATTCCGATGCATCACTCCAGGTTTACTGTATCCCTTGGACATTCCTATTGACGATGAGACACAGAAATTCTATCGGAATTAAATACAAAAGGCACAATGCCGACTTAAGGACAAGAAGACTGACTCTTCTTACTGACTATGTTTTGAAACATTCCTGTGACAATTCTTGTAGATTCCCATGCTTCACTTCAGGTTTACTCTATCCCTCTGACATTCGTATTGACGATGAAACATAGAAATTGCATCAGAATTAGATACAAGAGGCGCAATGCCGACTTAAATAGAAGAAGACTGACTCTTCTTACTGACTATGTTTTGAAACATTCCTGTGACACTTGTTATAGATTCCCATGCTTCACTTGAGGTTTACTGTATCCCTCTGACATTCTTATTGACGATGAAACATAGAAATTGCATCGGAATTAGATACAAAAGGCACAATGCCGACTTAAATACAAGAAGACTGACTCTTCTTACTGACTATGTTTTGAACCATTCCATTGACACTAGTTATAGATTCCGATGCTTCACTCCAGGTTTACTTTATCCCTTGAACATTGTTATTGACGAAGAAACATAGAAATTTCATCGGAACTAAATACAAAAGGCACAATGCCGACTTAAGTACAAGAAGACTGACTCTTCTTACTGACTATGTTTTGAACCATTCCTGTGACACTAGTTATAGATTCCGATGCTTCACTTCAGGTTTACTGTATACTTTGGACCTTCTTATTGACGATGAAACACAGAAATCTAATCGGAATTAAATACAAAATGCACATTGCCGACTGATGGACAAGAAGACTGATTCTTCTAACTGTCTATGTTTTGAACCATTCCTGTGATACTAGTTTTGGATTCGGATGCTTCACTCCAGGTTTACTGTATCCCTCTGAACTTCTTATTGACGACGAATCACAGAAATTGCATCGGAACTAAATACAAAAGGCACAATGCCGACTTAAGTACAAGAAGACTGACTCTTCCTACTGTCTATGTTTTGAACCATTCCTGTGACACTAGTTATAGATTCCGATGCTTCACTTCAGGTTTACTGTATCCCACTGACCTTATTGCCGATGAATCACAGAAATTGCATCGGAATTAAGTACAAAAGGCACAATGCCAACTTAAGGACAAGAAGATTGACTCTTCTTACTGACTATGATTTGAACCATTCCTGTGACACTAGTTACAGATTCCGATGCTTCACTTCAGGTTTACTGTATCTCTCTGACCTTCTTATTGACGATGAAACACAGAAATTGCATCGGATTTAAATACAAAAGCCACAATGCCGACTTAAGTACAAGAAGACTGACTCCTCTTACTGACTATGCTTTGAACCATTCCTGTGACACTAGTTATAGATTCCGATGCTTCACTTCAGGTTTACTGCTTCCCTTGGACCTTCTTATTGACGATGAAACACAGAAATTGCATCGGAATTAAATAAAAAAAGCACAATGCCGACTTAAGCACTAGAAGACTGACTCTTCCTACTGTCTATGTTTTGAACCATTTCTGTGACACTAGTTATAGAGTCCGATGCTTAACTCCAGGTTTACTGTATCCCTTGGAACTTCTTATTGACGATGAATCTCAGAAATTGCATCGGAATTAAATACAAAAGGCACAATGCCGACTTAAGTACAAGAAGACCGACTCTTCTTACTGTCTATGTTTTGAACCAATCCAGTGACACTAGATATAGATTCCGATGCTTCACTTCAGGTTTACTGTATCCGTTAGACCTTATTATTGACGATGAAACAGAGAAATTGCATCGGAATTAAATACAAAAGGCACAATGCCGACTCAAGTACAAGTAGACTGACTCTTCTTACTGCCTATGTTTTGAACCATTACTGTGACACTAGTTATAGATTCCGATGCTTCACTCCAGGTTTACTGTATCCCTTGGACCTTCCTATTGGCGATGAGACACAGAAATTCTATCGGAATTAAATACAAAAGGCACAATGCCGACTTAAGGACAAGAAGACTGACTCTTCTTACTGACTATGTTTTGAAACATTCCTGTGACACTTCTTATAGATTCCCATGCTTCACTTCAGGTTTACTGTATCCCTCTGACATTCTTATTGACGATGAAACATAGAAATTGCATCGGAATTAGATACAAGAGGCACAATGCCGACTTAAATAGAAGAAGACTGACTCTTCTTACTGACTATGTTTTGAAACATTCCTGACACACTTCTTATAGATTCCCACGCTTCACTTCAGGTTTACTGTATCCCTCTGACATTCTTATTGACGATGAAACATAGAAATTGCATCGGAATTAGATACAAAAGGCACAATGCCGACTTAAATAGAAGAAGACTGACTCTTCTTACTGACTATGTTTTGAACCATTCCTGTGACACTAGTTATAGATTCCAATGCTTCACTTCAGGTTTACTGTATCCCTTGGACCTTCTTATTGACGATTAAACTCAGAAATTGCATCAGAGTTTATTACAAAAGGCAAAATGCCGACTTAAGTACACGAAGACTGACACTTCTTAATGTCTATACTTTGAACCATTCCTGTGACACTAGTTATAGATTCCGATGATACACTCCAGGTTTACTGTATCCCTTGGACCATCTTATTGACGATGAAACACACAAATGGCATCGGAATTAAATACAAAAGGCACAATGCCGACTTAAGGACAAGAAGACTGACTATTCTTACGGACTTTTTTTTGAACTATTCCTGTGACACAAGTTATAGATTCCGATGCTACACTCCAGGTTTACTGTATCCCTTGGACCATCTTATTGACGATGAAACACACAAATTGCATCGGAATGAAATACAAAAGGCACAATGCCGACTTAAGGACAAGAAGACTGACTCTTCTTACTGACTTTGTTTTGAACCATTCCTGTGACACTAGTTATAGATTCCGATGCTTCACTTCAGGTTTATAGTATCCCTCTGACCTTCTTATTGACGATGAAACACAGAAATTGCATCGAATAAAATAGAAAAGGCACAATGTCGACTTAAGTACAAGGAGATTGACTCTTCTTACTGTCTATGTTTTGAACCATTCCTGTGACACTAGTTATAGATTCCGATGCTTCACTCCAGGATTACTGTATCCCTTGGACCTTCTTTTTGACGATGAAACACAGAAATTGCATCGGAATTAAATAGAAAAGGCACAATGCCGACTTAAGTACAAGAAGACTGACTCTTCCTACTGTCTATGTTTTGAACCATTCCTGTGACACTAGTTTTGGATTCCGATGCTTCACTTCAGCTTTACTGTATACCTCTGACCTTCGTATTGACGATGAAACACAGAAATTGCATCGGAATTAAATACAAAATGCACAATGCCGACTTAAGTACAAGACGACTGACTCTTCCTACTGTCTATGTTTTGAACCATTCCTGTGACACTAGTTTTGGATTCCGATGCTTCACTTCAGCTTTACTGTATACCTCTGAAATTCGTATTGACGATGAAACACAGAAATTGCATCCGAATTAAATACAAAATGCACAATGCCGACTTAAGTACAAGAAGACTGACTCTTCCTACTGTCTTTGTTTTGAACTATTCCTGTGACACAAGTTATAGATTCCGATGCTTCACTCCAGGTTTACTGTATCCCTAGGGGCCTTCTTATTGACGATGAAACACAGAAATTGCATCGGAATTAAATACAAAAGGCACAATGCCGACTTAGTACAAGAAGACTGACTCTTCTTACTGACTATGTTTTGAACAATTCCTGTGACACTAGTTATAGATTCCGATGCTTCACTTTAGGTTTACTGTATCCCTTGGACCATCTTATTGACGATGAAACACAGAAATTGTATCGTAATTAATAGAAAAGGCACAATGCCGTCTTAAGTACAAGAAGACTGACTCTTCTTACTGTCTATGTTTTGAACCATTCCTGTGACACTAGTTATAGATTCCGATGCTTCATTCCAGGTTTACTGTATCCCTAGGGGCCTTCTTATTGACGATGAAACACAGAAATTGCATCGGAATTAAATACAAAAGGCACAATGCCGACTGAGTACAAGAAGACTGACCGTTCATACTGTCTATGTTTTGAATCATTCCTGTGACACTAGTTATAGATTCCGATGCTTCACTTCAGGTTTACTGTATCCCTTGGACCTTCTTATTGACGAGGAAACACAGAAATTGCATCGGAATTAAATACAAAACGAAGAATACCGACTTAAGTACATGAAGACTGACTCTTCTTACTGTCTATGTTTTGAACCATTCCTGTGACACTAGTAATAGTTTCCGATGCTTCACTTCAGGTTTACTGTATCCCTTGGACCTTCTTATTGACGATGAAACACAGAAATTGCATCGGAATTAAATACAAAAGGCACAATGCCGACTTAAGGACAAGAAGACTGACTCTTCCTACTGTCAATGTTTTGAACCATTCCTGAGACCCTAGTTATAGATTCCGATGCTTCACTTCAGGTTTACTTTATCCCTCTTTTCTTCTCCTTGACGATGAAACACAGAAATTGCATCGGAAATTAATACAAAAGGCACAATGCCGACTTAAGTACAAGAAGACTGACTCTTCTTACTGTCTATGTTTTGAACCGTTCCTGTGACACTAGTTATAGATTCCGATGCTTCACTTCAGGTTTACTGTATCCCTTGGACCTTCTTATTGACGATGAAACACAGAAATTGCATCGGAATTAAATACAAAAGGCACAATGCCGACTTAAGTACAAGAAGACTGACTCTTCTTACTGTCTATGTTTTGAACCGTTCCAGTGACACTAGTTATAGATTCCGATGCTTCACTTCAGGTTTACTGTATCCCTTGGACCTTCTAATTGACGATGAAACACAGATATTGCATCGGTATTAAACACAAAAGGCACAAAGCCGACTTAAGTTCAAAAAGACTGACTCTTCTTACTGACTATGTTTTGAACCATCCCTGTGACACTAGTTATACATTCCGATGATTCACTTCTGGTTTACTGTATCCCTTGGACCTTCTTATTGACGATGAAACACAGAAATTACATCGGAATTAAATACAAAGTCACAATGCCGACACAAGGACAAGAAGACTGATTCTTCTTACTGACTTTGTTTTGAACCATTCCTGTGACACTAGTTATAGATTCCGATTCTTCAATTCAAGTTCACTGTATCTCTTGGATCTTCTTATTGACGATGAAACAAAAAAATAGCATCGGAACTAAATACAAAAGGCACAATGCCGACTTAAGTACCTGAAGACCGACTCTCCCTACTGACTATGTCTTGAACCATTCGTGTGACACTAGTTATAGATTCCGATGCTTCACTTGAGGTTTACTGTATCCCTCTTTTCTTCTCTTTCACGATGCAACACAGAAATTGCATCTGAAATTAATACAAAAGTCACAATGCCGACTTAAGTACAAGAAGACTGCCTCTTCTTACTGACTATGTTTTGAACCATTCCTGTGACACTAGTTATAGATTCCGATGCTTCACACCAGGTTTACTGTATCCCTAGGGGCCTTCTTATTGACGATGAAACACAGAAATTGCATTGGAATTAAATACAAAGGGCACAATTCCGACTTAGTACAAGAAGACTGCCTCTTCTTACTGACTATGTTTTGAACCATTCCTGTGACACTAGTTATAGATTCCGATGCATCACTCCAGGATTACTGTATCCCTTGCACCTTCTTATTGACGATGAAACACAGAAATTGCATCGGAATTAAATAGAAAAGGCACAATGCCGACTTAAGTACAAGAAAACTGACTCTTTCTACTGTCTAAGTTTTGAACCATTCCTGTGATACTAGTTTTGGATTCCGATGCTTCACTTCAGCTTTACTGTAAACCTCTGACCTTCGTATTGACGATGAAACACAGAAATTGCATCGGAATTAAATACAAAGTGCACAATGCCGACTTAAGTACAAGAAGACTGACTCTTCCTACTGTCTATGTTTTGAACCATTCCTGTGACACTAGTTTTGGATTCCGATGCTTCACTTCAGCTTTACTGTATACCTCTGACCTTCGTATTGACGATGAAACACAGAAATTGCATCGGAATTAAATACAAAATGCACAATGCCGACTTAAGTACAAGAAGACTGACTCTTCCTACTGTCTTTGTTTTGAACCATTCCTGTGACACTAGTTATAGATTCCGATGCTTCACTTTAGGTTTACTGTATCCCTTGGACCATCTTATTGACGATGAAACACAGAAATTGCATCGTAATTAATAGAAAAGGCACAATGCCGACTTAATTACAAGAAGACTGACTCTTCTTACTGTCTATGTTTTGAACCATTCCTGTGACACTAGTTATAGATTCCGATGCTTCACTTCAGGTTTACTGTATCCCTTGGACCTTCTTATTGACGATGAAACACAGAAATTGCATCGGAATTAAATACAAAATGCAGAATACCGACTTAAGTACAAGAAGACTGACTCTTCTCACTGTCTATGTTTTGAACCATTCCTGTGACACTAGTAATAGTTTCCGATGCTTCACTTCCGGTTTACTGTATCCCTTGGACCTTCTTATTGACGATGAAACACAGAAATTGCATCGGAATTAAATAGAAAGTCACAATGCCGACATAAGGACAAGAAGACTGATTCTTCTTACTGACTTTGTTTTGAACCATTCCTGTGACACTAGTTATAGATTCCGATTCTTCACATCAAGTTCACTGTATCTCTGGGATCTTCTTATTGACGATGAAACCCAGAAATAGCATCGGCATTAAATACAAAAGGCACAATGCCGACTTAAGTACATGAAGACCGACTCTCCCTACTGACTATGATTTGAACCATTCGTGTGACACTAGTTATAGATTCCGATGCTTCACTTGAGGTTTACTGTATCCCTCTTTTCTTCTCTTTGACGATGAAACACAGAAATTGCATCGGAAATTAATACAAAAGGCACAATGCCGACTTAAGTACAAGAAGACTGCCTCTTCTTACTGACTATGTTTTGAACCATTCCTGTGACACTAGTTATAGATTCCGATGCTTCACTCCAGGTTTACTGCATCCCTAGGGGCCTTCTTATTGACAATGAAACACAGAAATTGCATCGGAATTAAATACAAAAGGCACAATGCCGACTGAGTACAAGAAGACTGACTCTTCTTACTGACTATGTTTTGAACCATTCCTGTGACACTAGTTATAGATTCCGATGCTTCACTTTAGGTTTACTGTATCCCTTGGACCATCTTATTGACGATGAAACACAGAAATTGCATCGTAATTAAATAGAAAAGGCACAATGCCGACTTAAGTACAAGAAGACTGACTCTTCTTACTGTTTATGTTTTGAACCATTCCTGTGACACTAGTTATAGATTCCGATGCTTCACTTCAGGTTTACTGTATCCCTTGGACCTTCTTATTGACGATGAAACACAGAAATTGCGTCGGAATTAAATACAAAATGCAGAATACCGACTTAAGTACATGAAGACTGACTCTTCTTACTGTCTATGTTTTGAACCATTCCTGTGACACTAGTAATAGTTTCCGATGCTTCACTTCAGGTTTACTGTATCCCTTGGACCTTCTTATTGACGATGAAACACAGAAATTGCATCGGAATTAAATACGAAAGGCACAATGCCGACTTAAGTACAAGAAGACTGACTCTTCCTACTGTCAATGTTTGAACCATTCCTGTGACCCTAGTTATAGATTCCGATGCTTCACTTCAGGTTTACTGCATCTCTCTTTTTTTCTCCTTGACGATGAAACACAGAAATTGCATCGGAAATTAATACAAAAGGCACAAAGCCGACTTAAGTAAAAGAAGACTGACTCTTCTTACTGTCTATGTTTTGAACCGGTCCTGTGACACTAGTTATAGATTCCGATGCTTCACTTCAGGTTTACTGTATCCCTTGGACCTTCTAATTGACGATGAAACACAGAAATTGCATCGGAATTAAACACAAAAGGCACAAAGCCGACTTAAGTTCAAAAAGACTGACTCTTGCTACTGACTATGTTTTGAACCATTCCTGTGACACTAGTTATAGATTCCGATGCTTCACTACAGGTTTACTGTATCCCTCTGACCTTCTAATTGACGATGAAACACACAAATTGCATCGGAATTGAATACAAAAGGCACAATGAAGACTTAAGTACAAGAAGACTGACTCTTCTTACTGACTATGTTTTGAACCATTCCTGTGACACTTGTTATACATTCCGATAATTCACTTCTGGTTTACTATATCCCTTGGACCTTCTTATTGACGATGAAACACAGAAATTGCATCGGAATTAAATACAAAAGGCAAAATGCCGACTTAAGTACACGAAGACTGACTCTTCTTACTGTCTATGTTCTGAACCATTCCTGTGACACTAGTTATAGATTCCGATGCTACACTCCCGGTTTACTGTATCTCTTGGACCTTCTTATTGACGATGAAACACAGAAATTGCATCGGAATTAAATACAAAGTCACAATGCCGACATAAGGACAAGAAGACTGATTCTTCTTACTGACTTTGTTTTGAACCATTCCTGTGACACTAGTTACAGATTCCGATTCTTCAATTCAAGTTCACTGTATCTGTTGGATCTTCTTATTGACGATGAAACAAAAAAATAGCATCGGAATTAAATACAAAATGCACAATGCCGACTTAAGTACCTGAAGACCGACTCTCCCTACTGACTATGTTTTGAACCATTCGTGTGACACTAGTTATAGATTCCGATGCTTCACTTGAGGTTTACTGTATCCCTCTTTTCTTCTCTTTGACGATGAAACACAGATATTGCATCTGAAATTAATACAAAAGGCACAATGCCGACTCAAGTACAAGAAGACTGCCTCTTCTTACTGACTATGTTTTGAACCATTCCTGTGACACTAGTTATAGATTCCGATGCTTCACTCCAGGTTTACTGTATCCCTAGGGGCCTTCTTATTGACGATGAAACACAGAAATTGCATCGGAATTAAATACAAAGGGCACAATGCCGACTTAGTACAGGAAGACTGACTCTTCTTACAGACTATGTTTTGAACCATTCCTGTGACACTAGTTATAGATTCCGATGATTCTCTTCAGGTTTACTGTATCCCTTGGACCATCTTATTGACGATGAAACACAGAAATTGCATCGGAATGAAATAGAAAAGGCACAATGCCGATTTAAGTACAAGAAGACTGACTCTTCTTACTGCCTATGTTTTGAACCATTACTGTGACACTAGTTATAGATTCCGATGCTTCACTCCAGGTTTACTGTATCCCTTGGACATTCCTATTGACGATGAGACACAGAAATTCTATCGGAATTAAATACAAAAGGCACAATGCCGACTTAAGTACAAGAAGACTGACTCTTCTTACTGACTATGCTTTGAAACATTCCTGTGACAATTCTTGTAGATTCCCATGCTTCACTTCAGGTTTACTGTATCCCTCTGACATTCTTATTGACGATGAAACATAGAAATTGCATCGGAATTAGATACAAGAGGCGCAATGCCGACTTAAATAGAAGAAGACTGACTCTTCTTATTGACTATGCTTTGAAACATTCCTGTGACACTTCTTATAGATTCCCATGCTTCACTTCAGGTTTACTGTATCCCTCTGACATTCTTATTGACGATGAAACATAGAAAGTGCATCGGAATTAGATACAAGAGGCACAATGCCGACTTAAATAGAAGAAGACTGACTCTTCTTACTGACTATGATTTGAAACATTCCTGTGACACTTCTTATAGATACCCATGCTTCACATCAGGTTTACTGTATCCCTCTGACCTTCTTATTGACGATGAAACACAGAAATTGCATCGGAATTAAATACAAAAGGCACAATGCCGACTTAAGTACAAGAAGACTGACTCTTCTTAATGTCTATGTTTTGAACCATTCCATTGACACTAGTTATAGATTCCGATGCTTCACTCCAGGTTTACTGTATCCCTTGGACCTTGTTATTAACGATGAGACATAGAAATTGCATCGGAATTAAATAGAAAAGGCTCAATGCCGACTTAAGTACAAGAAGACTGACTCCTCTTACTGCCTATGTTTTGAAACATTCCTGTGACACTAGTTATAGATTCCGATGCTTCACCTCAGGTTTACTGAATCCCTTGGACCTTCTTATTGACGATGAAACACAGGAATTGCATCGGAATTAAATATAAAAGGCACAATGCCGACTTAAGTACAAGAAGACTGACTCTTCATACTGTCTATGTTTTGAACCATTCCTGTGACACTAGTTATAGATTCCGATGCTTTACTTCAGGTTTACTGTATCTCTCTGACCTTCTTATTGACGATGAAACACAGAAATTGCATCGGAATTAAATACAAAAGGCACAATGCCGACTTAAGTACAAGAAGACTGACTCTTCCTACTGTCTATGTTTTGAAGCATTTCTGTGACACTAGATATAGATTCCGATGCTTCACTTCAGGTTTACTGTATACCTTGGACCTTCTTATTGACGATGAAACACAGAAATTGCATCGGAATTAAATACAAAAGGCACAATGCCGACTTAAGTACAAGAAGACTGACTCTTCTTACTGCCTATGTTTTGAACCATTACTGCGACACTAGTTATAGATTCCGATGCTTCACTCCAGGTTTAGTGTATCCCTTGGACCTTCCTATTGACGATGAGACACAGAAATTCTATCGGAATTAAATACAAAAGGCACAATTCCGACTTAAGGACAAGAAGACTGACTCTTCTTACTGACTATGTTTTGAAACATTCCTATGACACTTGTTATAGATTCCCATGCTTCACTTCAGGTTTACTGTATCCCTCTGACCTTCTTATTGACGATGAAACATAGAAATTGCATCGGAATTAGATACAAAAGGCACAATGCCGACTTAAATACAAGAAGACTGACTCTTCTTACTGACTATGTTTTGAACCATTCCATTGACACTAGTTATAGATTCCGATGCTTCACTCCAGGTTTACTTTATCCCTTGAACATTGTTATTGACGATGAAACATAGAAATTTCATCGGAACTAAATACAAAAGGCACAATGCCGACTTAAGTACAAGAAGACTGACTCTACTTACTGACTATGTTTTGAACCATTCCTGTGACACTAGTTACAGATTCCGATGCATCACTTCAGGTTTACTGTATACCTTGGACCTTCTTATTGACGATGAAACACAGAAATCTAATCGGAATTAAATACAAAATGCACAATGCCGACTGAAGGACAAGAAGACTGATTCTTCTTACTGTCTATGTTTTGAACCATTCCTGTGACACTAGTTTTGGATTCGGATTCTTCACTCCAGGTTTACTGTATCCCTCTAAACTTCTTATTGACGATGAATCACAGAAATTGCATCGGAACTAAATACAAAAGGCACAATGCCGACTTAAGTACAAGAAGACTGACTCTTCCTACTGTCTATGTTTTGAACCATTCCTGTGACACTAGTTATAGATTCCGATGCTTCACTTCAGGTTTACTGTATCCCACTGACCTTATTGCCGATGAATCACAGAAATTGCATCGGAATTAAATACAAAAGGCACAATGCCAACTTAAGGACAAGAAGATTGACTCTTCTTACTGACTATGATTTGAACCATACCTGTGACACTAGTTACAGATTCCGATGCTTCACTTCAGGTTTACTGTATCTCTCTGACCTTCTTATTGACGATGAAACACAGAAATTGCATCGGATTTAAATACAAAAGCCACAATGCCGACTTAAGTACAAGAAGACTGACTCCTCTTACTGACTATGCTTTGAACCATTCCTGTGACACTAGTTATAGATTCCGATGCTTCACTTCAGGTTTACTGCTTCCCTTGGACCTTCTTATTGACGATGAAACACAGAAATTGCATCGGAATTAAATAAAAAAAGCACAATGCCGACTTAAGCACTAGAAGACTGACTCTTCCTACTGTCTATGTTTTGAACCATTTCTGTGACACTAGTTATAGAGTCCGATGCTTAACTTCAGGTTTACTGTATCCCTTGGAACTTCTTATTGACGATGAATCTCAGAAATTGCATCGGAATTAAATACAAAAGGCACGATGCCGACTTAAGTACAAGAAGACCGACTCTTCTTACTGTCTATGTTTTGAACCACTCCAGTGACACTAGATATAGATTCCGATGCTTCACTTCAGGTTTACTGTATCCGTTGGACCTTCTTATTGGCGATGAAACAGAGAAATTGCAACGGAATTAAATACAAAAGGCACAATGCCGACTCAAGTACAAGTAGACTGACTCTTCTTACTGCCTATGTTTTGAACCATTACTGTGACACTAGTTATAGATTCCGATGCTTCACTCCAGGTTTACTGTATCCCTTGGACCTTCCTATTGACGATGAGACACAGAAATTCTATCGGAATTAAATACAAAAGGCACAATGCCGACTTAAGGACAAGAAGACTGACTCTTCTTACTGACTATGTTTTGAAACATTCCTGTGACACTTCTTATAGATTCCCATGCTTCACTTCAGGTTTACTGTATCCCTCTGACATTCTTATTGACGATGAAACATAGAAATTGCATCGGAATTAGATACAAGAGGCACAATGCCGACTTAAATAGAAGAAGACTGACTCTTCTTACTGACTATGTTTTGAAACATTCCTGTGACACTTCTTATAGATTCCCATGCTTCACTTCAGGTTTACTGTATCCCTCTGACATTCTTATTGACAATGAAACATAGAAATTGCATCGGAATTAGATACAAAAGGCACAATGCCGACTTAAATAGAAGAAGACTGACTCTTCTTACTGACTATGTTTTGAACCATTCCTGTGACACTAGTTATAGATTCCAATGCTTCACTTCAGGTTTACTGTATCCCTTGGACCTTCTTATTGACGATTAAACTCAGTAATTGCATCGGAGTTTATTACAAAAGGCAAAATGCCGACTTAAGTACAAGAAGACTGACTATTCTTACGGACTTTTTTTTGAACTATTCCTGTGACACAAGTTATAGATTCCGATGCTACACTCCAGGTTTACTGTATCCCTTGGACCATCTTATTGACGATGAAACACACAAATTGCATCGGAATTAAATACAAAAGGCACAATGCCGACTTAAGGACAAGAAGACTGACTCTTCTTACTGACTTTGTTTTGAACCATTCCTGTGACACTAGTTATAGATTCCGATGCTTCAGTTCAGGTTTATTGTATCCCTCTGACCTTCTTATTGACGATGAAACACAGAAATTGCATCGGAATTAAATAGAAAAGGCACAATGTCGACTTAACTACAAGAAGATTGACTCTTCTTACTGTCTATGTTTTGAACCATTCCTGTGACACTAGTTATAGATTCCGATGCTTCACTCCAGGATTACTGTATCCCTTGGACCTTCTTATTGACGATGAAACACAGAAATTGCATCGGAATTAAATAGAAAAGGCACAATGCCCACTTAAGTACAAGAAGACTGACTCTTCCTACTGTCTATGTTTTGAACCATTCCTGTGACACTAGTTTTGGATTCCGATGCTTCACTTCAGCTTTACTGTATACCTCTGACCTTCGTACTGACGATGAAACACAGAAATTGCATCGGAATTAAATACAAAATGCACAATGCCGACTTAAGTACAAGAAGACTGACTCTTCCTACTGTCTATGTTTTGAACCATTCCTCTGACACTAGTTTTGGATTCCGATGCTTCACTTCAGCTTTACTGTATACCTCTGACATTCGTATTGACGATGAAACACAGAAATTGCATCGGAATTAAATACAAAATGCACAATGCCGACTTAAGTACAAGAAGACTGACTCTTCCTACTGTCTTTGTTTTGAACCATTCCTGTGACACTAGTTATAGATTCCGATGCTTCACTCCAGGTTTACTGTATCCCTAGGGGCCTTCTTACTGACGATGAAACACAGAAATTGCATCGGAATTGAATACAAAAGGCACAATGCCGACTTAGTACAAGAAGACTGACTCTTCTTACTGTCTTTGTTTTGAACCAATCCTGTGACACTATTTATAGATTCCGATGCTTCACTTTAGGTTTTCTGTATCCCTTGGACCATCTTATTGACGATGAAACACAGAAATTGCATCGTAATTAATAGAAAAGGCACAATGCCGACTTAAGTACAAGAAGACTGTCTCTTCTTTCTGTCTATGTTTTGAACCATTCCTGTGACACTAGTTATAGATTCCGATGCTTCACTTCAGGTTTACTGTATCCCTTGGACCTTCTTATTGACGATGAAACACAGAAATTGCATCGGAATTAAATACAAAATGCAGAATACCGACTTAAGTACAAGAAGACTGACTCTTCTTACTGTCTATCTTTTGAACGGTCCCTGTGACACTAGTTATAGATTCCGATGTTTCACTCCAGGTTCACTGTATCCCTTGGACGTTCTTATTGACGATGAAACAAAGAAATTGCATCGGAATTAAATACAAAAGGCACAATGCCGACTTAAGTACATGAAGACCGACTCTCCCTACTGACTATGATTTGAACCATTCGTGTGACACTATTTATAGATTCCGATGCTTCACTTGAGGTTTTCTGTATCCCTCTATTCTTCTCTTTGACGATGAAACACAGAAATTGCATCGGAATTAAATACAAAAAGCACAATGCCGACTTAAGTACAAGAAGACTGCCTCTTCTTACTGACTATGTTTTGAACCATTCCTGTGGCACTAGTTATAGATTCCGATGCTTCACTCCAGGTTTACTGTATCCCTAGGGGCCTTCTTATTGACGATGAAACACAGAAATTGCATCGGAATTAAATAGAAAAGGCACAATGCCGACTGAGTACAAGAAGACTGACCGTTCTTACTGTCTATGTTTTGAACCATTCCTGTGACACTAGTTATAGATTCCGATGCTTCACTTCAGGTTTACTGTATCCCTTGGACCTTCTTATTGACGATGAAACACAGAAATTGCATCGGAATTAAATACAAAACGCAGAATACCGACTTAAGTACATGAAGACTGACTCTTCTTACTGTCTATGTTTTGAACCATTCCTGTGACACTAGTAATAGTTTCCGATGCTTCACTTCAGGATTACTGTATCCCTTGGACCTTCTTATTGACGATGAAACACAGAAATTGCATCGGAATTACATACAAAAGGCACAATGCCGACTTAAGTACAAGAAGACTGACTCCTCCTACTGTCAATGTTTTGAACCATTCCTGTGACCCTAGTTATAGATTCCAATGCTTCACTTCAGGTTTACTGTATCCCTCATTTCTTCTCCTTGACGATGAAACACAGAAATTGCATCGGAAATTAATACAAAAGGCACAATGAAGATTTAAGTACAAGAAGACTGACTCTTCTTACTGACTATGTTTTGAACCATCCCTGTGACACTAGTTATACATTCCGATGATTCACTTCTGGTTTACTGTATCCCTTGGACCTTCTTATTGACGATGAAACACAGAAATTGCATCGGAATTAAATACAAAGTCACAATGCCGACATAAGGACAAGAAGACTGATTCTTCTTACTGACTTTGTTTTGAACCTTTCCTGTGACACTAGTTATAGATTCCGATTCTTCAATTCAAGTTTACTGTATCTCTTGGATCTTCTTATTGACGATGAAACAAAAAAATAGCATCGGAATTAAATACAAAAGGCACAATGCCGACTTAAGTACCTGAAGATCGACTCTCCCTACTGACTATGTTTTGAACCATTCGTGTGACACTAGTTATAGATTCCGATGCTTCACTTGAGGTTTACTGTATCCCTCTTTTCTTCTCTTTGACGATGAGACACAGAAATTGCATCAGAAATTAATACAAAAGGCACAATGCCGACTTAAGTACAAGAAGACTGCCTCTTCTTACTGACTATGTTTTGAACCATTCCTGTGACACTAGTTATAGATTCCGATGCTTCACTCCAGGTTTACTGTATCCCTTGGACCATGTTATTGACGATGAAACACAGAAATTGCATCGGAATGAAATAGAAAAGGCACAATGCCGATTTAAGTACAAGAAGACTGACTCTTCTTACTGCCTATGTTTTGAACCATTACTGTGACACTAGTTATAGATTCCGATGCTTCACTCCAGGTTTACTGTATCCCTTGGACATTCCTATTGACGATGAGACACAGAAATTCTATCGGAATTAAATACAAAAGGCACAATGCCGACTTAAGGTCAAGAAGACTGACTCTTCTTACTGACTATGTTTTGAAACATTCCTGTGACAATTCTTGTAGATTCCCATGCTTCACTTCAGGTTTACTGTATCCCTCTGACATTCTTATTGACGATGAAACATAGAAATTGCATCGGAATTAGATACAAGAGGCGCAATGCCGACTTAAATAGAAGAAGACTGACTCTTCTTATTGACTATGCTTTGAAACATTCCTGTGACACTTCTTATAGATTCCCATGCTTCACTTCAGGTTTACTGTATCCCTCTGACATTCTTATTGACGATGAAACATAGAAATTGCATCGGAATTAGATACAAGAGGCACAATGCCGACTTAAATAGAAGAAGACTGACTCTTCTTACTGACTATGATTTGAAACATTCCTGTGACACTTCTTATAGATACCCATGCTTCACATCAGGTTTACTGTATCCCTCTGACCTTCTTATTGACGATGAAACACAGAAATTGCATCGGAATTAATTACAAAAGACACAATGCCGACTTAAGTACAAGATGACTGACTCTTCTTAATGTCTATGTTTTGAACCATTCCATTGACACTAGTTATAGATTCCGATGCTTCACTCCAGGTTTACTGTATCCCTTGGACCTTGTTATTAACGATGAGACATAGAAATTGCATCGGAATTAAATAGAAAAGGCTCAATGCCGACTTAAGTACAAGAAGACTGACTCTTCTTACTGATTATGTTTTGAAACATTCCTGTGACACTAGTTATAGATTCCGATGCTTCACCTCAGGTTTACTGAATCCCTTGGACCTTCTTATTGACGATGAAACACAGGAATTGCATCGGAATTAAATATAAAAGGCACAATGCCTACTTAAGTACAAGAAGACTGACTCTTCATACTGTCTATGTTTTGATCCATTCCTGGGACACTAGTTATAGATTCCGATGCTTTACTTCAGGTATACTGTATCTCTCTGACCTTCTTATTGACGATGAAACACAGAAATTGCATCGGAATTAAATACAAAAGGCACAATGCCGACTTAAGTACAAGAAGACTGACTCTTCTTACTGACTATGTTTTGAACCATTCCTGTGACACTAGTTATAGATTCCAATGCTTCACTTCAGGTTTACTGTATCCCTTGGACCTTCTTATTGACGATTAAACTCAGTAATTGCATCGGAGTTTATTACAAAAGGCAAAATGCCGACTTAAGTACACGAAGACTGACACTTCTTAATGTCTATACTTTGAACCATTCCTGTGACACTAGTTATAGATTCCGATGATACACTCCAGGTTTAATGTATCCCTTGGACCATCTTATTGACGATGAAACACTCAAATGGCATCGGAATTAAATACAAAAGGCACAATGCCGACTTAAGGACAAGAAGACTGACTATTCTTACGGACTTTTTTTTGAACTATTCCTGTGACACAAGTTATAGATTCCGATGCTACACTCCAGGTTTACTGTATCCCTTGGACCATCTTATTGACGATGAAACACACAAATTGCATCGGAATTAAATACAAAAGGCACAATGCCGACTTAAGGACAAGAAGACTGACTCTTCTTACTGACTTTGTTTTGAACCATTCCTGTGACACTAGTTATAGATTCCGATGCTTCAGTTCAGGTTTATTGTATCCCTCTGACCTTCTTATTGACGATGAAACACAGAAATTGCATCGGAATTAAATAGAAAAGGCACAATGTCGACTTAAGTACAAGAAGATTGACTCTTCTTACTGTCTATGTTTTGAACCATTCCTGTGACACTAGTTATAGATTCCGATGCTTCACTCCAGGAGTACTGTATCCCTTGGACCTTCTTATTGACGATGAAACACAGAAATTGCATCGGAATTAAATAGAAAAGGCACAATGCCCACTTAAGTACAAGAAGACTGACTCTTCCTACTGTCTATGTTTTGAACCTTTCCTGTGACACTAGTTTTGGATTCCGATGCTTCACTTCAGCTTTACTGTATACCTCTGACCTTCGTATTGACGATGAAACACAGAAATTGCATCGGAATTAAATACAAAATGCACAATGCCGACTTAAGTACAAGAAGACTGACTCTTCCTACTGTCTATGTTTTGAACCATTCCTCTGACACTAGTTTTGGATTCCGATGCTTCACTTCAGCTTTACTGTATACCTCTGACCTTCGTATTGACGATGAAACACAGAAATTGCATCGGAATTAAATACAAATGCACAATGCCGACTTAAGTACAAGAAGACTGACTCTTCCTACTGTCTTTGTTTTGAACCATTCCTGTGACACTAGTTACAGATTCCGATGCTTCACTCCAGGTTTACTGTATCCCTAGGGGCCTTCTTATTGACGATGAAACACAGAAATTGCATCGGAATTAAATACAAAAGGCACAATGCCGACTTAGTACAAGAAGACTGACTCTTCTTACTGACGATGTTTTGAACAATTCCTGTGACACTAGTTATAGATTCCGATGCTTCACTTTAGGTTTACTGTATCCCTTGGACCATCTTATTGACGATGAAACACAGAAATTGCATCGTAATTAATAGAAAAGGCACAATGCCGACTTAAGTACAAGAAGACTGACTCTTCTTACTGTCTATGTTTTGAACCATTCCTGTGACACTAGTTATAGATTCCGATGCTTCACTTCAGGTTTACTGTATCCCTTGGACCTTCTTATTGACGATGAAACACAGAAATTGCATCGGAATTAAATACAAAATGCAGAATACCGACTTAAGTGCAAGAAGACTGACTCTTCTTACTCTCTATCTTTTGAACGGTCCCTGTGACACTAGTTATAGATTCCGATGTTTCACTCCAGGTTTACTGTATCCCTTGGACCTTCTTATTGACGATGAAACAAAGAAATTGCATCGGAATTAAATACAAAAGGCACAATGCCGACTTAAGTACATGAAGACCGACTCTCCCTACTGACTAAGATTTGAACCATTCGTGTGACACTAGTTATAGATTCCGATGCTTCACTTGAGGTTTTCTGTATCCCTCTATTCTTCTCTTTGACGATGAAACACAGAAATTGCATCGGAATTAAACACAAAAGGCACAAAGCCGACTTAAGTTCAAAAAGACTGACTCTTGTTACTGACTATGTTTTGAACCATTCCTGTGACACTAGTTATAGATTCCGATGCTTCACTACAGGTTTACTGTATCCCTCTGACCTTCTAATTGACGATGAAACACACAAATTGCATCGGAATTGAATACAAAAGGCACAATGAAGACTTAAGTACAAGAAGACTGACTCTTCTTACTGACTATGTTTTGAACCATTCCTGTGACACTAGTTATACATTCCGATAATTCACTTCTGGTTTACTGTATCCCTTGGACCTTCTTATTGACGATGAAACACAGAAATTGCATCGGAATTAAATACAAAAGGCAAAATGCCGACTTAAGTACACGAAGACTGACTCTTCTTACTGTCTAAGTTCTGAACCATTCCTGTGACACTAGTTATAGATTCCGATGCTACACTCCAGGTTTACTGTATCTCTTGGACCTTCTTATTGACGATGAAACACAGAAATTGCATCGGAATTAAATACAAAGTCACAATGCCGACATAAGGACAAGAAGACAGATTCTTCTTACTGACTTTGTTTTGAACCCTTCCTGTGACACTAGTTACAGATTCCGATTCTTCAATTCAAGTTCACTGTATCTCTTGGATCTTCTTATTGACGATGAAACAAAAAAATAGCATCGGAATTAAATACAAAAGACACAATGCCGACTTAAGTACCTGAAGACCGACTCTCCCTACTGACTATGTTTTGAACCATTCGTGTGACACTAGTTATAGATTCCGATGCTTCACTTGAGGTTTACTGTATCCCTCTTTTCTTCTCATTGACGATGAAACACAGAAATTGCATCTGAAATTAATACAAAAGGCACAATGCCGACTCAAGTACAAGAAGACTGCCTCTTCTTACTGACTATGTTTTGAACCATTCCTGTGACACTAGTTATAGATTCCGATGCTTCACTCCAGGTTTACTGTATCCCTAGGGGCCTTCTAATTGACGATGAAACACAGAAATTGCATCGGAATTAAATACAAAGGGCACAATGCCGACTTAGTACAGGAAGACTGACTCTTCTTACAGACTATGTTTTGAACCATTCCTGTGACACTAGTTATAGATTCCGATGATTCTCTTCAGGTTTACTGTATCCCTTGGACCATCTTATTGACGATGAAACACAGAAATTGCATCGGAATTAAATAGAAAAGGCACAATGCCGACTTAAGTACAAGAAGACTGACTCTTCTTACTGTCTGTCTTTTGAACCATTCGTGTGACACTAGTTATAGATTCCGATTCTTCACTTGAGGTTTACTGTATCCCTTGGACCTTCTTATTGACGATGAAACACAGAAATTGCATCGGAATTAAATACAAATGCACTATGCCGACCTAAGTTCAAGAAGACTGACTCTTCCTACTGTCTATGTTTTGAACCATTCCTGTGACACTAGTTTTGGATTCCGATGCTTCACTTCAGGTTTACTGTATCCCTCTGACCTTCGTATTGACGATGAAACACAGATATTGCATCGGAATTAAATACTAAATGCACTATGCCGACCTAAGTTGAAGAAGACTGACTCTTCTTACTGACTATGTTTTGAACCATTCCTGTGACACAAGTTATAGATTCCGATGCTATACTCCAGGTTTACTGTATCCCTTGGACCATCTTATTGACGATGAAACACACAAATTGCATCGGAATTAAATACAAAAGGCACAATGCCGACTTAAGGACAATAAGACTGACTCTTCTTACTGACTTTGTTTTGAACCATTCCTGTGACACTAGTTATAGATTCCGATGCTTCACTTCAGGTTTATTGTATCCCTCTGACCTTCTTATTGACGATGAAACACAGAAATTGCATCAGAATTAAATAGAAAAGGCACAATGTCGACTTAAGTACAAGAAGATTGACTCTTCTTACTGTCTATGTTTTGAACCATTCCTGTGACACTAGTTATAGATTCCGATGCTTCACTCCAGGTTTACTGTATCCCTTGGACCTTCTTATTGACGATTAAACACAGAAATTGCATCGGAATGAAATAGAAAAGGCACAATGCCGACTTAGGTACAAGAAGACTGACTCTTCTTACTGACTATGTTTTGAACCATTCCTGTGACACTAGTTATAGATTCCGATGCTTCACTTCCCGTTTACTGTATACCTTAGACCTTCTTATTGGCGATGAAACACAGAAATTGCATCGGAAATTAATACAAAAGGCACAATGCCGACTTAAGTACAAGAAGACTGACTCTTCTTACTGTCTATGTTTTGAACCGTTCCTGTGACACTAGTTATAGATTCCGATGCTTCACTTCAGGATTACTGTATCGCTTGGACCTTCTAATTGAAGATGAAACACAGAAATTGCATCGGAATTAAACACAAAAGGCACAAAGCCGACTTAAGTTCAAAAAGACTGACTCTTGTTACTGACTATGTTTTGAACCATTCCTGTGACACTAGTTATACATTCCGATGATTCACTTCTGGTTTACTGTATCCCTTGGACCTTCTTATTGACGATGAAACACAGAAATTGCATCGGAATTAAATACAAAAGGCAAAATGCCGACTTAAGTACACGAAGACTGACTCTTTTTACTGTCTATGTTCTGAACCATTCCTGTGACACTAGTTATAGATTCCGATGCTAAACTCCAGGTTTACTGTATCTCTTGGACCTTCTTATTGACGATGAAACACAGAAATTGCATCGGAATTAAATACAAAGTCACAATGCCGACATAAGGACAAGAAGACTGATTCTTCTTACTGACTTTGTTTTGAACCATTCCTGTGACACTAGTTATAGATTCCGATTCTTCACTTCAAGTTCACTGTATCTCTTGGATCTTGTTATTGACGATGAAACACAGAAATAGCATCGGAATTAAATACAAAAGGCACAATGCCGACTTAAGTACATGAAGACCGACTCTCACTACTGACTCTGTTTTGAACCATTCGTGTGACACTAGTTATAGATTGCGATGCATCACTCCAGGTTTACTGTATCCCTAGGGGCCTTCTTATTGACGATGAAACACAGAAATTGCATCGGAATTAAATACAAAAGGCACAATGCCGACTTAAGTACAAGAAGACTGACTCTTCTTACTGTCTGTCTTTTGAACCATTCGTGTGACACTAGTTATAGATTCCGATTCTTCACTTGAGGTTTACTGTATCCCTTGGACCTTCTTATTGACGATGAAACACAGAAATTGCATCGGAATTAAATACAAATGCACTATGCCGACCTAACTTCAAGAAGACTGACTCTTCCTACTGTCTATGTTTTGAACCATTCCTGTGACACTAGTTTTGGATTCCGATGCTTCACTTCAGGTTTACTGTATCCCTCTGACCTTCGTATTGACGATGAAACACAGATATTGCATCGGAATTAAATACTAAATGCACAATGCCGACTTAAGTACAAGAAGACTGACTCTACCTACTGTCTATGTTTTGAACCATTCCTGTGACACTAGTTATAGATTCCGATGCTTCTCCTCAGGTTTACTGTATCCCTTGGACCATCTTATTGACGATGACACACAGAAATTGCATCGGAATTAAATAGAAAAGGCACAATGCCGACTTAAGTACAAGAAGACTGGCTCTTCTTACTGTCTATGTTTTGAACCATTCCTGTGACACTAGTTATAGATTCCGATGATTTACTACAGGTTTACTGTATCCCTCTGACCTTCTAATTGACGATGGAACACACAAATTGCATCGGAATTGAATACAAAAGGCACAATGCCGACTTAAGTACAAGAAAACAGACTCTTCATACTGACTATGTCTTGAACCATTCCTGTGACACTAGTTATAGATTCCGCTGCTACACTCCTGGTTTACTGTATCTCTTGGACCTTCTTATTGACGATGAAACACAGAAATTGCATCGGTATTAAATACAAAAGGCACAATGCCAACATAACGACAAGAAGACTGATTCTTCTTACTGACTTTGTTTTGAACCATTCCTGTGACACTAGTTATAGATTCCGATGTTTCACTTCAGGTTTACTGTATCCCTTGGACCTTCTTGTTGACGATGAAACACAGAAATTGCATCGGAATGAAATACAAAAGGCACAATGCCGACTTAAGTACTAGATGACTGACTCTTCCTACAGTCTATGTTTTAAACCATTCCTGTGACACTAGCTATAGATTCCGATGCTTCACTTCAAATTCACTGTATCTCTTGGATCTTCTTATTGACGATGAAACACAGAAATTGCATCGGAATTAAATACAAAAGGCACAATGCCGACTTAAGTACAAGAAGACGGACTCTTAATAATGTCTATGTTTTGAACCATTCCTGTGACACTAGTTATAGATTCCGATGCTTTACTTCAGGTTTACTGTATCCCACTGACCTTATAGCAGATGAAACACAGAAATTGCATCGGAATTAAATACAAAAGGCACAATGCCGACTTAAGTACAAGTAGACTGACTCTTCCTACTGTCTATGTTTTGAACCATTTCTGTGACACTAGTTATAGAGTCAGATGGTTCACTTCAGGTATACTGTATCCCTTCGACCTTCTTATTGACTTTGAATCTCAGAAATTGCATCGGAAATAAATACAAAAGGCACAATGCCAACATAAGGACAAGAAGACTGATTCTTCTTACTGACTGTGCTTTGAACCATTCCTGTGACACTAGTTATTGATTCCGATGCTTCACGTCAAGTTCACTGTATCTCTTGGATCTTCGTATTGACGATGAAACACAGAAATTGCATCGGAATTAAATACAAAATGCAGAATATCGACTTAAGTACAAGAAGACTGACTCTTCTTACTCTCTATGTTTTGAACCATTCCTGTGACACTAGTAATAGTTTCCGATGCTTCACTTCAGGTTTACTGTATCCCTTGGACCTTCGTAATGACGATGAAACACAGAAATGGCATCGGAATTAAATACAAAAGGCACAATGCCGACTTAAGTACAACAAGACTGACTCTTCCTACTGTCAATGCTTTGAACCATTCCTGTGACCCTAGTTATAGATTCCGATGCTTCACTTTAGGTTTACTGTATCCCCCTTTTCTTCTCCTTGACGATGAAACACAGAAATTGCATCGGAATTAAATACAAAAGGTACAATGCCGACATAAGGACAAGAAGGCTGACTCTTCTTACTGACTATGTTTTGAACTATTCCTGTGACACTAGCTATAGATTCCGATGCTTCACTTCAGGTTTACTGTATCCCTCTGACCTTCTTATTGACGATGAAACACAGAAATTGCATCGGAATTAAATACAAAAGGCACAACGCCGACTTAAGTACAAGAAGACTGACACTTCTTACTGTCTATGTTTTGAACCATTCCATTGACTCTAGTTATAGATTCCGATGCTTCACTCCAGGTTTACTGTATCCCTTGGACCTTGTTATTGACGATAAAACATTGAAATTTCATCGGAATTAAATAGAAAAGGCACAATGCCAACTTAAGTATAAGAAGACTGACACTTCTTACTGCCTATGATTTGAACCATTCCTGTGACACTAGTTATAGATTCCGATGCTTCACCTCAGGTTTACTGTATCCCTTGGACCTTCTTATTGACAATGAAACACAGATATTGCATCGGAATTAAACAGAAAAGGCACAATGCCGACGTAAGTACAAGAAGACTGACTCATCTTACTGTCTATGTTTTGAACCATTCCTGTGACACTAGTTATAGATTCCGATGCTTCACTCCAGGTTTACTGTATCCCTTGGACCTTCGTATTGACGATGAAACACAGAAATTGCATCGGAAATTAATAGAAATGGCACAATGCCGACTTAAGTACAAGAAGACTGACTCTACCTACTGTCTATGTTTTGAACCATTACTGTGACACTTGTTATAGATTCCGATGCTTCACTCCAGATTTACTGTATCCCTAGGGGCATTCTTATTGACGATGAAACACATAAATTGCATCGGAATTAAATACAAAAGGCACAATGCCGACTTAGTACAAGAAGACTGACTCTTCTTACTGACTATGTTTTGAACCATTCCTGTGACACTAGTTATAGATTCCGATGCTTCACTCCAGGTTTACTGTATCCCTTGGACCTTCTTATTGACGATGAAACACAGATATTGCATCGGAATTAAATAGAAATGGCACAATGCCGACGTAAGTACAAGAAGACTGACTCATCTTACTGTCTATGTTTTGAACCATTCCTGTGACACTAGTTATAGATTCCGATGCTTCACTCCAGGTTTACTGTATCCCTTGGACCTTCTTATTGACGATGACACACAGAAATTGCATCGGAATTAAATAGAAGTGGCACAATGCCGACTTAAGTACTAGAAGACTGACTCTTCTTACTGACTATGTTTTGAACCATTCCTGTGACACTAGTTATAGATTCCGATGCTTCACTTCAGGTTTACTGGATACCTTGGACCTTCTTATTGACGATGAAACACAGAAATTGCATCGGAATTACATACAAAATGCACAATGCCGAATTAAGGACAAGAAGATTGACTCTTCTTACTGTCTGTGTTTTGAACCAATCCTGTGACACTAGTTTTGGATTCCGATGCTTCACTCAAGGTTTACTGTATCCCTCTGACATTCTTATTGACGATGAAACACAGGAATTGCATCGAAATTAAATACAAAACGCACAATGCCGACTTAAGTACAAGAAGACAGACTCTTCCTAATGTCTATGTTCTGAACCATTCCTGTGACACTAGTTATAGGTTCCGATGCTTTACTTCAGGTTTACTGTATCCCTTGGACCTTCTTATTGACGATGAATCTCAGAAATTTCATCGGAAATAAATACAAAAGGCACAATGCCAACATAAGGACAAGAAGACTGATTCTTCTTACTGACTTTGCTTTGAACCATTCCTGTGACACTAGTTATAGATTCCGATGCTTCACGTCAAGTTCACTGTATCTCTTGGATCATCGTATTGACGATGAAACACAGAAATTGCATCGGAATTAAATACAAAAGGCGCAATGCCGACTTAAGTACATGAAGACCGACTCTCGCTACTGACTATGTTTTGAACCATTCGTGTGACACTAGTTATAGATTCCGATGCTTCACTTGAGGTTTACTGTATCCCTTGGACCTCTTATAGACGATGAAACACAGCAATTGCATCGGAATTAAATACAAAAGGCACAATGCCGACTTTAGTACAAGAAGACGGACTCTTCCTACTGTCTATGTTTTGACCCATTCCTGTGACACTAGTTATAGATTCCGATGCTTTACTTCAGGTTTACATTATCCCACTGACTTTATAGCCGATCAAACACAGAAATTGCATCGGAATTAAATACAAAAGGCACAATGCCGACTTAAGTACAAGTAGACAGAGTCTTCCTACTGTCTATGTTTTGAACCATTTCTGTGACACTAGTTATAGAGTCCGATGCTTCACTTCAGGTTTACTGTATCCCTTGGACCTTGTTATTGCCGATGAATCTCAGAAACTGCAACGGAAATAAATACAAAAGGCACAATGCCGACTTAAGTACAAGAAGACTGACTCTTCTTACTGTCTATGATTTGAACCATTCCAGTGACACTAGATATAGGTTCCGATGCTTCACTTCAGGTTTACTGTATCCCTTGGACCTTCTTATTGACGATGAAACACAGAAATTGCATCGCAATTAAATACAAAAGGCACAATGCCGACTTAAGTACAAGAAGACTGACTCTTCTTACTGCCTATGTTTTGAACCATTACTGTGACACTAGTTACAGATTCCGATGCTTCACTCCAGGTTTACTGTATCTCTTGGACCTTCTTATTGACGATGAGACACAGAAATTCTATCGGAATTAAATACAAAAGGCACAATGCCGACTTAAGGACAAGAGGACTGACTCTTCTTACTGACTATGTTTGAAACATTCCTGTGACACTTGTTATAGATTCCGATGCTTCACTTCAGGTTTACTGTATCCCTCTGACATTCTTATTGACGATGAAACACACAAATTGCATCGGAATTAAATACAAAAAGCACAAGGATGACTTAAGGACAAGAAGACTGACTCTTCTTAGTGACTTTGTTTTGAACCATTCCTGTGACACTAGTTATAGATTCCGATGCTTCACTTTAGGTTTATTGTATCCCTCTGACCTTCTTATTGACGATGAAACACAGAAATTGCATGGGAATTACATACAAAATGCACAATGCCGACTTCAGTACAAGAAGACTGACTCTTCCTACTGTCTATGTTTTGAACCATTCCTGTGACACTAGTTATAGATTCCGATGCTTCACTTCAGGTTTACTGTATACCTTGGACCTTCTTATTGACGATGAAACACAGAAATTGTATCGGAATTAAATACAAAAGACACTATGCCGACTTAAGTACAAGAAGACTGACTCTTCCTACTGTCTATGTTTTGAACCATTCCTGTGACACTAGTTTTGGATTCCGATGCTTCACGTCAGCTCTACTGTATACCTCTGACCTTCGTATTGACGATGAAAAACAGAAATTGCATCGGAATTAAATACATAATGCACAATGCCGACTTAAGTACATGAAGACTGACTCTTCCTACTGTCTTTGTTTTGAACCATTCCTGTGACACTAGTTATAGATTCCGATGCTTCACTCCCGGTTTACTGTATCCCTAGGGGCCTTCTTATTGACGATGAAACACAGAAATTGGATCGGAATTAAATACAAAAGGCACAATGCCGACTTAGTACAACAAGACTGACTCTTCTTCCTGGCTATGTTATGAACCATTCCTGTGACACTAGTTATAGATTCCGATGCTTCACTTTAGGTTTACTGTATCCCTTGGACCATCTTATTGACGATGAAACACAGAAATTGCATCGTAATTAAATAGAAAAGGCACAATGCCGACTTAAGTACAAGAAGACTGACTCTTCTTACAGTCTATGTTTTGAACCATTCCTGTGACACTAGTTATAGATTCCGATGCTTCACTTCAGGTTTACTGTATCCCTTGGACCTTCTTATTGACGATGAAACACAGAAATTGCATCGGAATTAAATACAAAATGCAGAATACCGACTTAAGTACAAGAAGACTGACTCTTCTTTCTGTCTATGTTTTGAACCATTCCTGTGACACTAGTAATAGTTTCCGATGCTTCACTTCAGGTTTACTGTATCCCTTGGACCTTCTTATTGACGATGAAACACAGAAATGGCATCGGAATTAAATACAAAAGGCACAATGCCGACTTAAGTACAAGAAGACTGACTCTTCCTACTGTCAATGTTTTGAACCATTCCTGTGACCCTAGTTATAGATTCCGATGCTTCACTTCAGGTTTACTGTATCCCTCTGACCTTCTTATTGACGATGAAACACAGAAATTGCATCGGAATTAAACACAAAAGGCACAAAGCCGACTTAAGTTCAAAAAGACTGACTCTTGTTACTGACTATGTTTTGAACCATTCCTGTGACACTAGTTATAGATTCCGATGCTTCACTACAGGTTTACTGTATCCCTCTGACCTTCTAATTGACGATGAAACACGCAAATTGCATCGGAATTGAATACAAAAGGCACAATGCGGACTTAAGTACAAGAAGACTGACTCTTCTTACTGACTATGTTTTGAACCATTCCTGTGACACTAGTTATACATTCCGATGATTCACTTCTGGTTTACTGTATCCCTTGGACCTTCTTATTGACGATGAAACACAGAAATTGCATCGGAATTAAATACAAAAGGCAAAATGCCGACTTAAGTACACGAAGACTGACTCTTCTTACTGTCTATGTTCTGAACCATTCCTGTGACACTAGTTATAGATTCCGATGCTACACTCCAGGTTTACTGTATCTCTTGGACCTTCTTATTGACGATGAAACACAGAAATTGCATCGGAATTAAATACAAAAGGCACAATGCCGACTTAAGTACAAGAAGACTGACTCTTCTTACTGTCTGTCTTTTGAACCATTCGTGTGACACTAGTTATAGATTCCGATGCTTCACTTGAGGTTTACTGTATCCCTTGGACCTTCTTATTGACGATGAAACACAGAAATTGCATCGGAATTAAATACAAAATGCACTATGCCGACCTAAGTTCAAGAAGACTGACTCTTCCTACTGTCTATGTTTTGAACCATTCCTGTGACACTAGTTTTAGATTCCGATGCTTCACTTCAGGTTTACTGTATCCCTCTGACCTTCGTATTGACGATGAAACACAGATATTGCATCGGAATTAAATACAAAATGCACAATGCCGACTTAAGTACAAGAAGACTCACTCTACCTACTGTCTATGTTTTGAACCTTTACTGTGACACTTGTTATAGATTCCGATGCTTCACTCCAGGTTTACTGTATCCCTAGGGGCCTTCTTATTGACGATGAAACACATAAATTGCATCGGAATTAAATACAAAAGGCACAATGCCGACTTAGTACAAGAAGACTGACTCTTCTTACTGACGATGTTTTGAACCATTCCTGTGACACTAGTTATAGATTCCGATGCTTCTCCTCAGGTTTACTGTATCCCTTGGACCATCTTATTGACGATGAAACACAGAAATTGCATCGGAATTAAATAGAAAAGGCACAATGCCGACTTAAGTACCAGAAGACTGGCTCCTCTTACTGTCTATGTTTTAAACCATTCCTGTGACACTAGTTATAGATTCCGATGCTTTACTACAGGTTTACTGTATCCCTCTGACCTTCTAATTGACGATGGAACACACAAATTGCATCGGAATTGAATACAAAAGGCACAATGCCGACTTAAGTACAAGAAAACAGACTCTTCATACTGACTATGTTTTAAACCATTCCTGTGACACTAGTTATAGATTCCGATGCTACACTCCTGGTTTACTGTATCTCTTGGACCTTCTTATTGACGATGAAACACAGAAATTGCATCGGAATTAAATACAAAAGGCACAATGCCAACATAACGACAAGAAGGCTGTATCTTCTTACTGACTTTGTTTTGAACCATTCCTGGGCCACTAGTTATAGATTCCGATGTTTCACTTCAGGTTTACTGTATCCCTTGGACCTTCTTGTTGACGATGAAACACAGAAATTGCATCGGAATGAAATACAAAAGGCACAATGCCGACTTAAGTACAAGATGACTGACTCTTCCTACAGTCTATGTTTTGAACCATTCCTGTGACACTAGCTATAGATTCCGATGCTTCACTTCAAGTTCACTGTATCTCTTGGATCTTCTTATTGACGATGAAACACAGAAATTGCATCGGAATTAAATACAAAAGGCACAATGCCGACTTAAGTACATGAAGACCGACTCTCCTTACTGACTATGTTTTGAACCATTCGTGCGACACTAGTTATAGATTCCGATGCTTCACTTGAGGTTTACTGTATCCCTTGGACCTTCTTATTGACGATGAAACACAGAAATTGCATCGGAATTAAATACAAAAGGCACAATGCCGACTTAAGTACAGGAAGACTGACTCTTCTTTTTGTCTATGTTTTGAACCATTCCTGCGACACTAGTTATAGATTCCGATGCTTCACTCCAGGTTTACTGTATCCCTTGGACCTTCTTATTGACGATGAAACACAGATATTGCATCGGAATTAAATAGAAAAGGCACAATGCCGACGTAAGTACAAGAAGACTGACTCATCTTACTGTCTATGTTTTGAACTAATCCTGTGACACTAGTTATAGATTCCGATGCTTCACTCCAGGTTTACTGTATCCCTTGGACCTTCTTATTGACGATGAAACACAGAAATTGCATCGGAATTAAATAGAAGTTGCACAATGCCGACTTAAGTACTAGAAGACTGACTCTTCTTACTGACTATGTTTTGAACCATTCCTGTGACACTAGTTATAGATTCCGATGCTTCACTTCAGGTTTACTGTATACCTTGGACCTTCTTATTGACGATGAAACACAGAAATTGCATCGGAATTAAATACTAAATGCACAAAGCCGACTTAAGTACAAGTAGACTGACTCTTCCTACTGTCTATGTTTTGAACCATTTCTGTGACACTAGTTATAGAGTCAGATGCTTCACTTCAGGTTTACTGTATCCCTTGGACCTTCTTATTGACGATGAATCTCAGAAATTGCATCGGAAATAAATACAAAAGGCACAATGCCAACATAAGGACAAGAAGACTGATTCTTCTTACTGACTTTGCTTTGAACCATTCCTGTGACACTAGTTATAGATTCCGATGCTTCACGTCAAGTTCACTGTATCTCTTGGAACTTCGTATTGACGATGAAACACAGAAATTGCATCGGAATTAAATACAAAAGGCACAATGTCGACTTAAGTACATGAAGAACGACTCTCCCTACTGACTATGTTTTGAACCATTCGTGTGACACTAGTTATAGATTCCGATGCTTCACTTGAGGTTTACTGTATCCCTTGGACCTTCTTATAGACGATGAAACACAGAAATTGCATCGGAATTAAATACAAAAGGCACAATGCCGACTTAAGTACAGAAAGACTGACTCTTCTTACTGTCTAGGTTTTGAACCATTCCTGCGACACTAGTTATAGATTCCGATGCTTCAATCCAGGTTTACGGTATCCCTTGGACCTTCTTATTAACGATGAAACACAGAAATTGCATCGGAATTAAATACAAAAGGTACAATGCCGACTTAAGTACAAGAAGACTGACTCTTCTTACTGTCTGTCTTTTGAACCATTCGTGTGACACTAGTTATAGATTCCGATGCTTCACTTGAGGTTTACTGTATCCCTTGGACCTTCTTATTGACGATGAAACACAGAAATTGCATCGGAATTAAATACAAAATGCACTATGCCGACCTAAGTTCAAGAAGACTGACTCTTCCTACTGTCTATGTTTTGAACCATTCCTGTGACACTAGTTTTAGATTCCGATGCTTCACTTCAGGTTTACTGTATCCCTCTGACCTTCGTATTGACGATGAAACACAGATATTGCATCGGAATTAAATACAAAATGCACAATGCCGACTTAAGTACAAGAAGACTCACTCTACCTACTGTCTATGTTTTGAACCTTTACTGTGACACTTGTTATAGATTCCGATGCTTCACTCCAGGTTTACTGTATCCCTAGGGGCCTTCTTATTGACGATGAAACACATAAATTGCATCGGAATTAAATACAAAAGGCACAATGCCGACTTAGTACAAGAAGACTGACTCTTCTTACTGACGATGTTTTGAACCATTCCTATGACACTAGTTATAGATGCCGATGCTTCTCCTCAGGTTTACTGTATCCCTTGGACCATCTTATTGACGATGAAACACAGAAATTGCATCGGAATTAAATAGAAAAGGCACAATGCCGACTTAAGTACCAGAAGACTGGCTCCTCTTACTGTCTATGTTTTAAACCATTCCTGTGACACTAGTTATAGATTCCGATGCTTTACTACAGGTTTACTGTATCCCTCTGACCTTCTAATTGACGATGGAACACACAAATTGCATCGGAATTGAATACAAAAGGCACAATGCCGACTTAAGTACAAGAAAACAGACTCTTCATACTGACTATGTTTTAAACCATTCCTGTGACACTAGTTATAGATTCCGATGCTACACTCCTGGTTTACTGTATCTCTTGGACCTTCTTATTGACGATGAAACACAGAAATTGCATCGGAATTAAATACAAAAGGCACAATGCCAACATAACGACAAGAAGGCTGTATCTTCTTACTGACTTTGTTTTAAACAATTCCTGGGCCACTAGTTATAGATTCCGATGTTTCACTTCAGGTTTACTGTATCCCTTACACCTTCTTGTTGACGATGAAACACAGAAATTGCATCGGAATGAAATACAAAAGGCACAATGCCGACTTAAGTACAAGATGACTGACTCTTCCTACAGTCTATGTTTTGAACCATTCCTGTGACACTAGCTATAGATTCCGATGCTTCACTTCAAGTTCACTGTATCTCTTGGATCTTCTTATTGACGATGAAACACAGAAATTGCATCGGAATTAAATACAAAAGGCACAATGCCGACTTAAGTACATGAAGACCGACTCTCCTTACTGACTATGTTTTGAACCATTCGTGCGACACTAGTTATAGATTCCGATGCTTCACTTGAGGTTTACTGTATCCCTTGGACCTTCTTATTGACGATGAAACACAGAAATTGCATCGGAATTAAATACAAAAGGCACAATGCCGACTTAAGTACAGGAAGACTGACTCTTCTTTTTGTCTATGTTTTGAACCATTCCTGCGACACTAGTTATAGATTCCGATGCTTCACTCCAGGTTTACTGTATCCCTTGGACCTTCTTATTGACGATGAAACACAGATATTGCATCGGAATTAAATAGAAAAGGCACAATGCCGACGTAAGTACAAGAAGACTGACTCATCTTACTGTCTATGTTTTGAACTAATCCTGTGACACTAGTTATAGATTCCGATGCTTCACTCCAGGTTTACTGTATCCCTTGGACCTTCTTATTGACGATGAAACACAGAAATTGCATCGGAATTAAATAGAAGTGGCACAATGCCGACTTAAGTACTAGAAGACTGACTCTTCTTACTGACTATGTTTTGAACCATTCCTGTGACACTAGTTATAGATTCCGATGCTTCACTTCAGGTTTACTGTATACCTTGGACCTTCTTATTGACGATGAAACACGGAAATTGCATCGGAATTAAATACTAAATGCACAAAGCCGACTTAAGTACAAGTAGACTGACTCTTCCTACTGTCTATGTTTTGAACCATTTCTGTGACACTAGTTATAGAGTCAGATGCTTCACTTCAGGTTTACTGTATCCCTTGGACCTTCTTATTGACGATGAATCTCAGAAATTGCATCGGAAATAAATACAAAAGGCACAATGCCAACATAAGGACAAGAAGACTGATTCTTCTTACTGACTTTGCTTTGAACCATTCCTGTGACACTAGTTATAGATTCCGATGCTTCACGTCAAGTTCACTGTATCTCTTGGATCTTCGTATTGACGATGAAACACAGAAATTGCATCGGAATTAAATACAAAAGGCACAATGTCGACTTAAGTACATGAAGAACGACTCTCCCTACTGACTATGTTTTGAACCATTCGTGTGACACTAGTTATAGATTCCGATGCTTCACTTGAGGTTTACTGTATCCCTTGGACCTTCTTATAGACGATGAAACACAGAAATTGCATCGGAATTAAATACAAAAGGCACAATGCCGACTTAAGTACAGAAAGACTGACTCTTCTTACTGTCTAGGTTTTGAACCATTCCTGCGACACTAGTTATAGATTCCGATGCTTCAATCCAGGTTTACGGTATCCCTTGGACCTTCTTATTAACGATGAAACACAGAAATTGCATCGGAATTAAATACAAAAGGTACAATGCCGACATAAGGACAAGAAGGCTGACTCTTCTTACTGACTATGTTTTGAACCATTCCTGTGACACTAGCTATAGATTCCGATGCTTCACTTCAGGTATACTGTAACCCTCTGACCTTCTTATTGACGATGAAACACAGAAATTGCATCGGAATTAAATACAAAAGGCACAATGCCGACTTAAGTACAAGAAGACTGACACTTCTTACTGTCTATGTTTTGAACCATTCCATTAACACTAGTTATAGATTCCGATGCTTCACTCCAGGTTTACTGTATCCCTTGGACCTTGTTATTGACGATGAAACATAGAAATATAATCGGAATTAAATAGAAAAGGCACAATGCCAACTTAAGTATAAGAAGACTGACTCTTCTTACTGCCTATGATTTGAACCATTCCTGTGACACTAGTTATAGATTCCGATGCTTCACCTCAGCTTTACTGTATCCCTTGGACCTTCTTATTGACAATGAAACACAGATATTGCATCGGAATTAAACAGAAAAGGCACAATGCCGACGTAAGTACAAGAAGACTGACTCATCTTACTGTCTATGTTTTGAACCATTCCTGTGACACTAGTTATAGATTCCGATGCTTCACTCCAGGTTTACTGTATCCCTTGGACCTTCGTATTGACGATGAAACACAGAAATTGCATCGGAAATTAATAGAAATGGCACAATGCCGACTTAAGTACAAGAAGACTGACTCTTCTTACTGACTATGTTTTGAATCATTCCTGTGACACTAGTTTTGGATTCCGAAGCTTCACTCAAGGTTTACTGTATCCCTCTGACCTTCTTATTGACGATGAAACACAGAAATTGCATCGGAATTAAATACAAAAGGCACAATGCCGACTTTAGTACAAGAAGACGGACTCTTCCTACTGTCTATGTTTTAACCCATTCCTCTGACACTAGTTATAGATTCCGATGCTTTACTTCAGGTTTACATTATCCCACTGACCTTATAGCCGATCAAACACAGAAATTGCATCGGAATTAAATACAAAAGGCACAATGCCGACTTAAGTACAAGAAGACTGACTCTTCTTACTGCCTATGTTTTGAACCATTACTGTGACACTAGTTATAGATTCCGATGCTTCACTCCAGGTTTACTGTATCTCTTGGACCTTCTTATTGACGATGAGACACAGAAATTCTATCGGAATTAAATACAAAAGGCACAATGCCGACTTAAGGACAAGAGGACTGACTCTTCTTACTGACTATGTTTGAAACATTCCATTGACACTTGTTATAGATTCCGATGCTTCACTTCAGGTTTACTGTATCCCTCTGACATTCTTATTGACGATGAAACACACAAATGGCATCGGAATTAAATACAAAAGGCACAAGGCCGACTTAAGGACAAGAAGACTGACTCTTCTTACTGACTTTGTTTTGAACCATTCCTGTGACACTAGTTATAGATTCCGATGCTTCACTTCAGGTTTATTGTATGCCTCTGACCTTCTTATTGACGATGAAACACAGAAATAGCATGGGAATTACATACAAAATGCACAATGCCGACTTCAGTACAAGAAGACTGACTCTTCCTACTGTCTATGTTTTGAACCATTCCTGTGACACTAGTTATAGATTCCGATGCTTCACTTCAGGTTTAGTGTATACCTTGGACCTTCTTATTGACGATGAAACACAGAAATTGCATCGGAATTAAATACAAAAGGCACTATGCCGACCTAAGCACAAGAAGACTGGCTCTACCTACTGTCTATGTTTTGAACCATTCCTGTGACACTAGTTTTGGATTCCGGTGCTTCACTTCAGGTTTACTGTATCCCTCTGACCTTCGTATTGACGATGAAACACTGAAATTGTATCGGAATTAAATACAAAATGCACTATGCCGACATAAGGACAAGAAGACTGATTCTTCTTACTGACTTTGTTTGAACCATTCCTGTGACACTAGTTATAGATTCCGATGCTTCACTTCAGGTTTACTATATCCCTTGGACCTTCTTATTGACGATGAAACACAGAAATTGCATCGGAATTAAATACAAAAGGCACAATGCCGACATAAGTACAAGAAGACTGACTCTTCCTACTGTCAATGTTTTGAACCATTTCTGTGACCCTAGTTATAGATTCCGATGCTTCACTTCAAGTTTACTGTATCCCTCTTTTCTTCTTATTGACGATGAAACACAGAAATTGCATCGGAAATTAATACAAAAGGCACAATGCCGATTTAAGTACAAGAAGACTGACTCTTCTTACTGCTTATGTTTTGAACCGTTCCTGTGACACTAGTTATAGATTCCGATGCTTCACCTCAGATTTACTGGATCCCTTGGACCTTCTTATTGACGATGAAACACGGAAATTGCATCGGAATTAAATACAAAAGGCACAATGCCGACTTAAGTACAAGAAGACTGACTCTTCCTACTGTCAATGTTTTGAACCAATTCTGTGACCCTAGTTATAGATTCCGATGCTTCACTTCAAGTTTACTGTATCCCTCTTTTCTTCTTATTGACGATGAAACACAGAAATTGCATCGGAAATTAATACAAAAGGCACAATGCCGATTTAAGTACAAGAAGACTGACTCTTCTTACTGCCTATGTTTTGAACCGTTCCTGTGACACTAGTTATAGATTCCGATGTTCACTCCAGGTTTACTGTAATCCCTTGGACCTTCTTATTGACGATGAAACACAGATTTTGTATCGGAATAAAATAGAAATGGCACAATGTCGACTTAAGGACAAGAAGACTGACTCTTGTTACTGACAATGCTTCGCACCATTCCTGTGACACTAGTTATAGATTCCGATGCTTCTTTCCAGGTTCACTGTATCCCACTGACCTTCTTATTGACGATGTATCTCAGAAATTGCATCGGAATTAAATACAAAAGGCACAATGCCGACTTAAGGACAAGAAAACTGACTCTTCTTACTGACTATGCTTTGCACCATTCCTGTGACACTAGTTATAGATTCCAATGCTTCACTTCAGGTTTACTGTATCCCTCTGACCTTCTTATTGACGATGAAACACAGAAATTGCATCGGAATTAAATACAAAAGACACAATGCCGACTTAAGTACAAGAAGACTGACTCTTCTTACTGCCTATGATTTGAACCATTACTGTGACACTAGTTATAGATTCCGATGATTCACTCCAGGTTTACTGTATCCCTTGGACCTTCTTATTGACGATGAGAAACAGAAATTCTATCGGAATTAAATACAAAAGGCACAATGCCGACTTAAGTACAAGAAGACTGACTCTTCTCACTGACTATGTTTTGAAACATTCCTGTGACACTTGTTATAGATTCCGATGCTTCTCTTCAGGTTTACTGTATCCCTCTGACATTCTTATTGGCGATGAAACACAGAAATTGCATCGGAATTAGATACAAGAGGCACAATGCCGACTTAAGTACAAGAAGACTGACTCTTCTTACTGACTATGTTTTTAACCATTCCTGTGACACTAGTTATAGAGTCAGATGCTTCACTTCAGGTTTACTGTATCCCTTGGAACTTCTTATTGACAATGAATCTCAGAAATTGCATCGGAAATAAATACAAAAGGCACAATGCCAACATAAGGACAAGAAGACTGATTCTTCTTACTGACTTTGCTTTGAACCATTCCTGTGACACTAGTTATAGATTCCGATGCTTCACGTCTAGTTCACTGTATCTCTTGGATCTTCGTATTGACGATGAAACACAGAAATTGCATCGGAATTAAATACAAAAGGCACAATGTCGACTTAAGTACATGAAGACCGACTCTCCCTACTAACTATGTTTTGAACCATTACCGTGACACTAGTTATAGAGTCAGATGCTTCACTTCAGGTTTACTGTATCCCTTGGACATTCTTATTGTCGATGAATCTCAGAAATTGCATCGGAAATAAATACAAAAGGCACAATGCCAACATAAGGACAAGAAGACTGATTCTTCTTACTGACTTTGCTTTGAACCATTCCTGTGACACTAGTTATAGATTCCGATGCTTCACGTCAAGTTCACTGTATCTCTTGGATCTTCGTATTGACGATGAAACACAGAAATTGCATCGGAATTAAATACAAAAGGCACAATGTCGACTTAAGTACATGAAGACCGACTCTCCCTACTGACTATGTTTTGAACCATTCGTGTGACACTAGTTATAGATTCCGATGCTTCACTCCAGGTTTACGGTATCCCTTGGACCTTCTTATTAACGATGAAACACAGAAATTGCATCGGAATTAAATACAAATGGTACAATGCCGACATAAGGACAAGAAGGCTGACTCTTCTTACTGACTATGTTTTGAACCATTCCTGTGACACTAGCTATAGATTCCGATGCTTCACTTCAGGTTTACTGTATCCCTCTGACCTTCTTATTGACGATGAAACACAGAAATTGCATCGGAATTAAATACAAAAGGCACAATGCCGACTTAAGTACAAGAAGACTGACACTTCTTACTGTCTATGTTTTGAACCATTCCATTGACACTAGTTATAGATTCCGATGCTTCACTCCAGGTTTACTGTATCCCTTGGACCTTGTTATTGACGATGAAACATAGAAATTTCATCGGAATTAAATAGAAAAGGCACAATGCCAACTTAAGTATAAGAAGACTGACTCTTCTTACTGCCTATGATTTGAACCGTTCCTGTGACACTGGTTATATATTCCGATGCTTCACCTCAGCTTTACTGTATCCCTTGGACCTTCTTATTGACAATGAAACACAGATATTGCATCGGAATTAAACAGAAAAGGCACAATGCCGACGTAAGTACAAGAAGACTGACTCATCTTACTGTCTATGTTTTGAACCATTCCTGTGACACTAGTTATAGATTCCGATGCTTCACTCCAGGTTTACTGTATCCCTTGGACCTTCGTATTGACGATGAAACACAGAAATTGCATCGGAAATTAATAGAAATGGCACAATGCCGACTTAAGTACAAGAAGACTGACTCTTCTTACTGACTATGTTTTGAATCATTCCTGTGACACTAGTTTTGGATTCCGATGCTTCACTCAAGGTTTACTGTATCCCTCTGACCTTCTTATTGACGATGAAACACAGAAATTGCATCAAAATTAAATACAAAAGGCACAATGCCGACTTTAGTACAAGAAGACGGACTCTTCCTACTGTCTATGTTTTAACCCATTCCTCTGACACTAGTTATAGATTCCGATGCTTTACTTCAGGTTTACGTTATCCCACTGACCTTATAGCCGATCAAACACAGAAATTGCATTGGAATTAAATACAAAAGGCACAATGCCGACTTAAGTACAAGTAGACAGAGTCTTCCTACTGTCTATGTTTTGAACCATTTCTGTGACACTAGTTATAGAGTCCGATGCTTCACTTCAGGTTTACTGTATCCCTTGGACCTTCTTATTGCCGATGAGTCTCAGAAACAGCAACGGAAATAAATACAAAAGGCACAATGCCGACTTAAGTACAAGAAGACTGACTCTTCTTACTGTCTATGTTTTGAACCATTCCAGTGACACTAGATATAGGTTCCGATGCTTCACTTCAGGTTTACTGTATCCCTTGGACCTTCTTATTGACGATGAAACACAGAAATTGCATCGGAATTAAATACAAAAGGCCCAATGCCGACTTATGTACAAGAAGACTGACTCTTCTTACTGCCTATGTTTTGAACCATTACTGTGACACTAGTTATAGATTCCGATGCTTCACTCCAGGTTTACTGTATCTCTTGGACCTTCTTATTGACGATGAGACACAGAAATTCTATCGGAATTAAATACAAAAGGCACAATGCCGACTTAAGGACAAGAGGACTGACTCTTCTTACTGACTATGTTTGAAACATTGCATTGACACTTGTTATAGATTCCGATGCTTCACTTCAGGTTTACTGTATCCCTCTGACATTCTTATTGACGATGAAACACACAAATTGCATCGGAATTAAATACAAAAGGCACAAGGCCGACTTAAGGACAAGAAGACTGACTCTTCTTACTGACTTTGTTTTGAACCATTCCTGTGACACTAGTTATAGATTCCGATGCTTCACTTCAGGTTTATTGTATGCCTCTGACCCTCTTATTGACGATGAAACACAGAAATTGCATGGGAATTACATACAAAATGCACAATGCCGACTTCAGTACAAGAAGACTGACTCTTCCTACTGTCTATGTTTTGAACCATTCCTGTGACACTAGTTATAGATTCCGATGCTTCACTTCAGGTTTAGTGTATACCTTGGACCTTCTTATTGACGATGAAACACAGAAATTGCATCGGAATTTAATACAAAAGGCACTATGCCGACCTAAGCACAAGAAGACTGACTCTACCTACTGTCTATGTTTTGAACCATTCCTGTGACACTAGTTTTGGATTCCGGTGCTTCACTTCAGGTTTACTGTATCCCTCTGACCTTCGTATTGACGATGAAACACTGAAATTGTATCGGAATTAAATACAAAATGCACTATGCCGACATAAGGACAAGAAGACTGATTCTTCTTACTGACTTTGTTTGAACCATTCCTGTGACACTAGTTATAGATTCCGATGCTTCACTTCAGGTTTACTATATCCCTTTGACCTTCTTATTGACGATGAAACACAGAAATTGCATCGGAATTAAATACAAAAGGCACAATGCCGACTTAAGTACAAGAAGACTGACTCTTCCTACTGTCAATGTTATGAACCATTTCTGTGACCCTAGTTATAGATTCCGATGCTTCACTTCAAGTTTACTGTATCCCTCTTTTCTTCTTATTGACGATGAAACACAGAAATTGCATCGGAAATTAATACAAGAGGCACAATGCCGAATTAAGTACAAGAAGACTGACTCTTCTTACTGCCTATGTTTTGAACCGTTCCTGTGACACTAGTTATAGATTCCGATGCTTCACCTCAGATTTACTGGATCCCTTGGACCTTCTTATTGACGATGAAACACGGAAATTGCATCGGAATTAAATACAAAAGGCACAATGCCGACTTAAGTACAAGAAGACTGACTCTTCCTACTGTCAATGTTTTGAACCATTTCTGTGACCCTAGTTATAGATTCCGATGCTTCACTTCAAGTTTACTGTATCCCTCTCTTCTTCTTATTGACGATGAAACACAGAAATTGCATCGGAAATTAATACAAAAGGCACAATGCCGATTTAAGTACAAGAAGACTGACTCTTCTCACTGACTATGTTTTGAAACATTCCTGTGACACTTGTTATAGAGTCAGATGCTTCACTTCAGGTTTACTGTATCCCTTGGACCTTCTTATAGACGATGAAACACAGAAATTGCATCGGAGTTAAATACAAAAGGCACAATGCCGACTTAAGTACAGAAAGACTGACTCTTCTTACTGTCTAGGTTTTGAACCATTCCAGTGACACTAGATATAGGTTCCGATGCTTCACTTCAGGTTTACTGTATCCCTTGGACCTTCTTATTAACGATGAAACACAGAAATTGCATCGGAATTAAATACAAAAGGTACAATGCCGACATAAGGACAAGAAGGCTGACTCTTCTTACTGACTATGTTTTGAACCATTCCTGTGACACTAGCTATAGATTCCGATGCTTCACTTCAGGATTACTGTATCCCTCTGACCTTCTTATTGACGATGAAACACAGAAATTGCATCGGAATTAAATACAAAAGGCACAATGCCGACTTAAGTACAAGAAGACTGACACTTCTTACTGTCTATGTTTTGAACCATTCGATTGACACTAGTTATAGATTCCGATGCTTCACTCCAGGTTTACTGTATCCCTTGGACCTTGTTATTGACGATGAAACATACAAATTTCATCGGAATTAAATAGAAAAGGCACAATGCCAACTTAAGTATAAGAAGACTGACTCTTCTTACTGCCTATGATTTGAACCATTCCTGTGACACTAGTTATAGATTCCGATGCTTCACCTCAGCTTTACTGTATCCCTTAGACCTTCTTATTGACAATGAAACACAGATATTGCATCGGAATTAAACAGAAAAGGCACAATGCCGACGTAAGTACAAGAAGACTGACTCATCTTACTGTCTATGTTTTGAACCATTCCTGTGACACTAGTTATAGATTCCGATGCTTCACTCCAGGTTTACTGTATCCCTTGGACCTTCGTATTGACGATGAAACACAGAAATTGCATCGGAAATTAATAGAAATGGCACAATGCCGACTTAAGTACAAGAAGACTGACTCTTCTTACTGATTATGTTTTGAATCATTCCTGTGACACTAGTTTTGGATTCCGATGCTTCACTCAAGGTTTACTGTATCTCTTGGACCTTCTTATTGACGATGAGACACAGAAATTCTATCGGAATTAAATACAAAAGGCACAATGCCGACTTAAGGACAAGAGGACTGACTCTTCTTACTGACTATGTTTGAAACATTCCATTGACACTTGTTATAGATTCCGATGCTTCACTTCAGGTTTACTGTATCCCTCTGACATTCTTATTGACGATGAAACACACAAATTGCATCGGAATTAAATACAAAAGGCACAAGGCCGACTTAAGGACAAGAAGACTGACTCTTCTTACTGACTTTGTTTTGAACCATTCCTGTGACACTAGTTATAGATTCCGATGCTTCACTTCAGGTTTATTGTATGCCTCTGACCTTCTTATTGACGATGAAACACAGAAATTGCATGGGAATTACATACAAAATGCACAATGCCGACTTCAGTACAAGAAGACTGACTCTTCCTACTGTCTATGTTTTGAACCATTCCTGTGACACTAGTTATAGATTCCGATGCTTCACTTCAGGTTTAGTGTATACCTTGGACCTTCTTATTGACGATGAAACACAGAAATTGCATCGGAATTAAATACAAAAGGCACTATGCCGACCTAAGCACAAGAAGACTGACTCTACCTACTGTCTATGTTTTGAACCATTCCTGTGACACTAGTTTTGGATTCCGGTGCTTCACTTCAGGTTTACTGTATCCTTCTGACCTTCGTATTGACGATGAAACACTGAAATTGTATCGGAATTAAATACAAAATGCACTATGCCGACATAAGGACAAGAAGACTGATTCTTCTTACTGACTTTGTTTGAACCATTCCTGTGACACTAGTTATAGATTCCGATGCTTCACTTCAGGTTTACTATATCCCTTTGACCTTCTTATTGACGATGAAACAGAGAAATTGCATCGGAATTAAGTACAAAAGGCACAATGCCGACTTAAGTACAAGAAGACTGACTCTTCCTACTGTCAATGTTTTGAACCATTTCTGTGACCCTAGTTATAGATTCCGATGCTTCACTTCAAGTTTACTGTATCCCTCTTTTCTTCTGATTGACGATGAAACACAGAAATTGCATCGGAAATTAATACAAAAGGCTCAATGCCGATTTAAGTACAAGAAGACTGACTCTTCTTACTGCCTATGTTTTGAACCGTTCCTGTGACACTAGTTATAGATTCCGATGCTTCACCTCAGATTTACTGGATCCCTTGGACCTTCTTATTGACGATGAAACACGGAAATTGCATCGGAATTAAATACAAAAGGCACAATGCCGACTTAAGTACAAGAAGACTGACTCTTCCTACTGTCAATGTTTTGAACCATTTCTGTGACCCTAGTTATAGATTCCGATGCTTCACTTCAAGTTTACTGTATCCCTCTTTTCTTCTTATTGACGATGAAACACAGAAATTGCATCGGAAATTAATACAAAAGGCACAATGCCGATTTAAGTACAAGAAGACTGACTCTTCTTACTGCCTATGTTTTGAACCGTTCCTGTGACACTAGTTATAGATTCCGATGTTCACTCCAGGTTTACTGTAATCCCTTGGACCTTCTTATTGACGATGAAACACAGAAATTGTATCGGAATAAAATAGAAATGGCACAATGCCGACTTAAGGACAAGAAGACTGATTCTTGTTACTGACAATGCTTCGCACCATTCCTGTGACACTAGTTATAGATTCCGATGCTTCTTTCCAGGTTCACTGTATAGCACTGACCTTCTTATTGACGATGTATCTCAGAAATTGCATCGGAATTAAATACAAAAGGCACAATGATGACTTAAGGACAAGAAGACTGACTCTTCTTACTGACTATGCTTTGCACCATTCCTGTGACACTAGTTATAGATTCCAATGCTTCACTTCAGGTTTACTGTATCCCTCTCACCTTCTTATTGACGATGAAACACAGAAATTGCATCGGAATTAAATACAAAAGACACAATGCCGACTTAAGTACAAGAAGACTGACTCTTCTTACTGCCTATGTTTTGAACCATTACTGTGACACTAGTTATAGATTCCGATGATTCACTCCAGGTTTACTGTATCCCTTGGACCTTCTTATTGACGATGAGAAACAGAAATTCTATCGGAATTAAATACAAAAGGCACAATGCCGACTTAAGTACAAGAAGACTGACTCTTCTCACTGACTATGTTTTGAAACATTCCTGTGACACTTGTTATAGATTCCGATGCTTCACTTCAGGTTTACTGTATCCCTCTGACATTCTTATTGGCGATGAAACACAGAAATTGCATCGGAATTAGATACAAGAGGCACAATGCCGACTTAAGTACAAGAAGACTGACTCTTCTTACTGACTATGTTTTTAACCATTCCTGTGACACTAGTTATAGATTCCGATGCTTCACTTCAGGTTTACTGTATCCCTTGGAACTTCTTATTGACGATTAAACTCTGAAATTGCATTGGAGCTTATTACAAAAGGCAAAATGCCGACTTAAGTACACGAAGACTGACTCTTCGTACTGTCTATGTTTTGAACCGTTCCTGTGACACTAGTTATAGATTCCAATGCTACACTCCAGGTTTACTGTATCCCTTGGACCTTGTTATTGACGTTGATACACAGAAATTGCATCGGAATTAAATACAAAGGCACAATGCCGACTTAAGTACAAGAAGACTGACTCTTCTTACTGACTATGTTTTGAACCATTACCGTGACACTAGTTATAGATTCCGATGCTTCACTCCAGGTTTACTGTATCATTTGGACCTTCTTATTGACGATGAAACACAGAAATTGCATCGGAATTAAATACAAAACTCACAATGCCGACTTAAGTACATGAAGACCGACTCTTCCTACTGACTATGTTTTGTACCATTCCTGTGACACTAGTTATAGATTCCGAAGCTTCACTTGAGGTTCACTGTATCCCTTGGACCTACGTATTGACATTGAAACACAGAAATTGGTTCTGAATTAAATACAAAAGGCACAATGCCGACTTAAGTACATGAAGACCGACTCTTCCTACTGACTATGTTTTGAACCATTCCATTGACACTAGTTATAGATTCCTTTGCTTCACTCAAGGTTTACTGTATCCCTTGGACCTTGTTATTGGCGATGAAACACAGAAATTGCATCGGAATTAAATAGAAATGGCACAATGCCGACTTAAGTACCAGAAGATTGACTCTTCTTACTCTCTATGCTTTGAACCATTCCTGTGACACTCGTTATAGATTCCGATGCTACACTCCAGGTTTACTGTATCCCTTGGACCTTCTTATTAACGATGAAACACAGAAATTGCATCGGAATTAAATACAAAGAGCACAATGCCGACTTAAGGACAAGAAGACTGACTCTTCTTACTGACTATGTTTCGAACCATTCCTGTGACACTAGCTATAGATTCCGATGCTTCACTTCAGGTTTACTGTATCCCTCTGACTTTCTTATTGACGATGAAACACAGAAATGGCATCGGAATTAAATACAAAAGGCACAATGCCGACTTAAGTACAAGAAGACTGACTCTTCTTACTGTCTATGTTTTGAACCATTCCATTAACACTAGTTATAGATTCCGATGCTTCACTCCAGGTTTACTGTATCATTTGGACCTTCTTATTGACGATGAAACACAGAAATTTCATCGGAATTAAATACAAAAGGCAAAATGCCAACTTAAGGACAAGAAGATTGACTCTTCTTACTGACTTTGTTTTGAACCATTCCTGTGACAGTAGTTATAGATTCCGATGCTTCACTTCAGTTTTACTGCATCCCTTGGACCTTCTTATTGACGATGAAACACAGAAATTGCATCGGAATTAAATACAAAAGGCACAATAACGACTTAAGTACAAGAAGACTAACTCTTCGTACTGTCTATGTTTTGAACCATTCCTGTGACACTGGTTATAGATTCCGATGCTTCACTTCAGGTTTACTGTATCCCTTGGACCTTCTTATTGACGATGAATCACAGAAATTGCATCGGAATTAAATACAAAAGGCACAATGCGGACTGAAGAACATGAAGACCGACTCTTCCTACTGTATATGTTTTGTACCATTCCTGTGACACTAGTTATAGATTCCGATGCTTCACTTGAGGTTTACTGTATCCCTTGGACCTTCTTATTGACGATGAAACACAGAAATTGCATCGGAATTAAATACAAAAGGCACAATGCCGACTTAAGTACAAGAAGACTGCTCTTCTTACTGTCCATGTTTTGAACCATTCCTGTGACACTAGCTATAGATTCCGATGCTTCACTTCAGGTTTACTGTATCCCTTGGATCTTCTTATTGACGATGAAACACAGAAATTGCATCGGAATTAAATACAAAAGGCCAAATGCCGACTTAAGTACAAGAAGACTGTCTCTTCTTAGTGACTTTATTTTGAACCATTAGTGTGACACTAGTTATAGATTCCGATGCTTCACTTCAGGTTTACTGTATCCCTTGGACCTTCTTATTGACGATGAAACACAGAAATTGCATCGGAATTAAAAACAAAAGGCACAATGCCGACTTAAGTACAAGAAGACTGACTCTTCCTACTGTCTATGTTTTGAACCATTCCTGTGACACTAGTTATATATTCCGATGTTTCACTTCAGGTTTAATGTATCCCTTGGACCTTCTTATTGACGATGAAGCACAGAAATTGCATCGGAATTAAATACAAAAGGCACAATGCCAACTTAAGTACATGAAGACCGACTCTTCCTACATACTAATGTTTTGAACCATTCCTATGACACTAGTTATGGATTCCGATGCTTCACTCCAGGTTTACTGTATCCCTAGGACCTTCTTATTGACGATGAAACACAGAAATTGCATCGGAATTAAATAGAAAAGGCACAATACCGACTCAAGAACAAGAAGACTGACTCTTCTTACTGACTATGTTTTGAACCATTCCTGTGACACTAGCTATAGATTCCGATGCTTCACTTCAGGTTTACTGTATACCTCTGACTTTCTTATTAACGATGAAACACAGAAATGGCATCGGAATTAAATACAAAAGGCACAATGCCTACTTAAGTACAAGAAGACTGACCCTTCTTACTGTCTATGTTTTGAACCATTCCATTAACACTAGTTATAGATTCCGATGCTTCACTCCAGGTTTACTGTATCCCTTTGACCTTGTTATTGACGATGAAACATAGAAATTGCATCGGAATGAAATACAAAAGGCACAATGCCGACATAAGGACAAGATGATTGACTCTTCTTACTGACTTTGTTTTGAACCATTCCTGTGACAGTAGTTATAGATTCCGATGCTTCACTTCAGTTTTATTGTATCCCTTGGACCTTCTTATTGACGATGAAACACAGAAATTGCATCGGAATTAAATACAAAAGGCACAATAACGACTTAAGTACAAGAAGACTGCCTCTTCCTACAGTCTATGTTTTGAACCATTCCTATGACACTCGTTATAGATTCTGATGCTTCACTTCAGGTTTACTGTATCCCTTGGACCTTCTTATTGACGTTGAAACACATAAATTGCATCGGAATTAAATACAAAAGGCACAATGCCAACTTAAGTACATGAAGACCGACTCTTCCTACTGACTATGTTTTGAACCATTCCTGTGACACTAGTTATAGATTCCGATGCTTCACTTGAGGTTTACTGTATCCCTTGGACCTTGTTATTGGCAATGAAACACAGAAATTGCATCGGAATTAATTACAAAAGCACAATGCCGACTTAAGTACATGAAGACCAACTCTTCCTACTGACTATGTTTTGAACCATTCCTGTGACACTAGTTATAGATTTCGATGCATCACTTGAGGTTTACTGTATCCCTTGGACCTTGTTATTGACGATAAAACACAGAAATTGCATCGAAATTAAGTACAAAAGGCACAATGCCGACTTCAGGACAAGATGACTTTCTCTTCTTACTGACTATGTTTTGAACCATTCCTGTGACACTAGTTATAGATTCCGATGCTTCACTTGAGGTTTACTGTATCCCTTGGACCTTCTTGTTGACGATGAAACACAGAAATTGCATCGGAATTAAGTACAAATGGCACAATGCCGACTTAAGGACAAGAAGACTGACTCTTCTTACTGACTATGTTTTGTACCATTCCTGTGACACTAGCTATAGATTCCGATGATTAACTTCAGGTTTACTGTATCCCTCTAACTCTCTTATTGACGATGAGACACAGAAATGGAATCGGAATTAAATACAAAAGGCACAATGCCGACTTAAGTACAAGAAGACTGACTCTTCTTACTGTCAATGTTTTGAACCATTCCATTGACACTAGTTATAGATTCCGATGCCGCACTCCAGGTTTACTGTATCCCTTGGACCTTGTTATTGACGAAGAAACACAGAAATTGCATCGGAATTAAATAGAAAAGGCACAATGCCGACTTAAGTACAAGAAGACTGACTCTTCTTACTGACTATGTTTTGAACCATTCCTGTGACACTGGTTATAGATTCTGATGCTTTACGTCAGATTTACTGTATCCCTTGGACCTTCTTATTGACGATGAAACACTGAAATTGCTTCGGAATTAAATACAAAAGGCAAAATGCCGACTTAAGTACAAGAAGACTGACTCTTCTTACTGACTATGTTATGAACCATTCCTGTGACACTAGTTATAGATTCCTATGCTTCACTTCAGGTTTAATGTATACCTTGTACCTTCTTATTGACGATGAAACACAGAATTTGAATCGGAATTAAATACAAAAGGCACAATGCCGACTTACGTACAAGAAGACTGACTCTTCCTACAGTCTATGATTTGAACCATTCCTGTGACACTAGTTTTGGATTCAGATGCTTCATTTCAAATTTACTGTATCCCTCTGACCTTCTTATTGAAGATGAAACACAGATAATGCATAGGAATTAAATACAAAAGCACAATGCCGGCTTAAGTACAAGAAGACTGACTCTTCCTACAGTCTATATTTTGAACCATTCCACTGACACTAGTTATAGATTCCGATGCTTCACTTCTGGTTTACTGTATCCCTCTGACCTTATTGGCGATGAAACACAGAAATTGCTTCGGAATTAAATACAAAAGGCACAATGCCGACTTAAGGACAAGAAGACTGACTCTTCTTACTGACTATGTTTTGAACCATTGCTGCGACACTAGTTATTGATTCCGATGCTTCTCCTCAGGTTTACTGTATCCCTCTGACCTCCTTATTGACGATGAAATACAGAAATTGCATCGGAATTAAATACAAAAGCCACAATGCCGACTTAAGTATAAGAAGACTGACTCTTCCTACTGTCTATGTTTTGAAACATTCCTGTGACACTAGTTATAGATTCCGATGCTTCACTTCAGGTTTACTGTTTCCCTTGGACCTTCTTATTGACGATGCAACACAGAAATTGCATCGGAATTAAATACAAAAGGCACAATACCGACCTAAGTACAAGAAGACTGACTCTTCCTACTGTCTATGTTTTGAACCATTTCTGTGACACTAGTTATAGAGTCCGATGCTTCACTTCAGGTTTACTGTATCCCTTGGACCTTCTTTTACACAATGAATCACAGAAATTGCATCGGAATTAAACACAAATGGCACAATGCCAACTTCAGTAAAAGAAGACTGACTCTTCTTACTGTCTATATTTTGAACCATTCCAGTGACACTAGTTATAGATTCCGATGCTTCCTTTCAGGTTTACTGTATCCCTTGGACCTCCTTATTGACGATGAAACACAGAAATTGCATCGGAAATAAATACAAATGGCACAATGCCGACTTAAGTACAAGAAGACTGACCCTTCTTACAGTCTATGTTTTGAATCATTACTGTGAATCTAGTTATTGTTTCCGATGCTTCACTTCAGGTTTATTGTATCCCTTGGACCTTCTTATTGACGATGAAACACAGAAATAGCATCGGAATTAAATACAAAAGGCATAATGCCGACTTAAGTACAAGAAGACTGACTCTTCTTACTGCCTATGTTTTGAACCGTTCCTGTGACACTAGTTATAGATTCCGACGCTTCACTTCAGGTTTACTGTATCCCTCTGATCTTCTTATTGACGATGAAACACAGAAATTGCTTCGGAATTAAATACGAAAGGCATAATGCCGACTTAAGTACAAGAAGACTGACTCTTCTTACTGACTATGTTTTGAACCATTCCTGTGACACTAGTTATAGATTCAGATGCTTCACTTCAGGTTTACTGTATCCCTCTGACCTTCTTATTGACGATGAAACACAGAAATAGCATCGGAATAAAATGGAAAAGGCACAATGCCGACTTAAGTACAAGAAGACTGACTCTTTTTACTGTCTATGTTTTGAACCAATCCTGTGACACTAGTTGTAGATTCCGATGCTCACTTCAGGTTTACTGTATCCCTCTGACCATCTTATAGTCGATGAAACACAGAAATTGCATCGGAATTAAATACAAAATGCACAATGACGACTTAAGTACAAGAAGACTGACTCTACCTACTGTCTATGTTTTGAACCATTCCTGTGACACTAGTTATAGATTCCGATGCTTCACTTCAGGTTTACTGTATCTCTCTGACCGTCTTATTGACGATGAAACACAGAAATTGCATCGGAATTAAATACGAAAGGCATAATGCCGACTTAAGTACAAGAAGACTGACTCTTCTTACTGACTATGTTTTGAACCATTCCTGTGACACTAGTTATAGATTCAGATGCTTCACTTCAGGTTTACTGTATCCCTCTGACCTTCTTATTGACGATGAAACACAGAAATAGCATCGGAATAAAATGGAAAAGGCACAATGCCGACTTAAGTACAAGAAGACTGACTCTTTTTACTGTCTATGTTTTGAACCAATCCTGTGACACTAGTTGTAGATTCCGATGCTCACTTCAGGTTTACTGTATCCCTCTGACCATCTTATAGTCGATGAAACACAGAAATTGCATCGGAATTAAATACAAAATGCACAATGACGACTTAAGTACAAGAAGACTGACTCTACCTACTGTCTATGTTTTGAACCATTCCTGTGACACTAGTTATAGATTCCGATGCTTCACTTCAGGTTTACTGTATCTCTCTGACCGTCTTATTGACGATGAAACACAGAAATTGCATCGGAATTAAATACGAAAGGCATAATGCCGACTTAAGTACAAGAAGACTGACTCTTCTTACTGACTATGTTTTGAACCATTCCTGTGACACTAGTTATAGATTCAGATGCTTCACTTCAGGTTTATTGTATCCCTCTGACCTTCTTATTGACGATGAAACACAGAAATAGCATCGGAATAAAATGGAAAAGGCACAATGCCGACTTAAGTACAAGAAGACTGACTCTTTTTACTGTCTATGTTTTGAACCAATCCTGTGACACTAGTTGTAGATTCCGATGCTTACTTCAGGTTTACTGTATCCCTCTGACCATCTTATAGTCGATGAAACACAGAAATTGCATCGGAATTAAATACAAAATGCACAATGACGACTTAAGTACAAGAAGACTGACTCTACCTACTGTCTATGTTTTGAACCATTCCTGTGACACTAGTTATAGATTCCGATGCTTCACTTGAAGTTTACTGTATCCCTTGGACCTTCATATTGACGATGAAACACAGAAATTGCATCGGAATTAAATACAAAAGGCAAAATGCCGACATAAGTACACGAACACTGACTCTTTATACTGTCTATGTTTTGAACCATTCCTGTGACACTAGTTATAGATTCAGATGCTTCACTAAAGGTTTATCGTAACCCTCTGACCTTCTTATTGACGATGAAACACAGAAATTGCATCGGAATTATATACAAAAGGCACAATGTCCACTTAAGTACAAGAAGACTGACTCTTCTTACTGACTATGTTTTAAACCATTCCTGTAACACTAGCTTTAGATTCCGATGCTTCACTTCAGGTTTACTGTATCCCTCTGACTATCTTATTGACGATGAAACACAGAAATGGCATCGGAATTATATACAAAAGGCACAATGCCGACTTAAGTACAGGAAGACTGACTCTTCTTACTGTCTATGATTTGAACCATTCCTTTGACACTAGTTATAGATTCCGATGCTTCACTCCAGATTTACTGTATCCCTTGGACCTTGATATTGGCGATGAAACACAGAAATTGCATCGGAATTAAATAGAAAAGGAACAATGCCGACTTAAGTTCAAGAAGACTGACTCTTCCTACTGTCTATGTTTGAATCATTCCTGTGACACTAGTTATAGATGCCGATGCTTCACTTCAGGTTTACTGTATCCCTTGGACCTTCTTATTGACGATGAAACACAGGAATTGCATCGGAATTAAATAGAAAAGGCACAATACCGACTTAAGTACAAGATGACTGACTCTTCTTACTGACTATGTTATGAACCATTCCTGAGACACTAGTTATAGATTCCGATGCTTCACTTCAGGTTTACTGTATACCTTTGACCTTCTTATGGACGATGAAACACAGAAATTGAATCGGAATTAAATACAAAAGGCACTATGCCGACTTACGTACAAGAAGTCTGACTCTTCCTACTGTCTATGATTTGAACCATTCCTGTGACACTAGTTTTGGATTCCGATGCTTCACTTCAGATTCACTGTATCCCTCTGACCTTCTTATTGAAGATGAAACACAGAAATTGTATAGGAATTAAATACAAAAGCAAAATGCCGACTTAAGTACAAGAAGACTGACTCTTCCTACTGTCTATGTTTTGAACCATTCCTGTGACACTAGTTGTAGATTCCGATGCTTCACTTCAGGTTTACTGTATCCCTCTGACCTTATTGCCGATGAAACACTGAAATTGCATCGGAATTAAATACAAAAGGCACAATGCCGACTTAAAGACAAGAAGACTGACTCTTCTAACTGAATATGTTATGAACCATTACTGTGACACTAGTTATAGATTCCGATGCTTCACTTCAGGTTTACTGTATCCCTCTGACTATCTTATTGACGATGAAACACAGAAATGGCATCGGAATTAAATACAAAAGGCACAATGACGACTTAATTACAAGAAGACTGACTCTTCTTACTGTCTATGATTTTAACCATTCCATTGACACTAGTTATAAATTCCGGTGCTTCACTCCAGGTTTACTGTATCCCTTGGACCTTCTTGTTGACGATGAAACACAGAAATTGCATCGGAATTAAATACAAAAGGCACAATGCCGACTTAAGTACAAGAACACTGACTCTTCCTATTGTCTATGTTTTGAACCATTCCTGTGACACTAGTTATAGATTCCGATGCTTTACTTCAGGTTTACTGTATCCCTTGTACCTTCTTATTGACGATGAAACATAGAAATTGCATCGGAATCAATTCCAAAAGGCACAATGGCGACTTAAGTACATGAAGACCGACTCATCTTATTGACAATGATACGAACGATTCCTGTGATACTAGTTATAGATTCCGTTGCTTCACTTCAGGTTTACTGTATCCCTTGGTCATTCTTATTTACGATGAAACACAGAAATTGCATCGGAATTAAATACAAAGGCACAATGCCGACTTAAGTACAAGAAGACTGACTCTTCTTACTGTCTATGTTTTGAACCATTCCTGTGACACTAGTTATAGATTCCGATGCTTCACTCCAGGTTGACTATATGCCTTGGACCTTCTTATTGACGATGAAATACAGAAATTGCATCGGAATTAAATACAAAAGGCACAATGCCGACTTAAGGACAAGAAGACTGACTCTTCTTACTGACTATGTTTTGAACAAGTCCTGTGACACTAGTTATAGATTCCGATGCTTCACTTCAGGTTAACTGTATCCCTCTGACCTTCTTATTGACTATGAAACTCAGAAATAGCATCGCAATTAAATACAAAATGCACAATGCCGACTTAAGTACAAGAAGACTGACTCTTCTTACTAAGTATGTTTTGAACCATTCCTGTGAAAGTAGTTATAGATTCCAATGCTTCACTTCAGGTTTACTGTATCCCTCTGACCTTCTTATTGACGATGAAACTCAGAAATTGCATCGGGATTAAATTCGAAAGGCACAATGCCGACTTAAGTACAAGAAGACTGACTCTCCTTACAGATTATAGTTTGAACCATTCCTGTGACACTAGTTATAGATTCCGATGCTTCCCTTCAGGTTTACAGTATCCCTCTGACCTTCTTATTGACGATGAAACACAGAAATTGCATCGGAATTAAATTCGAAAGGCACAATGCCGACTTAAGTACAAGAAGACTGACTCTTCTTACTGACAATGTTTTGAACAATTCCTCTGACACTAGTTATAGATTCCGAAGCTTCACTTCAGGTTTACTGTATCCCTCTGACCTTCTTATTGACGATGAAACTCAGAAATAGCGTCGGAATTAAATACAAAAGGCACAATGCCGACTTAAGTACACGAAGACTGACTCTTCTTACTGAGTATGTTTTGAACCATTCCTGTGAAAGTAGTTATAGATTCCGATGCTTCACCGCAGGTTTACTGTATCCCTCTGACCTTCTTATTCACGATGAAACACAGAAATTGCATCGGAATTATTTAGAAAAGGCACAATGCCGACTTAAGTACAGGAAGACTGACTCTTCTTACTGTCTATGTTTTGAACCATTCCTGTGACACTAGTTATAGATTCCGATGCTTCACTCCAGGTTTAGCGTATCCCTTGGACCTTCTTATTGACGATGAAACACAGAAATTGCATCGGAATTAAATAGAAAAGGCACAATGCCGACTTGAGTACAAGAAGACTGACTCTTCTTACTGATTATAGTTTGAACCATTCCTGTGACACTAGTTATAGATTCCGATGCTTTACTTCAGGTTTACTGTATACCTTGGACCTTCTTATTGATGATAAAACACAGAAATTGCATCGGAATTAAATACAAAAGGCACAATTGCGTCTTAAGGAAAAGAAGACTGACCCTTCTTACTGACTTTATTTTGAACCATTCCTGTGTCACTAATTATAGATTCCGATGCTTCACTTCAGGTTTACTGTATCCCTCTGACCTTCTTATTGACGATGAAACACAGAAATTGCATCGGAATTAAAAACAAAAGCCACAATGCCGACTTAAGTACAAGAAGACTGACTCTTCGTATTGTCTATGTTTTGAACCATTCCTGTGACACTAGTTATAGATTCCGATGCTTCTCTTCAGGTTTACTATTTCCCTTGGACCTTTTATTGACGATGAATCACAGAAATTGCATCGGAATTAAATACAGAAGACAAATGCCGACTTAAGTACAAGAAGACTGACTCTTCTTACTGTCTATGCTTTGAACCATTACTGTGACACTAGTTATAGATTCCGGAGCTTCACTCCAGGTTTAGCGTATCCCTTGGACCTTCTTATTGACGATGAAACACAGGAATTGCATCGGAATTAAATAGAAAAGGCAGAATGTCGACTTAAGTACTAGAAAACTGACTCTTCTTACTGTCTATGCTTTGAACCATTCCTGTGACACTAGTTACAGATTCCGATGCTTCACTCCAGGTTTACTGTATCCCTTGGACCATATTATTGACGATGAAACACAGAAATAGCATCGGAATTAAATAGAAAAGGCACAATACCGACTTAAGTACAAGATGACTGACTCTTCTTACTGACTATGTTATGAACCATTCCTGAGACACTAGTTATAGATTCCGATGCTTCACTTCAGGTTTATTGTATACATTTGACCTTCTTATTGACGATGAAACACAGAAATTGAATCGGAATTAAATACAAAAGGCACTATGCCGACTTACGTACAAGAAGACTGACTCTTCCTACTGTCTCTGATTTGAACCATTCCTGTGACACTAGTTTTGGATTCCGATGCTTCACTTCAGATTCACTGTATCCCTCTGACCTTCTTATTGAAGATGAAACACAGAAATTGTATAGGAATTAAATACAAAAGCACAATGCCGACTTAAGTACAAGAAGACTGACTCTTCCTACTGTCTATGTTTTGAACCATTCCTGTGGCACTAGTTGTAGATTCCGATGCTTCACTTCAGGTTTACTGTATCCCTCTGACCTTATTGCCGATGAAACACAGAAATTGCATCGGAATTAAATACAAAGGGCACAATGCCGACTTAAAGACAAGAAGACTGACCCTTCTTACTGACTATATTTTGAACCATTGCTGTGACACTAGTTATAGATTCCGATGCTTCTCTTCAGGTTTACTGTATCCCTCTGACCTCCTTATTGACGACGAAACACAGAAATTGCATCGGAATTAAATACAAAAGGCACAATACCGAACTAAGTATAAGAAGACTGACTCTTCCTACAGTCTATGTTTTCAACCATTTCTGTGACACTATTTATAGAGTCCGATGCTTCACTTCAGGTTTACTGTATCCCTTGGACCTTCTTTTACACGATGAATCACAGAAATTGCATCGGAATTAAATACAAAAGGCACAATGCCGACTTAAGTACAAGAAGACTGATTCTTCCTACTGTCTATATTTTGAACCATTCCAGTGACACTAGTTATAGATTCCGTTGCCTCACTTCAGGTTTACTGTATCCCTTGGACCTTCGTATTGACGATGAAACACAGAAATCGAATCGGAATTAAATACAAAAGGCACAATGCCGACTTAAGTACGAGAAGACTGACTCTTCTTACTGACTATGCTTTGAACCATTCCTGTGACACTAGTTATACATTCCGATGCTTCACTTCAGGTTTACTGTATCCCTCTGACCTTCTTATTGACGATGAAACACAGAAATGGCATCGGAATAAAATGGAAAAGGCACAATGCCGACTTAAGTACAAGAAGACTGACTCTTCTAACTGACTATGTTATGAACCATTACTGTGACACTAGTTATAGATTCCGATGCTTCGCTTCAGGTTTACTGTATTCCTTGGACCTTCCTATTGACGATGAAACACAGAAAATGTATCGGAATTAAATACAAAAGGCAAAATGCCGACTTAAGTACACGCAGACTGACTCTTTATACTGTCTATGCTTAGAACCATTCCTGTGACACTAGTTATAGATTCAGATGCTTCACTTCAGGTTTACTGTATCCCTCTGACTATCTTATTGACGATGAAACACAGAAATGGCATCGGAATTAAATACAAAAGGCACAATGCCGACTTAATTACAAGAAGACTGACTCTCCTTACTGACTATGTTTTGAACCATTCCTGTAACACTAGCTATAGATTCCGATGCTTCACTTCAGGTTTACTGTATCCCTCTGACTATCTTATTGACGAAGAAACACAGAAATGGCATCGGAATTAAATACAAAAGGCACAATGCCGACTTAATTACAAGAAGACTGACTCTTCTTACTGTCTATGATTTTAACCATTCCATTGACACTAGTTATAAATTCCGGTGCTTCACTCCAGGTTTACTGTATCCCTTGGACCTTCTTGTTGACGATGAAACACAGAAATTGCATCGGAATTAAATACAAAAGGCACAATGCCGACTTAAGTACAAGAACACTGACTCTTCTTACTGTCTATGTTTTGAACCAATCCAGTGCCACTAGTTATAGATTCCGATGCTTCACTTCAGGATTACTGTATCCCTTGGACCTTCTTGTTGACGATGAAACACAGAAATTGCATCGGAATTAAATACAAAAGGCACAATGCCGACTTAAGTACAAGAACACTGACTCTTCCTATTGTCTATGTTTTGAACCATTCCTGTGACACTAGTTATAGATTCCGATGCTTTACTTCAGGTTTACTGTATCCCTTGTACCTTCTTATTGACGATGAAACATAGAAATTGCATCGGAATCAATTCCAAAAGGCACAATGGCGACTTAAGTACATGAAGACAGACTCATCTTACTGACAATGATACGAACGATTCCTGTGATACTAGTTATAGATTCCGTTGCTTCACTTCAGGTTTACTGTATCCCTTGGTCATTCTTATTTACGATGAAACACAGAATTTGCATCGGAATTAAATACAAAGGCACAATGCCGACTTAAGTACAAGAAGACTGACTCTTCTTACTGTCTATATTTTGAACCATTCCTGTGACACTAGTTATAGATTCCGATGCTTCACTCCAGGTTGTCTATATGCCTTGGACCTTCTTATTGACGATGAAATACAGAAATTGCATCGGAATTAAATACAAAAGGCACAATGCCGACTTAAGGACAAGAAGACTGACTCTTCTTACTGACTATGTTTTGAACAAGTCCTGTGACACTAGTTATAGATTCCGATGCTTCACTTCAGGTTAACTGTATCCCTCTGACCTTCTTATTGACGATGAAACTCAGAAATAGCATCGCAATTAAGTACAAAATGCACAATGCCGACTTAAGTACAAGAAGACTGACTCTTCTTACTGAGTATGTTTTGAACCATTCCTGTGACACTAGTTATAGATTCCGATGCTTCACCGCAGGTTTACTGTATCCCTCTGACCTTCTTATTCACGATGAAACACAGAAATTGCATCGGAATTAAATAGAAAAGGCACAATGCCGACGTAAGTACAGGAAGACTGACTCTTCTTACTGAGTATCCCATTCCTGTGACACTAGTTATAGATTCCAATGCTTCGCCGCAGGCTTACTGTATCCCTCTGACCTTCGTATTCACGATGAAACACAGAAATTGCATCGGAATTAAATAGAAAAGGCACAATGCCGACTTACGTACAGGAAGACTGACTCTTCTTACAGATTATAGTTTGAACCATTCCTGTGACACTAGTTATAGATTCCGATGCTTCCCTTCAGGTTTACAGTATCCCTCTGACCTTCTTATTGACGATGAAACACAGAAATTGCATCGGAATTAAATTCGAAAGGCACAATGCCGACTTAAGTACAAGAAGACTGACTCCTCTTACTGACAATGTTTGAACAATTCCTCTGACACTAGTTATAGATTCCGATGCTTCACTTCAGGTTTACTGTATCCCTCTGACCTTCTTATTGACGATGAAACTCAGAAATAGCATCGGAATTAAATACAAAAGGCACAATGCCGACTTAAGTACACGAAGACTGACTCTTCTTACTGAGTATGTTTTGAACCATTCCTGTGAAAGTAGTTATAGATTCCGATGCTTCACCGCAGGTTTACTGTATCCCTCTGACCTTCTTATTCACGATGAAACACAGAAATTGCATCGGAATTAATTAGAAAAGGCACAATGCCGACTTAAGTACAGGAAGACTGACTCTTCTTACTGTCTATGTTTTGAACCATTCCTGTGACACTAGTTATAGATTCCGATGCTTCACTCCAGGTTTAGCGTATCCCTTGGACCTTCTTATTGACGATGAAACACAGAAATTGCATCGGAATTAAATAGAAAAGGCACAATGCCGACTTGAGTACAAGAAGACTGACTCTTCTTACTGATTATAGTTTGAACCATTCCCGTGAGACTAGTTATAGATTCCGGAGCTTCACTCCAGGTTTACTGTATCCCTTGGACCTTCTAATTGACGATGAAACACAGTAATTGCATCCGAATTAAATACAAAAGGCACAATGCCGACTTAAGTACAAGAAGTCTGACTCTTCTTACTGTCTATGTTTTGAACCATTACTGTGACTCTTGTTATAGATTCCGATGCTTCACTCCAGGTTTACCGTATCCCTTGGCCCTTGTTATTGACGATGAAACACAGAAATTGGATCGGAATTAAATACGAAAGGCACAAAGCCGACTTAAGTACAAGAAGACTGACTCTTCTTACTGACTATGTTTTGAACCATTCCTGTGACACTAGTTATAGATTCCGATGCTTCACTTCAGGTCTACTGTATCCCTCTGACCTTCTTACTGACGATGAGACACAGAAATAGCATCGGAATAAAATAGAAAAGGCAGAATGCCGACTTAAGTACAAGAAGACTGACGCTTCTTACTGTCTATGTTTTGAACCAATCCTGTGACACTAGTTGTAGATTCCGATGCTTCACTTCAGGTTTACTGTATCCCTTGGACCTTCTTATTGACGATGAAACACAGAAACTGCATCGGAATTAAAAACAAAGGCACAATGCCAACTTAAGTACAAGAACACTGACTCTTCCTACTGTCTATGTTTTGAACCATTCCTGTGACACTAGTTATAGATTCCGATGCATCACTTCAGGTTTACTGTATCCCTTGAACCTTCTTATTGACGATGAAACACAGAAATTGCATCGGAATTAATTAGAAAAGGCACAGTGCCAACTTAAGTACATTAAGACCGACTCTTTTTATTGACAATGATTTGAACCAATCCTGTGACACTAGTTATAGATTCCGATGCTTCACTTCAGGTTTACTGTATTCCTTGGACATTCTTATTGACGATGAAACCCAGAAATTGCATCGGAATTAAATACAAAAGGCACAATGCCGACTTAAGTACAAGAGGACTGACTCTTCTTACTGACTATGTTTTGAACCATTCCTGTGACACTAGTTATAGATTCCGATGCTTCACGTCAGGTTTACTGTATCCCTTGGACCTTCTTATTGACGATGAAACACAGAAATTGCATCGGAATTAAATACAAAAGGCAAAAAGCCGACTTAAGTACACAAAGACTGACTATTCTTACTCTCTATGTTGTGAACCATTCCTGTGACACTAATTACAGATTCCGATGCTACACTCCAGGTTTACTGTATTCCTTGGTCCTTGTTATTGACGATGAAACACAGAAATTGCATCGGAATTAAATACAAAAGGCACAATGCCGACTTAAGGACAAGATGACTGACTCTTCTTACTGACTTTGCTTTGAACCATTAGTGTGACACTAGTTTTAGATTCCGATGCTTCACTCCAGGTTTCCTGTATCCCTTGGACCTTGTTATTGGCGATGAAACACAGAAATTACATGGGAACTAAATATAACAGGCACAATGCCGACTTAAGTACAAGAAGACTGACTCTTCTCACTGACTATGTTATGAACCATTCCTGTGACACTAGTTATAGATTCCGATGCTTCACTTTAGGTTTACTGTATCCGTAGGACCTTCCTATTGACGATGAAACACAGATATTGCATCGGAATTAATTACAAAACGCAAAATGCCGACTTAAGTACACAAAGACTGACTCTTCTTCCTGTCTATGTTTTGAACCATTCCTGTGACACTAGTTATAGATTGAGATGCTTCACTTCAGGTTTATTGTATCCCTCTGACCTTCTTATTGACGATGAAACACAGAAATTGCATCGGAATTAAATGGAAAAGGCACAATGTCCACTTAAGTACAAGAATACTGACTCTTCTTACTGTCTATGTTTTGAACCATTCCTGTGACACTAGTGATAGATTCCGATGCTTCACTCCGGGTTTAGTGTATCCCTTGGACCTTCTTAATGACGATGAAACACAGATATTGCATCGGAATTAAATAGAAATGGCACAATGCCGACTTACGTTCAAGAAGACTGACTCTTCCTACTGTCTATGTTTTGAACCATTCCTGTGACACTAGTTTTGGATTCCGATGCTTCACTTCAGGTTTACTGTATCCCTCTGATCTTCTTATTGACGATGAAACACAGAAATTGCATCGGAATTAAATACAAAAGGCACAATGCCGACTTAAGTACAAGAAGACTGACTCTTCTTACTGTCTATGTTTTGAACCATTCCTGTGACACTATTTATAGATTCCGATGCTTCATTCCAGGTTTACTGTATCAATTGGACCTTCGTATTGACGGTGAAACACAGAAATTGCATCGGAATTAAATACGAAAGGCACAATGCCGACTTAGAGACAAGAAGACTGACTCTTCTTACTGACTATGTTTTGAACCATTCCTGTTACACTAGCTATAGATTCCGATGCTTCACTTCAGGTTTACTGTATCCCTTGGACCTTGTTATTGGCGATGAAACACAGAAATTGCATCGGAATTAAAAAGAAAAGGCAAAATGCCGACTTAAGTTCAAGAAGACTGACTCTTCTTACTGACTATGTTTTGAACCATTCCTGTGACACTAGTTATAGATTCCGATGCCTCACTTCAGGTTTACTGTATCCCTTGGACTTTCTTATTGACGATGAAACACAGAAATTGCATCGGAATTAAATACAAAAGGCACAATGCCGACTTAAGTACAAGAACACTGACTCTTCCTACTACCTATGTTTGGAACCATTCCTGTGACACTAGTTATACACTCCTGGAAATTGAAATAAGGACACCGTGAATTCATTGTCTCAGGAAGGGGAAACTTTATTGACACATTCCTGGGGTCAGATACATCACATGATCACACTGACAGAACCACAAGCACATAGACACAGGCAACAGAGCATGCACAATGTCGGCACTAGTACAGTGTATATCCACTTTTCGCAGCAATGCAGGCAGCTATTCTCCCATGGAGACGATCGTAGAGATGCTGGATGTAGTCCTGTGGTACGGCTTGCCATGCCATTTCCACCTGGCGCCTCAGTTGGACCAGCGTTCGTGCTGGACGTGCAGACCGCGTGAGACGACGCTTAATCCAGTCCCAAACATGCTCAATGGGGGACAGATCCGGAGATCTTGCTGGCCAGGGTAGTTGACTTACACCTTGTAGAGCACGTTGGGTGGCACCGGATTCATGCGGACGTGCATTGTCCTGTTGGAACAGCAAGTTCCCTTGCCGGTCTAGGAATGGTAGAACAATGGGTTCGATGACGGTTTGGATGTACCGTGCACTATTCAGTGTCCCCTCGACGATCACCAGTGGTGTACAGCCATTGAAGGAGATCGCTCCCCACACCATGATGCCAGGTGTTGGCCGTGTGTGTCTCGGTCGTCTGCAGTCCTGATTGTGGCGCCCACCTGCACGGCGCCAAACACGCATACGTCCATCATTGGCACCAAGGCAGAAGCGACTCTCATCGCTGAAGACGACACGTCTCCATTCGTCCCTCCATTCACGCCTGTCGCGACACCACTGGAGGCGGGCTGCACGATGTTGGGGCGTGAGCGGAAGACGGCCTAACGGTGTGTGGGACCGTAGCCCAGCTTCATGGAGACGGTTGCGAATGGTCCTCGCCAATACCCCTGGAGCAACAGTGTCCCTAATTTGCTGGGAAGTGGCGGTGCGGTCCCCTATGGCACTGCGTAGGATCCTACGGTCTTGGCGTGCATCCGTGCGTCGCTGCGGTCCGGTCCCAGGTCGACGGGCACGTGCACCTTCCGCCGACCACTGGCGACAACATCGATGTACTATGGAGACCTCACGCCCGACGTGTTGAGCAATTCGGCGGTACGTCCACCCGGCCTCCCGCATGCCCACTATACGCCCCCTCTCAAAGTCCGTCAACTGCACATACGGTTCACGTCCACGCTCTCGCGGCAGGCTACCAGTGTTAAAGACTGCGATGGAGCTCCGTATGCCACGGCAACCTGGCTGACACTGTCGGCGGCGGTGCACAAATGCTGCGCAGCTAGCGCCATTCGACGGCCAACACCTCGGTTCCTGGTGTGTCCGCTGTGCCGTGCGTGTGATCATTGCTTGAACAGCCCTCTCGCAGTGTCCGGAGCAAGTATGGTGGGTCTGACACACCGGTGTCAATGTGTTCTGTTTTCCATTTCCAGGAGTGTAGATTCCGACGCTTCACTTCAGGTTTACTGTGTCCCTTGTACCTTCTTATTGACGATGAAACACAGAAATTGCATCGGAATTAAATACAAAAGGCACAATGCCGACTTGAGTACAAGAAGACTGACTCTTCTTACTGATTATAGTTTGAACCATTCCTGTGACACTAGTTATAGATTCCAATGCTTTACTTCAGGTTTACTGTATACCTTGGACCTTCTTATTGATGATAAAACACAGAAATTGCATCGGAATTAAATACAAAAGGCACTATGCCGTCTTAAGGATAAGAAGACTGACTCTTCTTACTGACTTTGTTTTGAACCATTCCTGAGACACTAATTATAGATTCCGATGCTTCACTTCAGGTTTACTGTTTCCCTTGGACTTTCTTATTGACGATGAATCACAGAAATTGCATCTAAATTAAATACAAAAGGCACAATGCCGACTTAAGTACCAGAGGACTGACTCTTCTTACTGACTATGTTTTGAACCATTCCTGTGACACTAGTTATAGATTCCGATGCTTCACGTCAGGTTTACTGTATCCCTTGGACGTTCTTATAGACGATGAAGCACAGAAATTGCATCGGAATTAAATACAAATGGCAAAATGCCGACTTAAGTACACGAAGACTGACTCTTCTTACTCTCTATGTTTTGAACCATTCCTGTGACACTAATTACAGATTCCGATGCTACACTCCAGGTTTACTGTAATCCTTGGTCCTTCTTATTGACGATGAAACACAGAAATTTCATCGGAATTAAATACAAAAGGCACAATGACGACTTAAGGACAAGAAGACTGACTCTTCTTAGTGACTTTGATTTGAACCATTAGTGTGACACTAGTTATAGATTCCGATGCTTCACTCCAGGTTTCCTGTATCCCTTGGACCTTGTCATTGGCGATGAAACACAGAAATTGCATAGGAATTAAATAGAAAAGGCACAACGCCGACTTAAGTACAAGAAGACTGACTCTTTTCACTGACTATGTCATTAACCATTCCTGTGACACTAGTTATAGATTCCGATGCTTCACTTCAGGTTTACTGTATCCCTTGGACCATCCTATTGACGATGAAACACAGATATTGCATCGGAATTAATTGCAAAACGCAAAATGACGACTTAAGTACACGAACACTGACTCTTCTTCCTGTCTATGTTTTGAACCATTCCTGTGACACTAGTTATAGATTCAGATGCTTCACTTCAGGTTTATCGTATCCCTCTGACCTTCTTATTGACGATGAAACACAGAAATTGCATCGGAATTAAATAGAAAAGGCACAATGTCCACTTAAGTACAAGAAGACTGACTCTTCTTACTGTGTATGTTTTGAACCATTCCTGTGACACTAGTGATAGATTCCGATGCTTCACTCCGGGTTTAGTGTATCCCTTGGACCTTCTTAATGACGATGAAACACAGATATTGCATCGGAATTAAATAGAAATGGCACAATGCCGACTTAAGTACACGAAGACTGACTCTTCTTACTGACTATGTTTTGAACCATTCCTGTGACACTAGTTATAGATTCCGATGCTTCACTTCAGGCTTGGTGTATACCTTGGACCTTCTTATTGACGATGAAACACAGAAATATCATCGGAATTAAATACAAAAGGCACAATGCCGACTTACGTACAGGAAGACTGACTCTTCCTATTGTCTATGTTTTGAACCATTCCTGTGACACTAGTTTTGGATTCCGATGCTTCACTTCAGGTTTACTGTATCCCTCTGACCTTCTTATTGACGATGAAACACAGAAATTGCATGGGAATTAAATACAAAAGCCACAATGCCGACTTAAGTACAAGAAGACTGACTCTTCTTACTGTCTATGTTTTGAACCATTCCTGTGACACTATTTATAGATTCCGATGCTTCATTCCAGGTTTACTGTATCACTTGGACCTTCTTATTGACGGTGAAACACAGAAATTGCATCGGAATTAAATACGAAAGGCACAATGCCGACTTAAGTACAAGAAGACTGACTCTTCTTACTGACTATGTTTTGACTTATTCCTGTGACACTAGTTATAGATTCCGATGCCTCACTTTAGGTTTACTGTATCCCTTGGACCTTCTTATTGACGATGAAACACAGAAATTTCGTCGGAATTAAATACAAAAGGCACAATGCCGACTTAAGTACAAGAAGACTGACTCTTCTTACTGTCTATGTTTTGAACCAATCCTGTGCCACTAGTTGTAGATTCCGATGCTTCACTTCAGGTTTACTGTATCCCTTGGACCTTCTTATTGGCGATGAAACACAGAAATTGCATCGGAATTAAATACAAAAGGCACAATGCCGACTTAAGTACAAGAACACTGACTCTTCCTACTACCTATGTTTGGAACCATTCCTGTGACACTAGTTATACACTCCTGGAAATTGAAATAAGGACACCGTGAATTCATTGTCTCAGGAAGGGGAAACTTTATTGACACATTCCTGGGGTCAGATACATCACATGATCACACTGACAGAACCACAGGCACATAGACACAGGCAACAGAGCATGCACAATGTCGGCACTAGTACAGTGTATATCCACCTTTCGCAGCAATGCAGGCTGCTATTCTCCCATGGAGACGATCGTAGAGATGCTGGCTGTAGTCCTGTGGTACGGCTTGCCATGCCATTTCCACCTGGCGCCTCAGTTGGACCAGCGTTCGTGCTGGACGTGCAGACCGCGTGAGACGACGCTTAATCTAGTCCCAAACATGCTCAATGGGGGACAGATCCGGAGATCTTGCTGGCCAGGGTAGTTGACTTACACCTTCTAGAGCACGTTGGGTGGCACCGGATTCATGCGGACGTGCATTGTCCTGTTGGAACAGCAAGTTCCCTTGCCGGTCTAGGAATGGTAGAACAATGGGTTCGATGACGGTTTGGATGTACCGTGCACTATTCAGTGTCCCCTCGACGATCACCAGTGGTGTACGGCCAGTGTAGGAGATCGCTCCCCACACCATGATGCCGGGTGTTGGCCGTGTGTGTCTCGGTCGTCTGCAGTCCTGATTGTGGCGCCCACCTGCACGGCGCCAAACACGCATACGTCCATCATTGGCACCAAGGCAGAAGCGACTCTCATCGCTGAAGACGACACGTCTCCATTCGTCCCTCCATTCACGCCTGTCGCGACACCACTGGAGGCGGGCTGCACGATCATGGGGCGTGAGCGGGAGACGGCCTAACGGTGTGTGGGACCGTAGCCCAGCTTCATGGAGATGGTTGCGAATGGTCCTCGCCAATACCCCAGGAGCAACCGTGTCCTTAATTTGCTGGGAAGTGGCGGTGCGGTCCCCTACGGCACTGCGTAGGATCCTACGGTCTTGGTGTGCATCCGTGCGTCGCTGCGGTCCGGTCGCAGGTCGACGGGCATGTGCACCTTCCGCCGACCACTGGCGACAACATCGATGTACTGTGGATACCTCACGCCCGACGTGTTGAGAAATTCGGTGGTACGTCCACCCGGCCTCCCGCATGCCCACTATACGCCCTCGCTCAAATTCCGTCAACTGCACATACGGTTCACGTCCACGCTGTCGCGGCAGGCTACCAGTGTTAAAGACTGCGATGGAGCTCCGTATGCCACGGCAAACTGGCTGACACTGACGGCGGCGGTGCACAAATGCTGCGCAGCTAGCGCCATTCGACGGCCAACACCGCGGTTCCTGGTGTGTCCGCTGTGCCGTGCGTGTGATCATTGCTTGAACAGCCCTCTCGCAGTGTCCGGAGCAAGTATGGTGGGTCTGACACACCGGTGTCAATGTGTTCTGTTTTCCATTTCCAGGAGTGTAGATTCCGACGCTTCACTTCAGGTTTACTGTATCCCTTGTACCTTCTTATTGACGATGAAACACAGAAATTGCATCGGAATTAAATACAAAAGGCACAATGCCGACTTGAGTACAAGAAGACTGACTCTTCTTACTGATTATAGTTTGAACCATTCCTGTGACACTAGTTATAGATTCCGATGCTTTACTTCAGGTTTACTGTATACCTTGGACCTTCTTATTGATGATAAAACACAGAAATTGCATCGGAATTAAATACAAAAGACACAATGCCGTCTTAAGGACAAGAAGACTGACTCTTCTTACTGACTATGCTTTGAACCATTCTTGTGACACTAGTTATAGATTCCGATGCTTCCCTTCAGCATTACTGTATCCCTCTGACCTTCTTATTGACGATGAAACACAGAAAAAGCATCGGAATTAAATACAAAAGGCACAATGCCGACTTAAGTACAAGAAGTCTGACTCTTCTTACTGTCTATGATTTGAACCATTTCTGTGACTCTTGTTATAGATTCCGATGCTTCACTCCAGGTTTACCGTATCCCTTGTACCTTCTTATTGACGATGAAACACAGAAATTGCATCTAAATTAAATAGAAAAGGCACAATGCCAACTTAAGTACATTAAGACCGACTCTTTTTATTGACAATGATTGGAACCATTCCTGTGACACTAGTTATAGATTCCGATGCTTCACTTCAGGTTTACTGTATCCCTTGGACATTCTTATTGACGATGAAACACAGAAATTGCATCGAAATTAAATACAAAAGGCACAATGCCGACTTAAGTACAAGAGGACTGACTCTTCTTACTGACTATGTTTGAACCATTCCTGTGACACTAGTTATAGATTCCGATGCTTCACGTCAGGTTTACTGTATCCCTTGGACCATCTTATTGACGATGAAACACAGAAATTGCATCGGAATTAAATACAAAAGGCAAAATGCCGACTTAAGTACACGAAGACTGACTCTTCTTACTCTCTATGTTTTGAACCATTCCTGTGACACTAATTACAGATTCCTATGCTACACTCCAGGTTTACTGTATTCCTTGGTCCTTCTTATTGACGATGAAACACAGAAATTGCATCGGAATTAAACACAAAAGGCACAATGCCGACTTAAGTACATAAAGACCGACTCTTCTTATTGACAATGATTTGAACGATTCCTGTGATACTAGTTATAGATTCCGATTCTTCACTTCAGGTTTACTGTATCCCTTGGACATTCTTATTGACGATGAAACACAGAAATTGCATCGGAATTAAATACAAAAGGCACAATGCCGATTTAAGTACAACAAAACTGACTCTTCTTACTGTCTATGTTTTGAACCATTCCTGTGACACTAGTTATAGATTCCGATGCTTCACTCCAGGTTGACTATATCCCTTGGACCTTCTTATTGACGATGAAACACAGAAATTGCATCGGAGTTAAATACAAAAGGCACAATGCCGACTTAAGGACAAGATGACTGACTCTTCTTACTGACTATGTTTGAACGATTCCTGTGACACTAGTTAGAGATTCCGATGCTTCACTTCAGGTTTACTGTATCCCTCTGACCTTCTTATTGACGATGAAACTCAGAAATAGCATTGGAATTAAATACAAAAGGCACAATGCCGACTTAAGTACATAAAGACCGACTCTTCTTATTGACAATGATTTGAACGATTCCTGTGATACTAGTTATAGATTCCGATGCTTCACTTCAGGTTTACTATATCCCTTGGACATTCTTATTGACGATGAAACACAGAAATTGCATCGGAATTAAATACAAAAGGCACAATGCCGACTTAAGTACAAGAAGACTGACTCTTCTTACTGTCTATGTTTTGAACCATTCCTGTGACACTAGTTATAGATTCCGATGCTTCGATGCTTCACTCCAGGTTGACTATATCCCTTGGACCTTCTTATTGACGATGAAACACAGAAATTGCATCGGAGTTAAATACAAAAGGCACAATGCCGACTTAAGTACAAGAAGACCGACTCTTCTTACTGTCTATGTTTGAACCAATCCTATGACACTAGTTATAGATTCCGATGCTTCACTCCAGGTTTACTGTATCCCTTGGACCTTCTTATTGACGATGAAACACAGAAATTGCATCGGAATTGAATAGAAAAGGCACAATGCCGACTTGAGTACAAGAAGACTGACTCTTCTTACTGATTATAGTTTGAACCATTTCTGTGACACTAGTTATAGATTCCGATGCTTTACTTCAGGTTTACTGTATACCTTGGACCTTCTTATTGACGATGAAACACAGAAATTGCATCGGAATTAAATACAAAAGCACAATGCCGACTTAAGTACAAGAAGACTGACTCTTTGTACAGTCTATGTTTTGAACCATTCCTGTGTCACTAGTTGTGGTTTCCGATGCTTCACTTCAGGTTTACTGTATGCCTCTGACCTTCTTATTGACGATGAAACACAGAAATTGCTTCGGAATTAAATACAAAAGGCAAAATGCCGACTTAAGTACATGGAGACTGTCTCTTCTTACTGTCTGTGCTTTGAACCATTCCTCTGACACTAGTTATAGATTCCGATGCTACACTCCAGGTTTATTGTATCCCTTGGAACTTCTTATTGACGATGAAAGACAGAAATTGCATCGGAATTAAATACAAAAGCCACAATGCCGACTTAAGTACAAGAAGACTGACTCTTCGTACTGTCTATGTTTTGAACCATTCCTGTGACACTAGTTATAGATTCCGATGCTTCACTTCAGGTTTACTGTTTCCCTTGGACCTTCTTATTGACGATGAATCACAGAAATTGCATCGGAATTAAATACAAAAGACACAATGCCGACTTAAGTACAAGAAGACTGACTCTTCTTGCTGTATATGCTGTGAACCATTACTGTGACACTAGTTATAGATTCCGGTGCTTCACTGCAGCTTTACTGTATCCCTTGGACCTTCTTATTGACGATGAAACACAGAAATTGCATCGGAATTAAATACAAAAGGCACAATGCCGACTTAAGGACAAGAAGACTGACTCTTCTTACTGATTATGTTTTGAACCATTCCTGTGACACTAGTTATAGATTACGATGCTTCACTTCAGGTTTACAGTGTCCCTCTGACATTCTTATTGACGATAAAACACAGAAATTGCATCGGAATTAAATACAAAAGGCACAATGCCGACTTAAGGACAAGATGACTGACTCTTCTTACTGATTATGTTTTGAACGATTCCTGTGACACTAGTTATAGATTCCGATGCTTCACTTCAGGTTTACTATATCCCTTGGACATTCTTAATGACGATGAAACACAGAAATTGCATCGGAATTAAATACAAAAGGCACAATGCCGACTTAAGTACAAGAAGACTGACTCTTCTTACTGTCTATGTTTTGAACCATTCCTGTGACACTAGTTATAGATTCCGATGCTTCGATGCTTCACTCCAGGTTGACTATATCCCTTGGACCTTCTTATTGACGATGAAACACAGAAATTGCATCGGAGTTAAATACAAAAGGCACAATGCCGACTTAAGTACAAGAAGACCGACTCTTCTTACTGTCTATGTTTGAACCAATCATATGACACTAGTTATAGATTCCGATGCTTCACGCCAGGTTTACTGTATCCCTTGGACCTTCTTATTGACGATGAAACACAGAAATTGCATCGGAATTGAATAGAAAAGGCACAATGCCGACTTAAGGACAAGATGACTGACTCTTCCTATTGTCTATGTTTGGAACCATTCCTGTGTCACTAGTTGTGGTTTCCCATGCTTCACTTCAGGTTTACTGTATCCCTCTGACCTTCTTATTGACGATGAAACACAGAAATTGCTTCGGAATTAAATACAAAAGGCACAATGCCGACTTAAGGACAAGAACACTGACTCTTCTTACTGACTTTTTTTTGAACCATTCCTGTGACACTAATTATAGATTCCAATGCTTTACTTCAGGTTTACTGTATCCCTATGACCTTCTTGTTGACGATGAAACACAGAAATTGCATCGGAATTAAATACAGAAGCCACAATGCCGACTTAAGTACAAGAAGACTGACACTTCGTACTGTCTATGTTTTGAACCATTCCAGTGACACTAGATATAGATTCCGATGCTACACTTCAGGTTTACTGTTTCCCTTGGACCTTCTTATTGATGATGAATCACAGAAATTGCATCGGATTAAATACAAAAGACACAATGCCGACTTAAGTACAAGAAGACTGACTCTTCTTGCTGTATATGCTTTGAACTATTACTGTGACACTAGTTATAGATTCCGGTGCTTCACTCCAGCTTTACTGTATCCCGTGGACCTTCTTATTGATGATGAATCACAGAAATTGCATCGGATTAAATACAAAAGACACAATGCCGACTTAAGTACAAGAAGACTGACTCTTCTTGCTGTATATGCTTTGAACCATTACTGTGACACTAGTTATAGATTCCGATGCTTCACTTCAGGTTTACTGTTTCCCTTGGACCTTCTTATTGACGATGAATCACAGAACTTGCATCGGAATTAAATACAAAAGACACAATGCCGACATAAGTACAAGAAGACTGACTCTTCTTACTGTCTATGCTTTGAACCGTTACTGTGACACTAGTTATAGTTTCCGGTGCTTCAATCAAGGTTTAGTGTATCCCTTGGACCTTCTTATTGACGATGAAACACAGATATTGCATCGGAATTAAATACAAAAGGCACAATGCCGACTTAACTACAAGAAGACTGACTCATCTTACTGTCTATGTATGAACCATTCCTGTGACACTAGTTATAGATTCCGATGCATCAAATCAGGTTTACTGTACCCCTCTGACCTTCTTATTGACGGTGAAACACAGAAATTGCATCGGAATTAAATACGAAAGGCACAATGCCGACTTAAGTACAAGAAGACGGACACTTATTACTGACTATGTTTCGAACCATTCCTGTGACACTAGTTATAGATTCCGATGCTTCACTTCAGGTTTACTGTATCCTTCTGACCTTCTTATTGACGATGAAACACAGAAATTGCATCGGAATTAAATAGAAAAGGCACAATGCCGACTTAAGTACAAGAAGACTGACCCTTCTCACTGTCTATGTTTTGAACCAATCCTGTGACACTAGTTGTAGATTCCGATGCTTCACTTCAGGTTTACTGTATCCCTTGAACCTTCTTATTGACGATGAAACACAGAAATTGCATCGGAATTAAATAGAAAATGCACAATGCCGACTTAAGTACAAGAACACTGACTCTTCCTACTGTCTATGTTTTGAACCATTCCTGTGACACTAGTTATAGATTACGACGCTTCACTTCAGGTTTACTGTATCCCTTGTACCTTCTTATTGACGATGAAACACAGAAATTGCATCGGAATTACATACAAAATTCACAATGCCGACTTAAGTACAAGAAGACTGACTCTTCTTACTGTCTATGTTTGAACCATTCCTGTGACACTATTTATAGATTCCGATGCTTCATTCCAGGTTTACTGTATCATTTGGACCTTCTTGTTGACGGTGAAACACAGAAATTGCATCGGAATGAAATACGAAAGGCACAATGCCGACTTAGAGACAAGAAGACTGACTCTTCTTACTAATTATGTTTTGAACCCTTCCTGTGACACTAGCTATAGATTCCGATGCTTCACTTCAGGTTTACTGCATCCCTCTGACTTTCTTATTGACGATGAAACACAGAAATGGCATCGGAATGAAATACAAAAGGCACAATGCCGACTTAAGTACAAGAAGACTGACTCTTCTTACAGTCTATGATTTGAACCATTCCATTGACACTAGTTATAGATGCCGATGCTTTACTCCAGGTTTACTGTATCCCTTGGACCTTGTTATTGGCGATGAAACACAGAAGTTGCGTCGGAATTAAATAGAAAAGGCACAATGCCGACTTAAGTTCAAGAAGACTGACTCTTCTTACTGACTATGTTTTGAACCATTCCTGTGACACTAGTTATAGATTCCGATGCTTCACTTCAGGTTTACTGTATCCCTTGGACCATCCTATTGACGATGAAACACAGAAATTGCATCGGAATAGAATACCAAAGGCACAATGCGGACTTAAGTACAAGAAGACTGACTCTTCTTACTGACTATGTTGTGAACCATTCCTGTGACACTAGTTATAGATTCCGATGCCTCACTTCCGGTTTACTGTATCCCTCTGACCTTCTTATTGACTATGAAACACAGAAATTGCATCGGAATTAAATACAAAAGGCACAATGCCGACTTAAGTACAAGAAGACTGACTCTTCTTACTGTCTATGTTTTGAACCAATCCTGTGCCACTAGTTGTAGATTCCGATGCTTCACTTCAGGATTACTGTATCCCTTGGTCCTTCTTATTGACGATGAAACACAGAAATGGCATCGGATTTAAATACAAAAGGCACAATGCCGACTTAAGTACAAGAAGACTGACTCTTCTTACAGTCTATGATTTGAACCATTCCATTGACACTAGTTATAGATGCTGATGCTTCACTCCAGGTTTACTGTGTCCCTTGGACCTTGTTATTGGCGATGAAACACAGAAATTGCATCGGAATTAAATAGAAAAGGCACAATGCCGACTTAAGTTCAAGAAGACTGACTCTTCTTACTGACTATGTTTTGAACCATTCCTGTGACACTAGTTATAGATTCCGATGCTTCATTTCAGGTTTACTGTATCCCTTGGACCTTCCTATTGACGATGAAACACAGAAATTGCATCGGAATTAAATACGAATGGCACAATGCCGACTTAAGTACAAGAAGACTGACTCTTCTTACTGACTATGTTTTGACTTATTCCTGTGACACTAGTTATAGATTCCGATGCCTCACTTTAGGTTTACTGTATCCCTTGGACCTTCTTATTGACGATGAAACACAGAAATTTCGTCGGAATTAAATACAAAAGGCACAATGCCGACTTAAGTACAAGAAGACTGACTCTTCTTACTGTCTATGTTTTGAACCAATCCTGTGCCACTAGTTGTAGATTCCGATGCTTCACTTCAGGTTTACTGTATCCCTTGGACCTTCTTATTGGCGATGAAACACAGAAATTGCATCGGAATTAAATACAAAAGGCACAATGCCGACTTAAGTACAAGAACACTGACTCTTCCTACTACCTATGTTTGGAACCATTCCTGTGACACTAGTTATACACTCCTGGAAATTGAAATAAGGACACCGTGAATTCATTGTCTCAGGAAGGGGAAACTTTATTGACACATTCCTGGGGTCAGATACATCACATGATCACACTGACAGAACCACAGGCACATAGACACAGGCAACAGAGCATGCACAATGTCGGCACTAGTACAGTGTATATCCACCTTTCGCAGCAATGCAGGCTGCTATTCTCCCATGGAGACGATCGTAGAGATGCTGGCTGTAGTCCTGTGGTACGGCTTGCCATGCCATTTCCACCTGGCGCCTCAGTTGGACCAGCGTTCGTGCTGGACGTGCAGACCGCGTGAGACGACGCTTAATCTAGTCCCAAACATGCTCAATGGGGGACAGATCCGGAGATCTTGCTGGCCAGGGTAGTTGACTTACACCTTCTAGAGCACGTTGGGTGGCACCGGATTCATGCGGACGTGCATTGTCCTGTTGGAACAGCAAGTTCCCTTGCCGGTCTAGGAATGGTAGAACAATGGGTTCGATGACGGTTTGGATGTACCGTGCACTATTCAGTGTCCCCTCGACGATCACCAGTGGTGTACGGCCAGTGTAGGAGATCGCTCCCCACACCATGATGCCGGGTGTTGGCCGTGTGTGTCTCGGTCGTCTGCAGTCCTGATTGTGGCGCCCACCTGCACGGCGCCAAACACGCATACGTCCATCATTGGCACCAAGGCAGAAGCGACTCTCATCGCTGAAGACGACACGTCTCCATTCGTCCCTCCATTCACGCCTGTCGCGACACCACTGGAGGCGGGCTGCACGATCATGGGGCGTGAGCGGGAGACGGCCTAACGGTGTGTGGGACCGTAGCCCAGCTTCATGGAGATGGTTGCGAATGGTCCTCGCCAATACCCCAGGAGCAACCGTGTCCTTAATTTGCTGGGAAGTGGCGGTGCGGTCCCCTACGGCACTGCGTAGGATCCTACGGTCTTGGTGTGCATCCGTGCGTCGCTGCGGTCCGGTCGCAGGTCGACGGGCATGTGCACCTTCCGCCGACCACTGGCGACAACATCGATGTACTGTGGATACCTCACGCCCGACGTGTTGAGAAATTCGGTGGTACGTCCACCCGGCCTCCCGCATGCCCACTATACGCCCTCGCTCAAATTCCGTCAACTGCACATACGGTTCACGTCCACGCTGTCGCGGCAGGCTACCAGTGTTAAAGACTGCGATGGAGCTCCGTATGCCACGGCAAACTGGCTGACACTGACGGCGGCGGTGCACAAATGCTGCGCAGCTAGCGCCATTCGACGGCCAACACCGCGGTTCCTGGTGTGTCCGCTGTGCCGTGCGTGTGATCATTGCTTGAACAGCCCTCTCGCAGTGTCCGGAGCAAGTATGGTGGGTCTGACACACCGGTGTCAATGTGTTCTGTTTTCCATTTCCAGGAGTGTAGATTCCGACGCTTCACTTCAGGTTTACTGTATCCCTTGTACCTTCTTATTGACGATGAAACACAGAAATTGCATCGGAATTAAATACAAAAGGCACAATGCCGACTTGAGTACAAGAAGACTGACTCTTCTTACTGATTATAGTTTGAACCATTCCTGTGACACTAGTTATAGATTCCGATGCTTTACTTCAGGTTTACTGTATACCTTGGACCTTCTTATTGATGATAAAACACAGAAATTGCATCGGAATTAAATACAAAAGACACAATGCCGTCTTAAGGACAAGAAGACTGACTCTTCTTACTGACTATGCTTTGAACCATTCTTGTGACACTAGTTATAGATTCCGATGCTTCCCTTCAGCATTACTGTATCCCTCTGACCTTCTTATTGACGATGAAACACAGAAAAAGCATCGGAATTAAATACAAAAGGCACAATGCCGACTTAAGTACAAGAAGTCTGACTCTTCTTACTGTCTATGATTTGAACCATTTCTGTGACTCTTGTTATAGATTCCGATGCTTCACTCCAGGTTTACCGTATCCCTTGTACCTTCTTATTGACGATGAAACACAGAAATTGCATCTAAATTAAATAGAAAAGGCACAATGCCAACTTAAGTACATTAAGACCGACTCTTTTTATTGACAATGATTGGAACCATTCCTGTGACACTAGTTATAGATTCCGATGCTTCACTTCAGGTTTACTGTATCCCTTGGACATTCTTATTGACGATGAAACACAGAAATTGCATCGAAATTAAATACAAAAGGCACAATGCCGACTTAAGTACAAGAGGACTGACTCTTCTTACTGACTATGTTTGAACCATTCCTGTGACACTAGTTATAGATTCCGATGCTTCACGTCAGGTTTACTGTATCCCTTGGACCATCTTATTGACGATGAAACACAGAAATTGCATCGGAATTAAATACAAAAGGCAAAATGCCGACTTAAGTACACGAAGACTGACTCTTCTTACTCTCTATGTTTTGAACCATTCCTGTGACACTAATTACAGATTCCTATGCTACACTCCAGGTTTACTGTATTCCTTGGTCCTTCTTATTGACGATGAAACACAGAAATTGCATCGGAATTAAACACAAAAGGCACAATGCCGACTTAAGTACATGAAGACCGACTCTTCTTATTGACAATGATTTGAACGATTCCTGTGATACTAGTTATAGATTCCGATTCTTCACTTCAGGTTTACTGTATCCCTTGGACATTCTTATTGACGATGAAACACAGAAATTGCATCGGAATTAAATACAAAAGGCACAATGCCGATTTAAGTACAACAAAACTGACTCTTCTTACTGTCTATGTTTTGAACCATTCCTGTGACACTAGTTATAGATTCCGATGCTTCACTCCAGGTTGACTATATCCCTTGGACCTTCTTATTGACGATGAAACACAGAAATTGCATCGGAGTTAAATACAAAAGGCACAATGCCGACTTAAGGACAAGATGACTGACTCTTCTTACTGACTATGTTTGAACGATTCCTGTGACACTAGTTAGAGATTCCGATGCTTCACTTCAGGTTTACTGTATCCCTCTGACCTTCTTATTGACGATGAAACTCAGAAATAGCATTGGAATTAAATACAAAAGGCACAATGCCGACTTAAGTACATAAAGACCGACTCTTCTTATTGACAATGATTTGAACGATTCCTGTGATACTAGTTATAGATTCCGATGCTTCACTTCAGGTTTACTATATCCCTTGGACATTCTTATTGACGATGAAACACAGAAATTGCATCGGAATTAAATACAAAAGGCACAATGCCGACTTAAGTACAAGAAGACTGACTCTTCTTACTGTCTATGTTTTGAACCATTCCTGTGACACTAGTTATAGATTCCGATGCTTCGATGCTTCACTCCAGGTTGACTATATCCCTTGGACCTTCTTATTGACGATGAAACACAGAAATTGCATCGGAGTTAAATACAAAAGGCACAATGCCGACTTAAGTACAAGAAGACCGACTCTTCTTACTGTCTATGTTTGAACCAATCCTATGACACTAGTTATAGATTCCGATGCTTCACTCCAGGTTTACTGTATCCCTTGGACCTTCTTATTGACGATGAAACACAGAAATTGCATCGGAATTGAATAGAAAAGGCACAATGCCGACTTGAGTACAAGAAGACTGACTCTTCTTACTGATTATAGTTTGAACCATTTCTGTGACACTAGTTATAGATTCCGATGCTTTACTTCAGGTTTACTGTATACCTTGGACCTTCTTATTGACGATGAAACACAGAAATTGCATCGGAATTAAATACAAAAGCACAATGCCGACTTAAGTACAAGAAGACTGACTCTTTGTACAGTCTATGTTTTGAACCATTCCTGTGTCACTAGTTGTGGTTTCCGATGCTTCACTTCAGGTTTACTGTATGCCTCTGACCTTCTTATTGACGATGAAACACAGAAATTGCTTCGGAATTAAATACAAAAGGCAAAATGCCGACTTAAGTACATGGAGACTGTCTCTTCTTACTGTCTGTGCTTTGAACCATTCCTCTGACACTAGTTATAGATTCCGATGCTACACTCCAGGTTTATTGTATCCCTTGGAACTTCTTATTGACGATGAAAGACAGAAATTGCATCGGAATTAAATACAAAAGCCACAATGCCGACTTAAGTACAAGAAGACTGACTCTTCGTACTGTCTATGTTTTGAACCATTCCTGTGACACTAGTTATAGATTCCGATGCTTCACTTCAGGTTTACTGTTTCCCTTGGACCTTCTTATTGACGATGAATCACAGAAATTGCATCGGAATTAAATACAAAAGACACAATGCCGACTTAAGTACAAGAAGACTGACTCTTCTTGCTGTATATGCTGTGAACCATTACTGTGACACTAGTTATAGATTCCGGTGCTTCACTGCAGCTTTACTGTATCCCTTGGACCTTCTTATTGACGATGAAACACAGAAATTGCATCGGAATTAAATACAAAAGGCACAATGCCGACTTAAGGACAAGAAGACTGACTCTTCTTACTGATTATGTTTTGAACCATTCCTGTGACACTAGTTATAGATTACGATGCTTCACTTCAGGTTTACAGTGTCCCTCTGACATTCTTATTGACGATAAAACACAGAAATTGCATCGGAATTAAATACAAAAGGCACAATGCCGACTTAAGGACAAGATGACTGACTCTTCTTACTGATTATGTTTTGAACGATTCCTGTGACACTAGTTATAGATTCCGATGCTTCACTTCAGGTTTACTATATCCCTTGGACATTCTTAATGACGATGAAACACAGAAATTGCATCGGAATTAAATACAAAAGGCACAATGCCGACTTAAGTACAAGAAGACTGACTCTTCTTACTGTCTATGTTTTGAACCATTCCTGTGACACTAGTTATAGATTCCGATGCTTCGATGCTTCACTCCAGGTTGACTATATCCCTTGGACCTTCTTATTGACGATGAAACACAGAAATTGCATCGGAGTTAAATACAAAAGGCACAATGCCGACTTAAGTACAAGAAGACCGACTCTTCTTACTGTCTATGTTTGAACCAATCATATGACACTAGTTATAGATTCCGATGCTTCACGCCAGGTTTACTGTATCCCTTGGACCTTCTTATTGACGATGAAACACAGAAATTGCATCGGAATTGAATAGAAAAGGCACAATGCCGACTTAAGGACAAGATGACTGACTCTTCCTATTGTCTATGTTTGGAACCATTCCTGTGTCACTAGTTGTGGTTTCCCATGCTTCACTTCAGGTTTACTGTATCCCTCTGACCTTCTTATTGACGATGAAACACAGAAATTGCTTCGGAATTAAATACAAAAGGCACAATGCCGACTTAAGGACAAGAACACTGACTCTTCTTACTGACTTTTTTTTGAACCATTCCTGTGACACTAATTATAGATTCCAATGCTTTACTTCAGGTTTACTGTATCCCTATGACCTTCTTGTTGACGATGAAACACAGAAATTGCATCGGAATTAAATACAGAAGCCACAATGCCGACTTAAGTACAAGAAGACTGACACTTCGTACTGTCTATGTTTTGAACCATTCCAGTGACACTAGATATAGATTCCGATGCTACACTTCAGGTTTACTGTTTCCCTTGGACCTTCTTATTGATGATGAATCACAGAAATTGCATCGGATTAAATACAAAAGACACAATGCCGACTTAAGTACAAGAAGACTGACTCTTCTTGCTGTATATGCTTTGAACTATTACTGTGACACTAGTTATAGATTCCGGTGCTTCACTCCAGCTTTACTGTATCCCGTGGACCTTCTTATTGATGATGAATCACAGAAATTGCATCGGATTAAATACAAAAGACACAATGCCGACTTAAGTACAAGAAGACTGACTCTTCTTGCTGTATATGCTTTGAACCATTACTGTGACACTAGTTATAGATTCCGATGCTTCACTTCAGGTTTACTGTTTCCCTTGGACCTTCTTATTGACGATGAATCACAGAACTTGCATCGGAATTAAATACAAAAGACACAATGCCGACATAAGTACAAGAAGACTGACTCTTCTTACTGTCTATGCTTTGAACCGTTACTGTGACACTAGTTATAGTTTCCGGTGCTTCAATCAAGGTTTAGTGTATCCCTTGGACCTTCTTATTGACGATGAAACACAGATATTGCATCGGAATTAAATACAAAAGGCACAATGCCGACTTAACTACAAGAAGACTGACTCATCTTACTGTCTATGTATGAACCATTCCTGTGACACTAGTTATAGATTCCGATGCATCAAATCAGGTTTACTGTACCCCTCTGACCTTCTTATTGACGGTGAAACACAGAAATTGCATCGGAATTAAATACGAAAGGCACAATGCCGACTTAAGTACAAGAAGACGGACACTTATTACTGACTATGTTTCGAACCATTCCTGTGACACTAGTTATAGATTCCGATGCTTCACTTCAGGTTTACTGTATCCTTCTGACCTTCTTATTGACGATGAAACACAGAAATTGCATCGGAATTAAATAGAAAAGGCACAATGCCGACTTAAGTACAAGAAGACTGACCCTTCTCACTGTCTATGTTTTGAACCAATCCTGTGACACTAGTTGTAGATTCCGATGCTTCACTTCAGGTTTACTGTATCCCTTGAACCTTCTTATTGACGATGAAACACAGAAATTGCATCGGAATTAAATAGAAAATGCACAATGCCGACTTAAGTACAAGAACACTGACTCTTCCTACTGTCTATGTTTTGAACCATTCCTGTGACACTAGTTATAGATTACGACGCTTCACTTCAGGTTTACTGTATCCCTTGTACCTTCTTATTGACGATGAAACACAGAAATTGCATCGGAATTACATACAAAATTCACAATGCCGACTTAAGTACAAGAAGACTGACTCTTCTTACTGTCTATGTTTGAACCATTCCTGTGACACTATTTATAGATTCCGATGCTTCATTCCAGGTTTACTGTATCATTTGGACCTTCTTGTTGACGGTGAAACACAGAAATTGCATCGGAATGAAATACGAAAGGCACAATGCCGACTTAGAGACAAGAAGACTGACTCTTCTTACTAATTATGTTTTGAACCCTTCCTGTGACACTAGCTATAGATTCCGATGCTTCACTTCAGGTTTACTGCATCCCTCTGACTTTCTTATTGACGATGAAACACAGAAATGGCATCGGAATGAAATACAAAAGGCACAATGCCGACTTAAGTACAAGAAGACTGACTCTTCTTACAGTCTATGATTTGAACCATTCCATTGACACTAGTTATAGATGCCGATGCTTTACTCCAGGTTTACTGTATCCCTTGGACCTTGTTATTGGCGATGAAACACAGAAGTTGCGTCGGAATTAAATAGAAAAGGCACAATGCCGACTTAAGTTCAAGAAGACTGACTCTTCTTACTGACTATGTTTTGAACCATTCCTGTGACACTAGTTATAGATTCCGATGCTTCACTTCAGGTTTACTGTATCCCTTGGACCATCCTATTGACGATGAAACACAGAAATTGCATCGGAATAGAATACCAAAGGCACAATGCGGACTTAAGTACAAGAAGACTGACTCTTCTTACTGACTATGTTGTGAACCATTCCTGTGACACTAGTTATAGATTCCGATGCCTCACTTCCGGTTTACTGTATCCCTCTGACCTTCTTATTGACTATGAAACACAGAAATTGCATCGGAATTAAATACAAAAGGCACAATGCCGACTTAAGTACAAGAAGACTGACTCTTCTTACTGTCTATGTTTTGAACCAATCCTGTGCCACTAGTTGTAGATTCCGATGCTTCACTTCAGGATTACTGTATCCCTTGGTCCTTCTTATTGACGATGAAACACAGAAATTGCATCGGAATTAAATACAAAAGGCAAAATGCCGACTTAAGTACAAGAACACTAACTCTTCCTACTATCTATGTTTTGAACCATTCCTGTGACACTAGTTATACACTCCTGGAAATTGAAATAAGGACACCGTGAATTCATTGTCTCAGGAAGGGGAAACTTTATTGACACATTCCTGGGGTCAGATACATCACATGATCACACTGACAGAACCACAGGCACATAGACACAGGCGACAGAGCATGCACAATGTCGGCACTAGTACAGTGTATATCCACCTTTCGCAGCAATGCAGGCTGCTATTCTCCCATGGAGACGATCGTAGAGATGCTGGATGTAGTCCTGTGGAACGGCTTGCCATGCCATTTCCACCTGGCGCCTCAGTTGGACCAGCGTTCGTGCTGGACGTGCAGACCGCGTGAGACGACGCTTCATCCAGTCCCAAAGATGCTCAATGGGGGACAGATCCGGAGATCTTGCTGGCCAGGGTAGTTGACTTACACCTTCTAGAGCACGTTGGGTGGCACCGGATTCATGCGGACATGCATTGTCCTGTTGGAACAGCAAGTTCCCTTGCCGGTCTAGGAATGGTAGAACAATGGGTTCGCTGACGGTTTGGATGTACCGTGCACTATTCAGTGTCCCCTCGACGATCACCAGTGGTGTACGGCCAGTGTAGGAAATCGCTCCCCACACCATGATGCCGGGTGTTGGCCGTGTGTGTCTCGGTCGTCTGCAGTCCTGATTGTGGCGCCCACCTGCACGGCGCCAAACACGCAATACGTCCATCATTGGCACCAAGGCAGAAGCGACTCTCATCGCTGAAGACGACACGTCTCCATTCGTCCCTCCATTCACGCCTGTCGCGACACCACTGGAGGCGGGCTGCACGATGTTGGGGCGTGAGCGGAAGACGGCCTAACGGTGTGTGGGACCGTAGCCCAGCTTCATGGAGACGGTTGCGAATGGTCCTCGCCAATACCCCAGGAGCAACAGTGTCCCTAATTTGCTGGGAAGTGGCGGTGCAGTCCCCAACGGCACTGCGTAGGATCCTACGGTCTTGGTGTGCATCCGTGCGTCGCTGCGGTCCGGTCCCAAGTCGACGGGCACGTGCACCTTCCGCCGACCACTGGCGACAACATCGATGTACTGTGGAGACCTCACGCCCGACGTGTTGAGCAATACGGCGGTACGTCCACCCGGCCTCCCGCATGCCCACTATACGCCCTCGCTCAAAGTCCGTCAACTGCACATACGGTTCACGTCCACGCTGTCGCGGCAGGCTACCAGTGTTAAAGACTGCGATGGAGCTCCGTATGCCACGGCAAACTGGCTGACACTGACGGCGGCGGTGCACAAATGCTGCGCAGCTAGCGCCATTCGACGGCCAACACCGAGGTTCCTGGTGTGTCCGCTGTGCCGTGCGTGTGATCATTGCTTGAACAGCCCTCTCGCCGTGTCCGGAGCAATTATGGTGGGTCTGACACACCGGTGTCAATGTGTACTGTTTTCCATTTCCAGGAGTGTAGATTCCGACGTTTCACTTCAGATTTCACTGTATCCCTTGTACCTTCTTATTGACGATGAAACACAGAAATTGCATCGGAATTAAACACAAAAGGCACAATGCCGACTTAAGTACATGAAGACCGACTCTTCTTATTGACAATGATTTGAACGATTCCTGTGATACTAGTTATAGATTCCGATGCTTCACTTCAGCTTTACTGTATCCCTAGAACATTCTTATTGACGATGAAACACAGAAATTGCATCGGAATTAAATACAAAAGGCACAATGCCGACTTAAGTACAAGAAGACTGACTCTTCTTACTGTCTATGTTTTGAACCATTCCTGTGACACTAGTTATAGATTCCGATGCTTCACTTCAGGTTTACTGTATCCCTCTGACCTTCTTATTGACGATGAAACTCAGAAATAGCATCGGAATTAAATACAAAAGGCACAATGCCGACTTAAGTACAAGAAGACCGACTCTTCTTACTGTCTATGTTTGAACCATTCCTGTGACACTAGTTATAGATTCCGATGCTTCACTCCAGGTTTACTGTATCCCTTGGACCTTCTTATTGACGATGAAACACAGAAATTGCATCGGAATTGAATAGAAAAGGCACAATGCCGACTTGAGTACAAGAAGACTGACTCTTCGTACTGTCTATGTTTTGAACCATTCCTGTGACACTAGTTATAGATTCCGATGCTTCACTTCAGGTTTACTGTTTCCCTTGGACCTTCTTATTGACGATGAATCACAGAAATTGCATCGGAATTAAATATAAAAGACACAATTCCGACTTAAGTACAAGAAGACTGACTCTTCTTGCTGTATATGCTTTGAACCATTACTGTGATACTAGTTATAGATTCCGGTGCTTCACTGCAGCTTTACTGTATCCCTTGGACCTTCTTATTGACGATGAAACACAGAAATTGCATCGGAATTAAATACAAGAGGCACAATGCCGACTTAAGGACAAGAAGACTGACTCTTCTTACTGATTATGTTTTGAACCATTCCTGTGACACTAGTTATAGATTCCGATGCTTCACTTCAGGTTTACAGTGTCCCTCTGACATTCTTATTGACGATGAAACACAGAAATTGCATCGGAATTAAATACAAAAGGCACAATGCCGACTTAAGGACAAGATGACTGACTCTTCTTACTGACTATGTTTTGAACGATTCCTGTGACACTAGTTATAGATTCCGATGCTTCACTTCAGGTTTACTGTATCCCTCTGACCTTCTTATTGACGATGAAACTCAGAAATAGCATCGGAATGAAATACAAAAGGCACAATGCCGACTTAAGTACAAGAAGACCGACTCTTCTTGCTGTCTATGCTCTGAACCATTCCTGTGACACTAGTTATAGATTCCGATGCTTCACTCCAGCTTTACTGTATCCCTTGGACCTTCTTATTGACGACGAAACACAGAAATTGCATCGGAATTGAGTAGAAAAGGCACAATGCCGACTTGAGTACAAGAAGACTGACTCTTCTTACTGATTATAGTTTGAACCATTCCTGTGACACTAGTTATAGATTCCGATGCTTTACTTCAGGTTTACTGTATACCTTGGACCTTCTTATTGGCGATGAAACACAGAAATTGCATCGGAATTAAATGCAAAAGGCACAATGCCGACTTAAGTACAAGAAGACTGACTCTTCCTACTGTCTATGTTTTGAACCATTCCTGTGTCACTAGTTATGGATTCCGATGCTTCACTTCAGGTTTACAGTATCCCTCTGACATTCTTATTGACGATGAAACACATAAATTGCATCGTAATTCAATACAAATGGCACAATGCCGACTTAAGTACAAGAAGACTGACTCTTCGTACTACCTATGTTTAGAACTATTCCTGTAACACTAGTTATAGATTCCGATGCTTCACTTTAGGTTTACTGTTTCCCTTGGACCATCTTATTGACGATGAATCACAGAACTTGCATCGCAATTAAATACAAAAGACACAATGCCGACATAAGTACAAGAAGACTGACTCTTCTTACTGTCTATGCTTTGAACCATTACTGTGACACTAGTTATAGATTCCGGTGCTTCAATCCAGGTTTACTGTATCCCTTGGACCTTCTTATTGACGATGAAACACAGAGATTGCATCGGAATTAAATACAAAAGGCACAATGCCGACTTAACTACAAGAAGACTGACTCATCTTACTGTCTATGTTTGAACCATTCCTGTGACACTAGTTATAGATTCCGATGCTTCACATCAGGTTTACTGTACCCCTCTGACCTTTTTATTGACGGTGAAACACAGAAATTGCATCGGAATTAAATACGAAAGGCAAAATGCCGACTTAAGTACAAGAAGACGGACACTTATTACTGACTATGTTTCGAATCATTCCTGTGACACTAGTTATAGATTCCGATGCTTCACTTCAGGTTTACTGTATCCTTCTGACCTTCTTATTGACGATGAAACACAGAAATTGCATCGGAATTAAATTGAAAAGGCACAATGCCGACTTAAGTACAAGAAGACTGACCCTTCTCACTGTCTATGTTTTAAACCAATCCTGTGACTCTAGTTGTAGATTTCGATGCTTCACTTCAGGTTTACTGTATCCCTTGAACCTTCTTATTGACGATGAAACACAGAAATAGCATCGGAATTAAATAGAAAAGGCACAATGCCGACTTAAGTACAAGAACACTGACTCTTCCTACTGTCTATGTTTTGAACCATTCCTGTGACACTAGTTATAGATTACGACGCTTCACTTCAGGTTTACTGCTTCCCTTGTACCTTCTTATTGACGATGAAACACAGAAATTGCATCGGAATTAAATACAAAAGGCACAATGCCGACTTAAGTACATGAAGACCGACTCTTCTTATTGACAATGATTTGAACTATTCCTGCGACACTAGTTATAGATTCCGATGCTTCACTTCAGGTTATATGTATCCCTTGGACATTCTTATTGACAATGAAACACAGAAATTGAATCGGAATTAAATACAAAAGGCACAATGACGACTTAAGTACATGAAGACTGATTCTTCCTACTGTTTATGTTTTGAACCATTCCTGTGACAATAGTTATAGATTCCGATGCTTCACTTTAGGTTTACTGTTTCCCTTGGTCCTTCTTATTGACGATGAATCACAGAACTTGCATCGGAATTAAATACAAAAGACACAATGCCGACAAAAGTACAAGAAGACTGACTCTTCTTACTGTCTATGCTTTGAACCATTACTGTGACACTAGTTATAGATTCCGGTGCTTCAATCCAGGTTTACTGTATCCCTTGGACCTTCTTATTGACGATGAAACACAGAGATTGCATCGGAATTAAATACAAAAGGCACAATGCCGACTTAACTACAAGAAGACTGACTCATCTTACTGTCTATGTTTGAACCATTCCTGTGACACTAGTTATAGATTCCGATGCTTCACATCAGGTTTACTGTACCCCTCTGACCTTTTCATTGACGGTGAAACACAGAAATTGCATCGGAATTAAATACGAAAGGCACAATGCCGACTTAAGTACAAGAAGACGGACACTTACTACTGACTATGTTTCGAATCATTCCTGTGACACTAGTTATAGATTACGACGCTTCACTTCAGGTTTACTGTATCCCTTGTACCTTCTTATTGACGATGAAACACAGAAATTGCATCGGAATTAAATACAAAAGGCACAATGCCAACATAAGACAAGAAGACTGACTCTTCTTACTGACTATGTTTTGAACCATTCCTGTGACACTAGTTATAGATTCCGATGCTTCACTCCAGCATTACTGTATCCCTTGGTCCTTGTTATTGACGATGAAACACAGAAATTGCATCGGAATTAAATAGAAAAGGCACAATGCCGACTTAAGTACAAGAAGACTAACTCTTCTTACTGACTATGGTTTGCACCATTCCTGTGACACTAGTTATAGATTCCGATGCATCTCTTCAGGTTTACTGTATCCCTTGGACCTTCTTATTGACGATGAAACACAGAAATTGCATCGTAATTATATACAAAAGGATAAATGCAGACTTAAGTACACGAAGACTGACTCTTCTTACTGTCTATGCTTTGAACCATTCCTGTGACACTAGTTATAGATTCCGATGCTACACTCCAGGATTATTGTATCCCTTGGATCTTCTTATTGACGATGAAACACAGATAATGCATCGGAATTAAATACAAATGCCACCATGCCGACTTAAGGACAAGAAGACTGACTCTTTTTACTGCTTTTGTTTTGAACCATTCCTGTGACATTAATTATAGATTCCGATGCTTCACTTCAGGTTTATTGTATCCCTCTGACCTTCTTATTGACGATGGAACACAGAAATTGCATCGGAATTAAATACAAAAGACACAATGCCGACTTAAGTACAAGAAGACTGACTCTTCTTACTGTCTATGCTTTGAACCATTACTGTGACACTAGTTATAGATTCCGATGCTTCACTTCAAGTTTACAGTATCCCTCTGACCTTATTATTGACGATGAAACGCAGAAATTGCATCGGAATTAAATACAAAAGGCACAATGCCGACATAAGTACAAGAAGACTGACTCTTCTTACTGTCTATGTTTGAACCATTCCTGTGACACTAGTTATTGATTCCGATGCTTCACTTCAGTTTTACTGTATCCCTCTGACCTTCTTATTGACGGTGAAACACAGAAATTGCATCGGAATTAAATACGAAAGGCACAATGCCGACTTAAGTTCAAGAAGGCAGACTCTTCTTACTGTCTATGCTTTGAACCAATCCTGTGACACTAGTTGTAGATTCCGATGCCTCACTTCAGGTTTACTGTATCCCTTGGACCTTCTTATTGACGATGAAACACAGTAATTGCATCGGAATTAAATACCAAAGGCACAATGCCGACTTAAGTACAAGAACACTGACTCTTCCTACTGGCTATGATTTCAAACATTCCTGTGACACTAGTTATAGATTACGACGCTTCACTTCAGGTTTACAGTATCCCTTTTACCTCGTTATTGACGATGAAACACAGAAATTGCATCGGAATTAAATACAAAAGGCACAATGCCGACTTAAGTACATGAAGACAGACTCTTCTTATTGACATTGATTTGAACCATTCCTGTGACACTAGTTATAGATTCCGATGCTTCACTTAAAGGTTAACTGTATCCCCTGGACCTTCTTATAGACGATGAAACACAGAAATTGCACCGGAATTAAATAGAAAAGGCACAATGCCGACTTAATTACAAGAAGACTGACTCTTCTTACTGACTATGATTTCAACCATTCCTGTGACACAAGTTATAGATTCCTAAGCTTCACTTCTGGTTTACTGTATCCCTCTGACCTTCTTATTGACGTTGAAACACAGAAATTCCTTTGGTATTAAATAGAAAAGGCACAATGTCGACTTAACTACAAGAAGACTGACTCTTCTTACTGTCTGTGTTTTGAACCATTCTTGTGACACTAGTTACAGATTCCGATGCTTTACTCCACGTTTTCTGTATCCCTTGGACCTTCTTATTTACGATGAAACACAGAAATTGCATCGGAATTAAATAGAAAAGGCACAATGCCGACTTAAGTACAAGAAGACTGACTTTTCCAACTGTCTATGTTTTTAACCATTCCTGTGACACAAGTTTTGGATTCCGAGGCTTTACTTCAGGTTTTCCGTATCCCTCTGACCTATGTATTGACGATGAAACACAGAAATTGCATCGGAATTAAATATAAAAGGCACAATGCCGACTTAAGGACAAGAAGACTGACTCTTCTTACTGACTATGCTTTAAACCATTCCTGTGACACTAGTTATAGATTCCGATGCTTCACTTCAGGTTTACTGTAGCCCTCTGACCTTCTTATTGACGATGAAAAACAAAAATTGCATCGGAATTAAATACAAAAGGCACAATGCAGACTTAAGTACAAGAAGACTAACTATTCTTCCTGTCTATGCTTTGAACCATTTCTGTGACACTAGTTATAGATTCTGATGCTTCACACCAGGTTTACTGTATCCCTTGGACCTTCTTATTGACGATGAAACACAGAAACTCCATCGGAATTAAATACGAAAGGCACAATGCCGACTAAAGTACAAAAAGACTGACTCATCTTACTGACTATGTTTTGAACCATTCCTGTGACACTAGTTATAGATTCCGATGATTCACTTCAGGTTTACTGTATCCCTCTGACCTTCTCATTGACGATGAAACTCAGAAATTGCATCGGAATGAAATACAAAAGGCACAATGACGACTTAAGTACAAGAAGACTGACTCTTCTTACTGACTATGTTTTGAACCATTCCTGTGACACTAGTTAAAGATTCCGATGCTTCACTTCAGGTTTACTGTATCCTTGTGACCTTCCTATTGACGATGAAACACAGAGATTGCATCGGAATTAAATACAAAAGGCACAATGCCGACATAAGTACAAGAAGACTGACTCTTCTTACTGTCTATGTTTGAACCATTCCTGTGACACTAGTTACAGATTCCGATGCTTCACTTCAGTTTTACTGTATCCCTCTGAACTTCTTATTAACGGTGAAACACAGAAATTGCATCGGAATTAAATACGAAAGGCACAATGCCGACTTAAGTACAAGAAGACTGACTCTTCTTACTGTCTATGCTTTGAACCAATCCTGTGACACTAGTTATAGATTCCGATGCTTCACTCCAGCATTACTGTAACCCTTGGGCCTTGTTATTGACGATGAAACACAGAAATTCCATCGGAATTAAATAGAAAAGGCACAATGCCGACTTAAGTACAAGAAGACTGACTCTTCTTACTGAGTATGCTTTGAACCATTCCTGTGACACTAGTTATAGATTCCGATGCTTCACTTCAGGTTTACTGTATCCCTTGGACCTTCTTATTGACGATGAAACACAGGAATTGCGTCGGAATTAAATACAAAAGGCACAATGCCGACTTAAGTACAAGATCACTGACTCTTCCTACTGTCTATGATTTCAAACATTCCTGTGACACTAGTTATAGATTACGACGCTTCACTTCAGGTTTACAGTATCCCTTTTACCTTGTTATTGACGATGAAACACAGAAATTGCATCGGAATTAAATACAAAAGGCACAATGCCGACTTAAGTACATGAAGACAGACTCTTCTTATTGACATTGATTTGAACCATTCCTGTGATACTAGTTATAGATTCCGATGCTTCACTTCAGGTTAACTGTATCCCCTGGACCTTCTTATAGACGATGAAACACAGAAATTGCATCGGAATTAAATACAAAAGGCACAATGCCGAGTTAAGGACAAGAAGACAGACTCTTCTTACTGACTATGTTTTGAACCATTCCTGTGACACCAGTTATAGATTCCGATGCTTCACTTCCGGTTTACTGTATCCCTCTGACTTTCTTATTGACGAAGAAACTCAGAAATAGCATCGGAATTAAATTCAAAAGGCAATATGCCGACTTAAGTACAAGAAGACCGACTCTTCTTACTGTCTATGTTTTGAACCATTCCTGTGACACTAGTTATAGATTCCGATGCTTCACTCCAGCATTACTGTAACCCTTGGGCCTTGTTATTGACGATGAAACACAGAAATTCCATCGGAATTAAATAGAAAAGGCACAATGCCGACTTATGTACAAGAAGACTGACTCTTCTTACTGAGTATGCTTTGAACCATTCCTGTGACACTAGTTATAGATTCCGATGCTTCACTTCAGGTTTACTGTATCCCTTGGACCTTCTTATTGACGATGAAACACAGGAATTGCGTCGTAATTAAATACAAAAGGATAAATGCCGACTTAAGTACACGAAGACTGACTCTTCTTACAGTCTATGCTTTGAACCATTCCTGTGACACTAGTTATAGATTCCGATGCTACACTCCAGGTTTATTGTATCCCTTGGACCTTCTTATTGACGATGAATCACAGAAATTGCATCCGAATTAAATACAAATTGCACAATGCCGACTTAAGGACAAGAAGACTGTCTCTTCTTACTGCCTTTGCTTTGAACCATTCCTGTGACACTAATTATAGATTCCGATGCTTCACTTCAGGTTTACTTTATCCCTTGGACCTTCTTATTGACGATGAAACACAGAAATTGCTTTGGTATTAAATAGAAAAGGCACAATGTCGACTTAACTACAAGAAGACTGACTCTTCTTACTGTCTGTGTTTTGAACCATTCTTGTGACACTAGTTACAGATTCCGATGCTTTACTCCAGGTTTACTGTATCCCTTGGACCTTCTTATCTACGATGAAACGCAGAAATTGCATCGGAATTAAATAGAAAAGGCACAATGCCGACTTAAGTACAATAAGACTGACTTTTCCAACTGTCTATGTTTTGAACCATTCCTGTGACATAAGTTTTGGATTCCGAGGCTTTACTTCAGGTTTTCTGTATCCCTCTGACCTATGTATTGACGATGAAACACAGAAATTGCATCGGAATTAAATACAAAAGGCACAATGCCGACTTAAGGACAAGAAGACTGACTCTTCTTACTGACTATGCTTTAAACCATTCCTGTGACACTAGTTATAGATTCCGATGCTTCACTTCAGGTTTACTGTATCCCTCTGACCTTCTTATTGACGATGAAAAACAAAAATTGCATCGGAATTAAATACAAAAGGCACAATGCAGACTTAAGTACAAGAAGACTATCTATTCTTCCTGTCTATGCTTTGAACCATTACTGTGACACTAGTTATAGATTCTGATGCTTCACTCCAGGTTTACTGTATCCCTTTGACCTTCTCATTGACGATGAAACTCAGAAATTGCATCGGAATTAAATACAAAAGGCACAATGCCGACTTAAGGACAAGAAGACTGACTCTTCTTACTGACTATGCTTTAAACCATTCCTGTGACACTAGTTATAGATACCGATGCTTCACATCAGCTTTACTGTATCCCTCTGACCTTCTTATTGACGATGAAAAACAAAAATTGCATCGGAATTAAATAGAAAAGGCACAATGCCGACTTAAGTACAAAAAGACTGACTCATCTTACTGACTATGTTTTGAACCATTCCTGTGACACTAGTTATAGATTCCGATGATTCACTTCAGGTTTACTGTATCCCTTTGACCTTCTCATTGACGATGAAACTCAGAAATTGCATCGGAATTAAATACAAAAGGCACAATGCCGACTTAAGGACAAGAAGACTGACTCTTCTTACTGACTATGCTTTAAACCATTCCTGTGACACTAGTTATAGATTCCGATGCTTCACATCAGCTTTACTGTATCCCTCTGACCTTCTTATTGACGATGAAAAACAAAAATTGCATCGGAATTAAATACAAAAGGCACAATGCAGACTTAAGTACAAGATGACTAACTATTCTTCCTGTCTATGCTTTGAACCATTACTGTGACACTAGTTATAGATTCTGATGCTTCACTCCAGGTTTACTGTATCCCTTGGACCTTCTTATTGACGATGAAACACAGAAATTCCATCGGAATTAAATACGAAAGGCACAATGCCGACTTAAGTACAAAAAGACTGACTCATCTTACTGACTATGTTTTGAACCATTCCTGTGACACTAGTTAAAGATTCCGATGCTTCACTTCAGGTTTACTGAATCCTTGTGACCTTCCTATTGACAATGAAACACAGAGATTGCATCGGAACTAATTAGAAAAGGCACAATGCCGACTTAAGTACAAGAAGACTGCCTCTTCCTACTGTCTATGTTTTGAACCATTCCTGTGTCACTAGTTGTGGATTCCGATGCTTCACTTCAGGTTTACTGTATCCCTCTGACCTTCTTATTGACGATGAAACACAGAAATTGCATCGGAAATAAATGCAAAAGGCACAATGCCAACATAAGACAAGAAGACTGACTCTTCTTACTGACTATGTTTTGAACCATTCCTGTGACACTAGTTATAGATTCCGATGCTTCACTCCAGCACTACTGTATCCCTTGGTCCTTGTTATTGACGATGAAACTCAGAAATTGCATCGAAATTAAATAGAAAAGGCACAATGCCGACTTAAGTACAAGAAGACTGACTCTTCTTACTGACTATGGTTTGCACCATTCCTGTGACACTAGTTATAGATTCCGATGCATCTCTTCAGGTTTACTGTATCCCTTGGACCTTCGTATTGACGATGAAACACAGAAATTGCATCGTAATTGTATACAAAGGGATAAATGCAGACTTAAGTACACGAAGACTGACTCTTCTTACTGTCTATGCTTCGAACCATTCCTGTGACACTAGTTATAGATTCCGATGCTACACTCCAGGATTATTGTATCCCTTGGATCTTCTTATTGACGATGAAACACAGAAAATGCATCGGAATTAAATACAAAAGGCACAATGCCGACTTAAGGACAAGAAGACTGACTCTTCTTACTGCTTTTGTTTTGAACCATTCCTGTGACATTAATTATAGATTCCGATGCTTCACTTCAGGTTTATTGTATCCCTCTGACCTTCTTATTGACGAAGAAACTCAGAAATAGCATCAGAATTAAATTCAAAAGGCAATATGCCGAGTTAAGTACAAGAAGACCGACTCTTCTTACTGTCTATGTTTTGAACCATTCCTGTGACACTAGTTATAGATTCCGATGCTTCACTCCAGCATTCCTGTAACCCTTGGGCCTTGTTATTGACGATGAAACACAGAAATTCCATCGGAATTAAATAGAAAAGGCACAATGCCGACTTAAGTACAAGAAGACTGACTCTTCTTACTGAGTATGCTTTGAACCATTCCTGTGACACTAGTTATAGATTCCGATGCTTCACTTCAGGTTTACTGTATCCCTTGGACCTTCTTATTGACGATGAAACACAGAAATTGCATCGGAATTAAATACAAAAGGCACAATGCCGACATAAGTACAAGAAGACTGACTCTTCTTACTGTCTATGTTTAAACCATTCCTGTGACACTAGTTATAGATTCCGATGCTTCACTTCAGTTTTACTGTATCCCTCTGACCTTCTTATTGACGGTGAAACACAGAAATTGCATCGGAATTAAATACGAAAGGCACAATGCCGACTTAAGTACAAGAAGACTGACTCTTCTTACTGTCTATGCTTTGAACCAATCCTGTGACACTAGTTGTAGATTCCGACGCTTCACTTCAGGTTTACTGTACCCCTTGGACCTTCTTATTGACGATGAAACACAGTAATTGCTTCGGAATTAAATACAAAAGGCACAATGCCGACTTAAGTACAAGAACACTGACTCTTCCTACTGTCTATGATTTCAAACATTCCTGTGACACTAGTTATAGATTACGACGCTTCACTTCAGGTTTACAGTATCCCTTTTACCTTGTTATTGACGATGAAACACAGAAATTGCATCGGAATTAAATGCAAAAGGCACAATGCCGACTTAAGTACATGAAGACAGACTCTTCTTATTGACATTGATTTGAACCATTCCTGTGACACTAGTTATAGATTCCGATGTTTCACTTCAGGTTAACTGTATCCCCTGGACCTTCTTATAGACGATGAAACACAGAAATTGCATCGGAATTAAATACAAAAGGCACGATGCCGAGTTAAGGACAAGAAGACAGACTCTTCTTACTGACTATGTTTTGAACCATTCCTGTGACACCAGTTATAGATTCCGATGCTTCACTTCCGGTTTACTGTATCCCTCTGACTTTCTTATTGACGAAGAAACTCAGAAATAGCATCAGAATTAAATTCAAAAGGCAATATGCCGAGTTAAGTACAAGAAGACCGACTCTTCTTACTGTCTATGTTTTGAACCATTCCTGTGACACTAGTTATAGATTCCGATGCTTCACTCCAGCATTCCTGTAACCCTTGGGCCTTGTTATTGACGATGAAACACAGAAATTCCATCGGAATTAAATAGAAAAGGCACAATGCCGACTTAAGTACAAGAAGACTGACTCTTCTTACTGAGTATGCTTTGAACCATTCCTGTGACACTAGTTATAGATTCCGATGCTTCACTTCAGGTTTACTGTATCCCTTGGACCTTCTTATTGACGATGAAACACAGGAATTGCGTCGTAATTAAATACAAAAGGATAAATGCCGACTTAAGTACACGAAGACTGACTCTTCTTACAGTCTATGCTTTGAACCATTCCTGTGACACTAGTTATAGATTCCGATGCTACACTCCAGGTTTATTGTATCCCTTGGACCTTCTTATTGACGATGAAACACAGAAATTGCATCGGAATTAAATACAAATGGCACAATGCCGACTTAAGGACAAGAAGACTGTCTCTTCTTACTGCCTTTGCTTTGAACCATTCCTGTGACACTAATTATAGATTCCGATGCTTCACTTCACGTTTACTTTATCCCTTGGACCTTCTTATTGACGATGAAACACAGAAATTGCACCGGAATTAAATAGAAAAGGCACAATGCCGACTTAATTACAAGAAGACTCTCTCTTCTTACTGACTATGATTTCAACCATTCCTGTGACTCAAGTTATAGATTCCTATGCTTCACTTCTGGTTTACTGTATCCCTCTGACCTTCTTATTGACGATGAAACACAGAAATTGCTTTGGTATTAAATAGAAAAGGCACAATTTCGACTTAACTGCAAGAAGACTGACTCTTCTTACTGTCTGTGTTTTGAACCATTCTTGTGACACTAGTTACAGATTCCGATGCTATGCTCCAGGTTTACTGTATCCCTTGGACCTTCTTATTTACGATGAAACACAGAAATTGCATCGGAATTAAATAGAAAAGGCACAATGCCGACTTAAGTACAAGAAGACTGACTTTTCCAACTGTCTATGCTTTGAACCATTCCTGTGACACAAGTTTTGGATTCCGAGGCTTTACTTCAGGTTTTCTGTATCCCTCTGACCTATGTATTGACGATGAAACACAGAAATTGCATCGGAATTAAATACAAAAGGCACAATGCCGACTTAAGGACAAGAAGACTGACTCTTCTAACTGACTATGCTTTAAACCATTCCTGTGACACTAGTTATAGATTCCGATGCTTCACTTCAGGTTTACTGTATCCCTCTGACCTTCTTATTGACGATGAAAAACAAAAATTGCATCAGAATTAAATAGAAAAGGCACAATGCAGACTTAAGTACAAGAAGACTAACTATTCTTCCTGTCTATGCTTTGAACCATTACTGTGACACTAGTTGTAGATTCTGATGCTTCACTCCTGGTTTACTGTATCCCTTGGACCTTCTTATTGACGATGAAACACAGAAACTCCATCGGAATTAAATACGAAAGGCACAATGCCGACTTAAGTACAAAAAGACTGACTCATCTTACTGACTATGTTTTGAACCATTCCTGTGACACTAGTTATAGATTCCGATGATTCACTTCAGGTTTACTGTATCCCTCTGACCTTCTCATTGACGATGAAACTCAGAAATTGCATCGGAATGAAATACTAAAGGCACAATGACGACTTAAGTACAAGAAGACTGACTCTTCTTACTGACTATGATTTGAACCATTCCTGTGACACTAGTTAAAGATTCCGATGCTTCACTTCAGGTTTACTGTATCCTTGTGACCTTCCTATTGACGATGAGACACAGAGATTGCATCGGAACTAATTAGAAAAGGCACAATGCCGACTTAAGTACAAGAAGACAGCCTCTTCCTACTGTCTATGTTTTGAACCATTCCTGTGTCACTAGTTGTGGATTCCGATGCTTCACTTCAGGTTTACTGTATCCCTCTGACCTTCTTATTGACGATGAAACACAGAAATTGCATCGGAAATAAATACAAAAGCCACAATGCCGACGTAAGTACAAGAAGACTGACTCTTCGTACTGTCTACGTTTTGAACCATTCCTGTGACACTAGTTATAGATTCCGATGCTTCACTTCAGGTTTACTGTTTCACTTGGACCTTCTTATTGACGATGAATCACAGTACTTGCATCGGAATTAAATACAAGAGGCACAATGCCGACTTAAGTACAAGAACACTGACCCTTCCTACTGTCAATGATTTCAAACATTCCTGTGACACTAGTTATAGATTACGACGCTTCACTTCAGGTTTACTGTATCCCTTTTACCTTGTTATTGAGGATGAAACACAGAAATTGCATCGGAATTAAATACAAAAGGCACAATGCCGACTTAAGTACATGAAGACCGACTGTTCTTATTGACAATGATTTGAACCATTCCTGTGACACTAGTTATAGATTCCGATGCTTCACTTCAGGTTAACTGTGTCCCCTGGACCTTCTTATAGACGATGAAACACAGAAATTGCTTCGGAATTAAATACAAAAAGCAATATGCCGACTTAAGTACAAGAAGACCGACTTTTCTTACTGTCTATGTTTTGAACCATTCCTGTGACACTAGTTGTAGATTCCGATGCCACACTCCAGGTTTATTGTATCCCTTGGACCTTCTTATTGTCGATGAAACACAGAAATTGCATCGGAATTAAATACAAAAGGCGCAATGCCGAATTAAGTACAAGAAGACTGACTCTTCTTACTGTCTATGATTTGAACCATTCCTGTGACACTAGTTACAGATTCCGATGCTACTCTCCAGGTTTACTTTATCCCTTGGACCTTCTTATTGACGATGAAACACAGCAATTGCACCGGAATAAAATAGAAAAGGCACAATGCCGACTTAATTACAAGAAGACTGACTCTTCTTACTGACTATGATTTCAACCATTCCTGTGACACTATTTATAGATTCCGATGCTTCACTTCAGGTTTATTGTATCCCTCTGACCTTCTTATTGACGATGAATCACAGAACTTGCATCGGAATTAAATACAAAAGACACAATGCCGACTTAAGTACAAGAAGACTGACTCTTCTTACTGTCTATGCTTTGAACCATTACTGTGACACTAGTTATAGATTCCGGTGCTTCACTCCAGGCTTACTGTGTCCCTTGGACCTTCTTATTGACGATGAAACACAGAAATTGCATCGGAATTAAATACAAAAGGCACAATGCCGACTTAAGGACAAGAAGACTGACTGTTCCTACTGTCTATGATTTCGAACATTCCTGTGACACTAGTTATAGATTACGACGCTTCACTTCAGTTTTACTGTATCCCTCTGACCTTCTTATTGACGGTGAAACACAGAAATTGCATCATAATTAAATACGAAAGGCACAATGCCGACTTAAGTACAAGAGACTGACTCTTCTTACTGCCTATGTTTTGAACGAATCCTGTGACACTAGTTGTAGATTCCGATGCTTCACTTCAGGTTTACTGTATCCCTTGGACCTTCTTATAGACGATGTAACACAGAAATTGCATCGGAATTAAATACAAAAGGCACAATGCCGACTTAAGTACAAGAACACTGACTCTTCCTACTGTCTATGATTTCGAACATTCCTGTGACACTAGTTATAGATTACGACGCTTCACTTCAGGTTTACTGTATCCCTTTTACCTTGTTATTGACGATGAAACATAGAAATTGCATCGGAATTAAATACAAAAGGCACAATGCCGACTTAAGTACATGAAGACCGACTGTTCTTATTGACAATGATTTGAACCATTCCTGTGACACTAGTTATAGATTCCGATGCTTCACTTCAGATTTACAGAATCCCTCTGAACTTCTTATTGACGATGAAACACAGAAATTGCATCGGAATTAAATACAAAAGCACAATGCCGACTTAAGTACAAGAAGACTGACTCTTCTTACTGTCTATGTTTGAACCATTCCTGTGACACTAGTTATAGATTCCGATGCTTCACTTCAGTTTTACTGTATCCCTCTGACCTTCTTATTGACGGTGAAACACAGAAATTGCATCATAATTAAATACGAAAGGCACAATGCCGACTTAAGTACAAGAGACTGACTCTTCTTACTGTCTATGTTTTGAACGAATCCTGTGACACTAGTTGTAGATTCCGATGCTTCACTTCAGGTTTACTGTATCCCTTGGACCTTCTTATAGACGATGTAACACAGAAATTGCATCGGAATTAAATACAAAAGGCACAATGCCGACTTAAGTACAAGAACACTGACTCTTCCTACTGTCTATGATTTCAAACATTCCTGTGACACTAGTTATAGATTACGACGCTTCACTTCAGGTTTACTGTATCCCTTTTACCTTGTTATTGACGATGAAACACAGAAATTGCATCGGAATTAAATACAAAAGGCACAATGCCGACTTAAGTACATGAAGACCGACTGTTCTTATTGACAATGATTTGAACCATTCCTGTGACACTAGTTATAGATTCCGATGCTTCACTTCAGGTTAACTGTATCCCCTGGACCTTCTTATAGACGATGAAACACAGAAATTGCATCGGAATTAAATACAAAAGGCGCAATGCCGACTTAAGGACAAGAAGACAGACTCTTCTTACTGACTATGTTTTGAACCATAACTGTGACACCAGTTATAGATTCCGATGCTTCACTTCCGGTTTACTGTAACCCTCTGACTTTCTTATTGACGAAGAAACTCAGAAATAGCATCGGAATTAAATTCAAAAGGCAATATGCCGACTTAAGTACAAGAAGACCGACTCTTCTTACTGTCTATGTTTTGAACCGTTCCTGTGACACTAGGTATAGATTCCGATGCTTCACTCCAGCATTACTGTAACACTTGGACCTTGTTATTGACTATGAAACACGGAAATTGCATCGGAATTAAATAGAAAAGGCACAATGCCGACTTAAGTACAAGAAGACCGACTCTTCTTACTGAGTATGCTTTGAACCATTCCTGTGACACTAGTTATAGATTCCGATGATTCACTTCCGGTTTACTGTATGCCTTGGACCTTCTTATTGACGATGAAACACAGGAATTGCATCGTAATTAAATACAAAAGGATAAATGCCGACTTAAGTACACGAAGACTGACTCTTCTTACAGTCTATGCTTTGAACCATTCCTGTGACACTAGTTGTAGATTCCGATGCCACACTCCAGGTTTATTGTATCCCTTGAACCTTCTTATTGACGATGAAACACAGAAATTGCATCGGAATTAAATACAAAAGGCACAATGCCGACTTAAGGACAAGAAGACTGTCTCTTCTTACTGACTTTGAATTGAACCATTCCTGTGACACTAATTATAGATTCCGATGCTTCACTTCAGGTTTATTGTATCCCTCTGACCTTCTTATTGACGATGGAACACAGACATTGCATCGGAATTAAATAGAAAAGGCACAATGTCGACTTAAGTACATAAAGATTGACTCTTCTTACTGTCTATGTTTTGAACCATTCTTGTGACACTAGTTATAGCTTCCGATGCTTCACTCCAGGTTTACTGTATCCCTTGGACCTTCTTACTGACGATGAAACACAGAAATTGCATCGGAATTAAATAGAAAAGGCGCAATGCCGAATTAAGTACAAGAAGACTGACTCTTCTTACTGTCTATGATTTGAACCATTCCTGTGACACTAGTTACAGATTCCGATGCTACTCTCCAGGTTTACTTTATCCCTTGGACCTTCTTATTGACGATGAAACACAGCATTTGCACCGGAATTAAATAGAAAAGGCACAATGCCGACTTAATTACAAGAAGACTGACTCTTCTTACTGACTATGATTTCAACCATTCCTGTGACACTAATTATAGATTCCGATGCTTCACTTCAGGTTTATTGTATCCCTCTGACCTTCTTATTGACGATGAATCACAGAACTTGCATCGGAATTAAATACATAAGACACAATGCCGACTTAAGTACAAGAAGACTGACTCTTCTTACTGTCTATGCTTTGAACCATTACTGTGACACTAGTTATAGATTCCGGTGCTTCACTCCAGGTTTACTGTGTCCCTTGGACCTTCTTATTAACGATGAAACACAGAAATTTTATCGGAATTAAATACAAAAGGCACAATGCCGACTTAAGGACAAGAAGACTGACTCTTCTTACTGACTATGTTTTGAACCATTCCTGTGACACTAGTTATAGATTTCGATGCTTCACTTCAGGTTTACAGAGTCCCTCTGACCTTCTTATTGACGATGAAACACAGAAATTGCATCGGAATTAAATACAAAAGGCACAATGCCGACTTAAGTACAAGAAGACTGACTCTTCTTACTGTCTATGTTTGAACCATTCCTGTGACACTAGTTATAGATTCCGATGCTTCACTTCAGTTTTACTGTATCCCTCTGACCTTCTTATTGACGGTGAAACACAGAAATTGCATCGGAATTAAATACGAAAGGCACAATGCCGACTTAAGTACAAGAGACTGACTCTTCTTACTGTCTATGTTTTGAACGAATCCTGTGACACTAGTTGTAGATTCCGATGCTTCACTTCAGGTTAACTGTAACCCCTGGACCTTCTTATAGACGATGAAACACAGAAATTGCATCGGAATTAAATACTAAAGGCACAATGCCGACTTAAGGACAAGAAGACAGACTCTTCTTAATGACTATGTTTTGAACCATTCCTGTGACACCAGTTATAGATTCCGATGCTTCACTTCCGGTTTACTGTACCCCTCTGACTTTCTTATTGACGAAAAAATTCAGAAATAGCATCGGAATTAAATTCAAAAGGCAATATGCCGACTTAAGTACAAGAAGACCGACTCTTCTTACTGTCTATGTTTTGAACCATTCCTGTGACACTAGTTATAGATTCCGATGCTTCACTCCAGCATTACTGTAACCCTTGGACCTTCTTATTGACGATGAAACACGGAAATTGCATCGGAATTAAATAGAAAAGGCACAATGCCGACTTAAGTACAAGAAGACTGACTCTTCTTACTGAGTATGCTTTGAACCATTCCTGTGACACTAGTTATAGATTCCGATGCTTCACTTCAGGTTTACTGTATCCCTTGGACCTTCTTATTGACGATGAAACACAGGAATTGCATCGTAATTAAGTACAAAAGGATAAATGCCGACTTAAGTACACGAAGACTGACTCTTCTTACAGTCTATGCTTTGAACCATTCCTGTGACACTAGTTATAGATTCCGATGCTACACTCCAGGTTTATTGTATCCCTTGGACCTTCTTATTGACGATGAAACACAGAAATTGCATCGGAATTAAATAGAAAAAGCGCAATGCCGAATTAAGTACAAGAAGACCCACTCTTCTTATTGGCAATGATCTGAACCATTCCTGTGACAATAGTTATAGTTTCCAATGCTTCACTTCAGGTTTACTGTATCCCTTGGACATTCTTATTGACGATGAAACACAGAAATTGCATCGAAATAAAATACAAAAGGCACAATGCCGACTTAAGTGCAAGAAGACTGACTCTTCTTACTGTCTATGATTTGAACCATTCCTGTGACACTAGTTATAGATTCCGATGCTACTCTCCAGGTTTACTTTATCCCTTGGACCTTCTTATTGACGATGAAACACAGCAATTGCACCGGAATTAAATAGAAAAGGCACAATGCCGACTTAATTACAAGAAGACTGACTCTTCTTACTGACTATGATTTCAACCATTCCTGTGACACAAGTGATAGATTCCTATGCTTCAATTCTGGTTTACTGTAACTCTCTGACCTTCTTATTGACGATGAAACACAGAAATTGCTTTGGTATTAAGTAGAAAAGGCACAATGTCGACTTAAGTACAAGAAGACTGCCTCTTCTTACTGACTATGTTTTGAACCATTCCTGTGACACAAGTTTTGGATTCCGAGGCTTCACTTCAGGTTTTCTGTATCCCTCTGACCTACGTATTGACGATGAAACACAGAAATTGCATCGGAATTAAATACAAAAGGCACAATGCCGACTTAAGGACAAGAAGACTGACTCTTTTTACTGAAAATGCTTTGAACCATTCCTGTGACACTAGTAATAGATTCCGATGCTTCACTTCAGGTTTACTGTATCCCTCTGACATTCTTATTGACGATGAAAAACAAAAATTGCATCGGAATAAAATACAAAAGGCACAATGCAGACTTAAGTACAAGAAGACTGACTATTCTTACTGTCTATGCTTTGAACTATTACTGTGATACTAGTTATAGATTCTGATGCTTCACTCCAGGTTTACTGTATCCCTTGGACCATCTTATTGACGATGAAACACAGAAATTCCATCGGAATTAAATACGAAAGGCACAATGCCGACTTAAGTACAAAAAGACTGACTCTTCTTACTGACTATGTTTAGAACCACTCCTGTGACACTAGTTATAGATTCCGATGCTTCACTTCAGGTTTAATGTATCCCTCTGACCTTCTTATTGACGATGAAACACAGAAATTGCATCGAAATTAAATACAAAAGGCACAATGCCGACTTAAGTACAAGAAGACTGCCTCTTCTTACTGACTATGTTTTGAACCATTCCTGTGACACTAGTTATAGATTCCGATGATTCACGTCAGGTTTACTGTATCCCTCTGACCTTCTCATTGACGATGAGACACAGAAATTGCATCGGAATTAAATACAAAAGGCACAATGCCAACTTAAGTACAAGAACACTGGCTCTTCCTACTGTCTATGTTTTGAACCATTCCTGTGACACTAGTGATAGATTCCGATGCTTCACTTCAAGTTCACTGTATCCCTTGTACCTTCTTATTGACGATGAAACACAGAAATTGCATCGGAATTAAATACAAAATGCACAATGGCGACTTAAGTACATGATGACCGACTCTTCTTATTGACAATGATTTGAACCATTCCTGTGACACTAGTTATAGTTTCCGATGCTTCACTTCAGGTTCACTGTATCCCTAGGACATTCTTATAGACGATGAAACACAGAAATTGCATCGGAATTAAATACAAAAGGCACAATGCCGACTTAAGTACAAGAAGACTGACTCTTCCTACTGTCTATGTTTTGAACCATTCCATTGACACTAGTTAATGATTCCGATGCTTCACTCCAGGTTAAGTGTATCCCTTGGACCTTCTTATTGACGATGAAACACAGAAATTGCATCGGAATGAAATAGAAAATGCACAATGCCGACGTAAGTACAAGAAGACTGACTCTTCTTACTGACTATGTTTTGAACCATTCCTGTGACCCTAGTTATAGATTCCGATGCTTCACTTCAGGTTTACTGTATCCCTTGGACCTTCTTATTGACGCTGAAACACAGAAATTGCATCGGAATTAAATATAAAAGGCAATATGATGACTTAAGTACACGAAGACTGACTCTTCTTACTGTCTATGTTTTGAACCATTCCTGTGACACTTGTTATAGATTCCGATGCTACACTCCAGGTTTACTGTATCCCTTGGACAATCTTATTGACGATGAAACACAGAAATTGCATCTGAATTACATACAAAAGGCACAATGCCGACTTAAGTACAAGAAGACTGACTCTTCGTACTGTCTATGTTTTGAACCATTCCTGTGCCACTAGTTGTAGATTCCGATGCTTCACTTCAGGTTTACTGAATCCCTCTGACGTTCTTATTGCCGATGAAACACAGAAATTTCATCGGAATTAAATACAAAAGGAACAATGCCGACTTAAGCACAAGAAGACTGACTCTTCCTACTGTCTATGTTTTGAAGCATTCCTGTGACACTAGTTATAGATTCCGATGCTTCACTTCAGGTTTAGTGTATCCCTCTGACCTTATTGCCGATGAAACACAGAAATTGCATCGGAATTAATTACAAAAGGAACAATGCCGACTTAAGGACAAGAGGACTAACTCATACTGCTGTCTATGTTTTGAACCATTCCTGTGACACTAGTTATAGATTCTGATGCTTCACTTCAGGTTTACTGTATCCCTCTGACCTTATTGCCGATGAAACACAAAATTGCATCGGAATTAAATACAAAAGGCGCAATGCAGGCTTAGGGACAAGAAGACCGGCTCTTCTTACTGACTATGTTTTGAACCATTCCTGTGAAACTAGTTACGGATTCCGATGCTTCACTTCAGGTTTACTGTATCCCTATGACCTTCTTATTGACGATGAATCACAGAAATTGCATCGGAATTAAATACAAATGCCACAATGCCGACTTAAGTACAGGAATACTGACTGTTCTTACTGTCTATGTTTTGAACCACTCCTGTTGCACTAGTTATAGATTCCGATGCTTCACTTCAGGTTTACTGTTTCCCTTGGACCTTCTAATTGACGATGAAACACAGAAATTGTATCGGAATTAAATACAAAAGGCACAACGCCGACATAAGTACTAGAAGACTGAATCTTCCTACTGTCTATGTTTTGAACCGTTTCTACGACACTAGTTATAGAGTCCGATGCTTCACTTCAGGTTTACTGTATCCCTTGGCCCTTCTTATTGACGATGAATCACAGAAATGGCATCGGAATTAAATACAAAAGGCACAATGCCGACTTAAGTACAAGAAGACTGACACTTCTTACTGTCTATATTTTGAACCATTCCAGTGACACTAGTTATAGATTTCGATGCTTCACTTCAGGTTTACTGTATCCCTCTGACCTTCTTATTGATGATGAAACACAGAAATTGCATCGGAATTAAATACGAAAGGCACAATGCCGACTTAAGTACAAGAAGACTGACTCTTCTTACTGGCTATGTTTTGAACCATTCCTGTGACAGTAGTTATAGAGTCCGATGCTTCACTTCAGGTTTACTGTATCCCTTGGACCTTCTTATTGACGATGAAACACAGAAATTGCATCGGAATTAAATAGAAAAGGCACAATGCCGACTGAAGTACAAGAAAAATGACTCTTCTTACTGGCTATGTTTTGAACCATTCCTGTGACACTAGTTATAGACTCCGATGCTTGACTTCAGTTTTACTGTATCCCTTGGACCTTCTTATTGACGATGAAACACAGAAATTGCATCGGAATGAAATACAAAAGGCACAATGCCGACTTAAGTACAAGGGCCTGACTCTTCTTACTGTCTGTGATTGAACCACTCCTGTGACACTAGCTATAGATTCCGATGCTTCACTTCAGGTGTACTGTGTCCCTTGGACTTTCTTATTGACGATGAAACACAGGAATTGCATCGGAATTAAGTACAATAGGCACAATGCCGACTTAAGTACAAGAAGACTGACTCTTCCTACTGTCTATGTTTTGAACCGTTTCTGCGATACTAGTTATAGAGTCCGATGCTTCACTTCAGGTTTACTGTATCCCTTGACCCTTCTTATTGACGATGAAACACAGAAATTGCATCGGAATTAAATACAAAAGGCACAATGCCGACTTAAGTACATGAAGACTGACTCTTCTTACTGTCTATGTTTTGAACCATTTCTGTGACACTAGTTATAGATTCCGATGCTTCACTCCAGGTTTACTGTATCCCTTGGACCTTCTTAGTGACGATGAAACACAGAAATTGCATCGGAATTAAATACAAAAGGCACAATGCCGACTAAAGTACAAAAAGACTGACTCTTCTTACTGATTATAGTTTGAACCATTCCTGTGACACTAGTTATAGATTCCGATGCTTTACTTCAGGTTTACTGTATATCTTGGACCTTCTTATTGACAATGAAACACAGAAATTGCATCGGAATTAAATACAAGACGCACATAGCCGACTTAAGAACAAGAAGACTGACTCTTCGTACTGTCTATGCTTTGAACCATTCCTGTGACACTAGTTGTGGATTCCGATGCTTCACTTCAGGTTTACTGTATCCCTCTGACGTTGTTATTGACGATGAAACACAGAAATTTCATCGGAATTATATACAAAAGGAACAATGCCAACTTAAGTACAAGAAGACTGACTCTTCCTACTGTCTATGTTTAGAACCATTCCTGTGACACTAGTTATAGATTCCGATGCTTCACTTCAGGTTTACTGTATCCCTCAGACCTTATTGCCGATGAAACACAGAAATTGCATCGGAATTAATTACAAAAGTCACAATGCTGACTTAAGGACAAGAGGACTGACTCTTCTTACTGACTATGTTTTGAACCATACCTGTGAAACTAGTTATAGATTCCGATGCTTCACTTCTGGTTTACTGTATCCCTCTGACCTTCTTATTGACGACACAGAAATTGCATCGGAATTAAATACAAAAGCCACAATGCCGACTTAAGTACAAGAAGACTGACTGTTCTTACTGTCTATGTTTTGAACCATTCCTGTTGCACTAGTTATAGATTCCGATGCTTCACTTCAGGTTTACTGTATCGCTTGGACCTTCTTATTGAAGATTAAACACAGAAATTGCAACGGAATTAAACACACAAGTCACAATGCCGACTTAAGTACAAGAAGACTGACTCATCCTGCTGTCTATGTTTTGAACCATTCCTGTGACGCTAGTTATAGATTCCGATGCTTCACTTCAGGTTTACTGTATCCCTCTGACCTTATTGCCGATGAAACACAAAATTGCATCGGAATTAAATCAAAAGGCTTAATGCCGACTTAAGTACAAGAAGACTGATTCTTCTTACTGTCTATGTTTTGGACCATTCCTGTTGCACTAGTTATAGATTCCGATGCTTCACTTCAGGTTCACTGTTTCCCTTGGACCTTCTAATTGACGATGAAACACAGAAATTGCATCGGAATTAAATACAAAAGGCACAATGCCGACTTAAGTACAAGAAGACTGACTCTTCCTACTGTCTATGTCTTGAACCGTTTCTGCAGCACTAGTGTTAGAGTCCGATGCTTCACTTCAGGTTTACTGTCTCCCTTGGCCCTTCTTATTGACGATGAATCACAGAAATTGCATCGGAATTAAATACAAAAGGCAGAATGCCGACTTAAGTACAAGAAGACTGACTCATCTTACTGTCTATACTTTGAACCATTCCAGTGACACTAGTTATAGATTCCGATGACTCACTTCAGGCTTACTGTATCCCTTGGACCTTATTATTGACACTGAAACACAGAAATTGCATCGGAATTAAATAGAAAAGGCTCAATGCCGACTTACGTACAAGAAGACTGAATCTTCTTACTGTCTATGTTTTGAACCATTCCTGTGACACTAGTTATAGATTCCGATGCTTCACTTCAGGTTTACTGTATCCCTCTGACCTTCTTATTGACGATGAAACACAGTAATTGCATCGGAATTAAACACAAAAGGCAAAATGCAGACTTAAGTACAAGAAGACTGACTCTTCTTACTGTCTATATTTGAACCATTCCTGTGACACTAGTTATAGATTCCAAAGCTTCACTTCAGGTTTACTGTATCTCTCTGACCATCTTATTGACGATGAAACACAGAAATTGCATCGGAATTATATACGAAAGGCACAATGCCGACTTAAGTACTAGAAGACTGACTCTTCTTAACGACTATGTTTTGAACCATTTATGTGACACTAGTTATAGAGTCCGATGCTTCACTTCAGGTTTAATGTATCGCTTGGACCTTCTTATTGAAGATTAAACACAGAAATTGCAACGGAATTAAACACACAAGGCACAATGCCGACTTAAGTACAAGAAGACTGACTCATCCTGCTGTCTATGTTTTGAACCATTCCTGTGACACTAGTTATAGATTCTAATGCTTCACTTCAGGTTTACTGTATCCCTCTGACCTTATTGCCGATGAAACACAAAATTGCATCGGAATTAAATCAAAAGGCTTAATGCCGACTTAAGTACAAGAAGACTGACTCTTCTTACTGTCTATGTTTTGAACCATTTCTGTGACACTAGTTATAGAGTCCGATGCTTCACTTCAGGTTTACTGTATCCCTCTGACCTTATTGCCGATGAAACACAAAATTGCATCGGAATTAAATCAAAAGGCTTAATGCCGACTTAAGTACAAGAAGACTGACTCTTCTTTCTGTCTATACTTTGAACCATTCCAGTGACACTAGTTATAGATTCCGATGACTCACTTCAGGTTTACTGTATCCCTTGGACCTTCTTATTGACGATGAAACACAGAAATTGCATCGAAATTAAATAAAAAAGGCACAATGCCGACTTAAGTACAAGAAGACTGACTCATCTTACTGTCTATGTTTTGAACCATTCCTGTGACACTAGTTATAGATTCCGCTACTTCACTTCAGGTTTACTGTATCCCTCTGACCTTCTTATTGACGATGAAACACAGAAATTGCATCTGAATTAAATACAAAAGCCACAATGCCGACTTAAGTACAAGAAGACTGAATCTTCTTACTGTCTATGATTTGAACCATTCCTGTGACACTAGTTATGGATTCCGATGCTTCACTTCAGGTTTACTGTATCCCTCTGACCTTCTTATTGACGATGAAACACAGAAATTGCATCGGAATTAAATTCGAAAGGCACAATGCCGACTTAAGTGAATAAGACTGACTCTTCTTACTGTCTATGATTTGAACCATTCTCTGTGACACTAGTTATAGATTCCGATGCTGCACTCCAGGTTTACTGTATCCCTTGGACCTTCTTAGTGACGATGAAACACAGAAATTGCATCGGAATTAAATACAAAAGGCACAATGCCGACTTAAGTACAAGAAGACTGACTCTTCTTACTGTCTATGTTTTGAACCATTCCTGTGACACTAGTTATAGATTCCGAAACTTCACTTCAGGTTTACTGTATCCCTCTGACCTTCTTGTTGGCGATGAAACACAGAAATTGCATCTGAATTAAATACAAACGGCACAATGCCGACTTAAATACAAGAAGACTGACTCTTCTTACTGTCTATGATTTGAACCATTCCTGTGGCACTAGTTATAGATTCCGATGCTTCACTTCAGGTTTACTGTATCCCTCTGACCTTCTTATTGACGATGAAACACAGAAATTGCATCGGAATTAAATACGAAAGGCACAATGCCGACTTAAGTACAAGAAGACTTACTCTTCTTACTGTCTATGTTTTGTACCATACTCTGCGACACTAGTTATAGATTCCGATGCTTCACTCCAGGTTTACTGCATCCCTTGGACCTTCTTATTGACGATGAATCACAGAAATTGCATCGGAATTAAACAGAAAAGGCACAATGCCGAATTAAGTACAAGAAGACCAACTCTTCTTACTGGCTATGTTTTGAACCATTCCTCTGACACTAGTTGTAGACTCCGATGCTTCACTTCAGGTTTATTGTATCCCTTGGACCTTCTTATTGACGATGAAACACAGAAATTGCATCGGAATTAAATACAAAAGGCACAATACCGACTTAAGTACAAGAAGACTGACTCTTCTTACTGTCTATGTTTTGAACCATTCCTGTGATACTAGTTATATATTCCGATGCTTCACTTTAGGTTACTGTATCCCTTGGTCCTTCTTATTGACGATGAAACACAGAAATTTCGTCGGAATTAAATACAAAAGGCACAATGCCGACTTAAGTACAAGAAGACTGACTCTTCCTACTGTCTATGTTTTGAACTATTGCTGTGACACTAGTTATAGAGTCCAATGCTTCACTTCAGGTTTACTGTATCGCTTGGACCTTCTTATTGAAGATTAAACACAGAAATTGCAACGGAATTAAACACACAAGTCACAATGCCGACTTAAGTACAAGAAGACTGACTCATCCTGCTGTCTATGTTTTGAACCATTCCTGTGACGCTAGTTATAGATTCCGATGCTTCACTTCAGGTTTACTGTATCCCTCTGACCTTATTGCCGATGAAACACAAAATTGCATCGGAATTAAATCAAAAGGCTTAATGCCGACTTAAGTACAAGAAGACTGATTCTTCTTACTGTCTATGTTTTGAACCATTCCTGTTGCACTAGTTATAGATTCCGATGCTTCACTTCAGGTTTACTGTTTCCCTTGGACCTTCTAATTGACGATGCAACACAGAAATTGCATCGGAATTAAATACAAAAGGCACAATGACGACTTAAGTACAAGAAGACTGACTCTTCCTACTGTCTATGTTTTGAACCGTTTCTGCGACACTAGTGCTAGAGTCCGATGGTTCACTTCAGGTTTACTGTATCCCTTGGCCCTTCTTATTGACGATGAATCACAGAAATTGCATCGGAATTAAATACAAAAGGCAGAATGCCGACTTAAGTACAAGAAGACTGACTCACCTTACTGTCTATACTTTGAACCATTCCAGTGACACTAGTTATAGATTCCGATGACTCACTTCAGGTTTACTGTATCCCTTGGACCTTCTTATTGACGATGAAACACAGAAATTGCATCGGAATTAAATACAAAAGGCAAAATGCAGACTTAAGTACAAGAAGACTGACTCTTCTTACTGTCTATATTTGAACCATTCCTGTGACACTAGTTATAGATTCCGATTCTTCACTTCAGGTTTACTGTATCCCTCTGACCTTATTGCCGATGAAACACAAAATTGCATCGGAATTAAATCAAAAGGCTTAATGCCGACTTAAGTACAAGAAGACTGACTCTTCTTACTGTCTATGTTTTGAACCATTTCTGTGACACTAGTTATAGAGTCCGATGCTTCACTTCAGGTTTACTGTATCCCTCTGACCTTATTGCCGATGAAACACAAAATTGCATCGGAATTAAATCAAAAGGCTTAATGCCGACTTAAGTACAAGAAGACTGACTCTTCTTTCTGTCTATACTTTGAACCATTCCAGTGACACTAGTTATAGATTCCGATGACTCACTTCAGGTTTACTGTATCCCTTGGACCTTCTTATTGACGATGAAACACAGAAATTGCATCGGAATTAAATAGAAAAGGCACAATGCCGACTTAAGTACAAGAAGACTGACTCATCTTACTGTCTATGTTTTGAACCATTCCTGTGACACTAGTTATAGATTCCGCTACTTCACTTCAGGTTTACTGTATCCCTCTGACCTTCTTATTGACGATGAAACACAGAAATTGCATCTGAATTAAATACAAAAGCCACAATGCCGACTTAAGTACAAGAAGACTGAATCTTCTTACTGTCTATGATTTGAACCATTCCTGTGACACTAGTTATGGATTCCGATGCTTCACTTCAGGTTTACTGTATCCCTCTGACCTTCTTATTGACGATGAAACACAGAAATTGCATCGGAATTAAATTCGAAAGGCACAATGCCGACTTAAGTGAATAAGACTGACTCTTCTTACTGTCTATGATTTGAACCATTCTCTGTGACACTAGTTATAGATTCCGATGCTTCACTCCAGGTTTACTGTATCCCTTGGACCTTCTTAGTGACGATGAAACACAGAAATTGCATCGGAATTAAATACAAAAGGCACAATGCCGACTTAAGTACAAGAAGACTGACTCTTCTTACTGTCTATGTTTTGAACCATTCCTGTGACACTAGTTATAGATTCCGAAACTTCACTTCAGGTTTACTGTATCCCTCTGACCTTCTTGTTGACGATGAAACACAGAAATTGCATCTGAATTAAATACAAACGGCACAATGCCGACTTAAGTACAAGAAGACTGACTCTTCTTACTGTCTATGATTTGAACCATTCCTATGGCACTAGTTATAGATTCCGATGCTTCACTTCAGGTTTACTGTATCCCTCTGACCTTCTTATTGACGATGAAACACAGAAATTGCATCGGAATTAAATACGAAAGGCACAATGCCGACTTAAGTACAAGAAGACTGACTCTTCTTACTGTCTATGTTTTGTACCATACTCTGCGACACTAGTTATAGATTCCGATGCTTCACTCCAGGTTTACTGCATCCCTTGGACCTTCTTATTGACGATGAATCACAGAAATTGCATCGGAATTAAATAGAAAAGGCACAATGCCGAATTAAGTACAAGAAGACCAACTCTTCTTACTGGCTATGTTTTGAACCATTCCTCTGACACTAGTTGTAGACTCCGATGCTTCACTTCAGATTTATTGTATCCCTTGGACCTTCTAATTGACGATGAAACACAGAAATTGCATCGGAATTAAATACAAAAGGCACAATACCGACTTAAGTACAAGAAGACTGACTCTTCTTACTGTCTATGTTTTGAACCATTCCTGTGACACTAGTTATATATTCCGATGCTTCACTTTAGGTTACTGTATCCCTTGGTCCTTCTTATTGACGATGAAACACAGAAATTTCGTCGGAATTAAATACAAAAGGCACAATGCCGACTTAAGTACAAGAAGACTGACTCTTCCTACTGTCTATGTTTTGAACTATTGCTGTGACACTAGTTATAGAGTCCAATGCTTCACTTCAGGTTTATTGTATCCCTTGGACCTTCTTATTGACGATGAAACACAGAAATTGCTTCGGATTAAATACAAAACGCACAATGCCGACTTAAGTACAAGAAGACTGACTCTTCTTACTGTCTCTGTTTTGAACCATTACTTTGACAATAGTTTTAGATTCCGATGCTTCACTTCAGGTTTACTGTATCCCTTGGACCTTCTTATTGACGATGAAACACAGAAATTTCATCGGAATTAAATACAAAAAGACACAATGCTGACTTAAGTACAAGAAGACTGACTCTTCTTACTGTCTATGTTTTGAACCAATCCTGTGACACTAGTTATAGATTCCGATGTTTCACTTCAGGTTTACTGTATCCCTTCGGTCCTTCTTATTGACGATGAAACACAGAAATTGCATCGGAATTAAGTAGAAAAGGCTCAATGCCGACTTAAGGACAAGATGACTGACTCTCCTTACTGACTATGTTTTGAACCATTCCTGTAACACTAGTTATAGATTCCAATGCTTCACTTCAGGTTTACTGTATCCCTCTGACCTTCTTATTGACGATGAAACACAGAAATTGCATCGGAATTAATTACAAAAGCCTCTATGCCGACCTAAGTACAAGAGGACTGACTCTTCTTACTGACTATGTTTTGAACCATTCCTGTGACACTAGTTATAGATTCCGATGCTTCACTTCAGGTTTACTGTATCCCTCTGACCATGTTATTGACGATGAAACACAGAAATTGCATCGGAATTAAATAGGAAATGCACAATGCCGACTTAAGTACAAGAAGACTGACTCTTCTAACTGTCTATGTTTTGAACCATTCCTGCGACACTACTTATAGATTCCGATGCTTGACTTCAGTTTAACTGTATCCCTTGGACCTTCTTATTCACGATGAAACACAGAAATTGCATCGGAATTAATTACAAAAGGCACAATGCCGACTTAAGTACAAGGGACTGACTCTTCTTACTGTGTATGTATGAACCACTTCTGTGACACTAGTTATAGATTCCGATGCTTCACTTCAGGTGTACTGTATCCCTTGGACCTTCTTATTGACGATGAAACACAGAAATTGCATCGGAATTAAATACAAAAGGCACAATGCCGACTTAAGTATAAGAAGACTGACTCTTCTTACTCTCTATGCTTTGAACCAATCCTGTGACACTAGTTATAGATTCAGATGCATCACTTCATGTTTACAACATCCCTTGGACCTTCTTATTGACGATGAAACACAGAAATTGCCTCGGAATTAAATACAAAAGGCACAATGCCGACATAAGTACAAGAGACTAACTCTGCTTACTGACTACGCTTTGAACCATTCCTGTGACACTACTTATAGATTCCGATGCTTCACTCAGGTTTACTGTATCCCTTGGACCTTCGTATTGACGATGAAACACAGAAATTGCATCGGAATTAAATACAAAAGGCACAATGCCGACTTAAGTACATAAAGACCGACTCTTCTTACTGTCTATGATTTGAACTATTCTCTGTGACACTAGTTATAGATTCCGATGTTGCACTCCAGGTTTACTGTATCCCTTGGACCTTCTTATTGACGATGAAACACAGAAATTGCATCTGAATTAAATAAAAAAGGCACAATGCCGACTTAAGTGCAAGAAGACTGACTCTTCTCACTGGCTATGTTTTGAACCATTTCTGTGACACTAGTTACAGATTCCGATGCTTCTCTTCAGGTTTACTGTATCCCTCTGACCTACTTATTGACGATGAAACACAGAAATTGCATCGGAATTAAATACAAATGGCACAATGCCGACTTAGGTACAAGAAGACTGACTCTTCCTACTATCTATGTTTTGAACCATTCCTTTGACACTAGTTATAGATTCCGATGCTTCACTTCAGGTTTACTGTATCCCTTCGGTCCTTCTTATAGACGATGAAACACAGAATTTCATCGGAATTAAATACAAAAGGCACAATGCCGACTTAAGTACAAAAAGACTGACTCTTCTTACTGTCTATGTTTTGAACCATTCCTGTAACACTAGTTATAGATTCCGATGCAGCACTTCAGGTTTACTGTATCCCTCTGACCTTCTTATTGACGATGAAACAGAGATATTGCTTCGGAATTAAATACAATAGGCACTATGCCGACTTAAGTACAAGAAGACTGACTCTGCTTACTGACTATGTTTTGAACCATTCCAGTGACACTAGTTACAGATTCCGATGCTTCACTTCAGGTTTACTGTATCCCTCTGACCTTCTTATTGACGATGAAGCACAGAAATTGCATCGGAATTAAATAGAAAAGGCACTATGCCGACTTAAGTACAGGAACACTGACTCTTCTTACTGGCTATGTTTTGAACCATTCCTGCGACACTAGTTATAGATTCCGATGCTTGACTTCAGGTTAACTGTATCCCTTGGACCTTCTTATTGACGATGAAACACAGAAATTGCAACGGAATTAAATACACAAGGCACAATGCCGACTTAAGTACAAGAAGACTGACTCTTCCTGCTGGCTATGTTTTGAACCATTTCTGTGACACTTGTTTTGGTTTCCGATGCTTCACTTCAGGTTTACTGTATCCCTCTGACCTTCTTATTGACGATGAAACAAAGATATTGCTTCGGAATTAAATACAAAAGGCACTATGCCGACTTAAGTACAAGAAGACTGACTCTGCTTACTGTCTATGTTTTGAACCATTCCTGCGACACTAGTTATGGATTCCGATGCTTGACTTCAGTTTTACTGTATACCTTGGACCTTCTTATTGACGATGAAACACAGAAATTTCATCGGAATTAAATACAAAACGCACAATGCCGACTTAAGTACAGGAGACGGACTCTTCTTACTGTCTATGTTTTGAACCATTCCTGTGACACTAGTTATAGATTCCGATGTTTCACTTCCGGTTTACTGTATCCCTTGGACCTTCTTATTGACGAAGAAACACAGAAATTGCATCGGAATTAAATACAAAAATTCACTATGCCGACTTAAGTAAAAGAAGACTGACTCTACTTACTGACTATGTTTTGAACCATTCCTGTGACACTAGTTATAGATTCCGATGCTTCACTTCAGGTTTACTGTATCCCTCTGACCTTCTTATTGACGATGAATTACAGAAATTGCATCGGAATTAAATTGAAAATGCACATTGCCGACTTAAGTACAAGAACACTGACTCCTCTTACTGTCTATGTTTTGAACCATTCCTGCGACACTCGTTATAGATTCCGATGCTTGACTTCAGTTTCACGGTATCCTTTGGACCTTCTTATTCACGATGAAACACAGAAATTGCATCGGAATTAAATACAAAAGGCACAATGCCGACATAAGTACTATAGACTGACTCTTCTTACTGTCTATGTTTTGAACCAATCCTGTGACACTAGTTATAGATTCCGATGCATCACTTCAGGTTTACTGTATTCCTTGCACCTTCTAATTGACGATGAAACACAGAAATTGCATCGGAAATAAATACAAAAGGCACAATGCCGACTTAAGTACAAGAAGACTGACTCTTCTTACTGTCTATGTTTTGAACCAATCCTGTGACACTAGTTATAGAATCCGATGCTTCACTTCTAGTTTACTGTATACCTTGGACCTTCTTATTGACGATGAAACTCAGAAATTGCTTCGGAATAAAATACAAAAGGCACAATGCCGACTTAAGTACAAGAAGACCGACTCTTCTTACTGTCTATATTTTGAACCATTCCAGTGACACTAGTTATAGATTCCGATGCTTCACTTCAGGTTTACTGTATCCCTGTGACCTTCTTATTGACGATGAAACACAAAAATTGAATCGGAATTAAATACAAAAGGCACAATGCCGACTTAAGTACAAAAAGACTGACTCTTCTTACTGTCTATGTTTTGAACCATTCCTGTAACACTAGTTATAGATTCCGATGCATCACTTCAGGTTTACTGTATCCCTCTGACCTTCTTATTGACGATGAAACAGAGATATTGCTTCGGAATTAAATACAATAGGCACTATGCCGACTTAAGTACAAGAAGACTGACTCTGCTTACTGACTATGTTTTGAACCATTCCTGTGACACTAGTTATAGATTCCGATGCTTCACTTCAGGTTTACTGTATCCCTCTGACCTTCTTATTGACGATGAAGCACAGAAATTGCATCGGAATTAAATAGAAAAGGCACTATGCCGACTTAAGTACAGGAACACTGACTCTTCTTACTGGCTATGTTTTGAACCATTCCTGCGACACTACTTATAGATTCCGATGCTTGACTTCAGGTTTACTGTATCCCTTGGACCTTCTTATTGACGATGAAACACAGAAATTGCAACGGAATTAAATACACAAGGCACAATGCCGACTTAAGTACAAGAAGACTGACTCTTCCTGCTGGCAATGTTTTGAACCATTTCTGTGACACTTGTTTTGGTTTCCGATGCTTCACTTCAGGTTTACTGTATCCCTCTGACCTTCTTATTGACGATGAAACACAGAAATTGCATAGGAATTAAATACAAAAGGCACAATGCCGACTTAAGTACAAGAAGACTGACTCTTCCTACTATCTATGTTTTGAACCAATCCTGTGACACTAGTTATAGATTCCGATGCTTCACTTCAGGTTTACTGTTCCCTCTGACCTTCTTATTGACGATGAAACAAAGATATTGTTTCGGAATTAAATACAAAAGGCACTATGCCGACTTAAGTACAAGAAGACTGACTCTGCTTACTGTCTATGTTTTGAACCATTCCTGCGACACTAGTTATGGATTCCGATGCTTGACTTCAGTTTTACTGTATCCCTTGGACCTTCTTATTGACGATGAAACACAGAAATTTCATCGGAATTAAATACAAAACGCACAATGCCGACTTAAGTACAGGAGACGGACTCTTCTTACTGTCTATGTTTTAAACCATTCCTGTGACACTAGTTATAGATTCCGATGTTTCACTTCCGGTTTACTGTATCCCTTGGACCTTCTTATTGACGAAGAAACACAGAAATTGCATCGGAATTAAATACAAAAATTCACTATGCCGACTTAAGTAAAAGAAGACTGACTCTACTTGCTGACTATGTTTTGAACCATTCCTGTGACACTAGTTATAGATTCCGATGCTTCACTTCAGGTTTACTGTATCCCTCTGACCTTCTTATTGACGATGAATTACAGAAATTGCATCGGAATTAAATTGAAAATCCACATTGCCGACTTAAGTACAAGAACACTGACTCCTCTGACTGTCTATGTTTTGAACCATTCCTGCGACACTCGTTATAGATTCCGATGCTTGACTTCAGTTTCACGGTATCCTTTGGACCTTCTTATTCACGATGAAACACAGAAATTGCATCGGAATTAAATACAAAAGGCACAATGCCGACATAAGTACTACAGACTGACTCTTCTTACTGTCTATGTTTTGAACCAATCCTGTGACACTAGTTATAGATTCCGATGCATCACTTCAGGTTTACTGTATTCCTTGCACCTTCTAATTGACGATGAAACACAGAAATTGCATCGGAAATAAATACAAAAGGCACAATGCCGACTTAAGTACAAGAAGACTGACTCTTCTTACTGTCTATGTTTTGAACCAATCCTGTGACACTAGTTATAGATTCCGATGCTTCACTTCTAGTTTACTGTATACCTTGGACCTTCTTATTGACGATGAAACTCAGAAATTGCTTCGGAATAAAATACAAAAGGCACAATGCCGACTTAAGTACAAGAAGACCGACTCTTCTTACTGTCTATATTTTGAACCATTCCAGTGACACTAGTTATAGATTCCGATGCTTCACTTCAGGTTTACTGTATCCCTCTGACCTTCTTATTGTTGATGAAACACAGAAATTGCATCGGAATTAAATACGAAAGGCACAATGCCGACTTAAGTATAAGAAGACCGACTCATCTTACTGGCTATGGTTTGAACCATTCCTGTGACACTAGTTATAGATACCGATGAGTCACTTCAGGTTTACTGTATCCCTTGGGCCTTCTTATTGACGATGAAACACAGAAATTGCATCGGAATTAAATACAAAAGGCACAATACCGACTTAAGTACAAGAAGACTGACTCTTCTTACTGTCTATGTTTTCAACCATTCCTGTGACACTAGTTATATATTCCGATGCTTCTCTTTAGGTTACTGTATCCCTTGGACCTAGTTATTATTGACGATGAAACACAGAAATTTCGTCGGAATTAAATACAAAAGGCACAATGCCGACTTAAGGACAAAAAGACAGACTCTCCTTACTGACTATGTTTTGAACCATTCCTGTAACACTAGTTATAGTATCCGATGCTTCACTTCAGGTTTACTACATCCCTCTGACCTTCTTATTGACGATGAAACACAGAAATGGCATCGGAATTAAATACAAAAGTCTCTATGCCGACTTAAGTACAAGAAGACTGACTCTTCTTACTGACTATGTTTTGAGCCATTCCTGTGACACTAGTTATAGATTCCGATGCTTCACTTCAGGTTACTGTATCCCTTGGACCTTCTTATTGACGATGAAACACAGAAATTGCATCGGAATTAAATACAAAAGTCACGATGCCGACTAAAGTACAAGAAAAGTGACTCTTCTTTCTGATTACAGTTTGAACCATTCCTGTGACACTAGTTATAGATTCCGATGCTTTACTCCAGGTTTACTGTATATCTTGGACCTTCTTATTGACGATGAAACACAGAAATTGCATCGGAATTAAATACAAAAGGAACAATGCCAACTTAAGTACAAGAAGACTGACTCTTCCTACTGTCTATGTTTTGAACCATTCCTGTGACACTAGTTATAGATTCCGATGCTTCACTTCAGGTTTACTGTATCCCTCTGACCATCTTATTGACGATGAAACACAGAAATTGCATCGGAATTAAATACGAAAGGAACAATGCCGACTTAAGTACAAGAAGACTGACTCTTCTTACTGACTATGTTTTGTACCATTTCTGTGACACTGGTTATAGAGTCCGATGCTTCACTTCAGGTTTACTGTACCGTTTGGACCTTCTTATTGAAGATTAAACACAGAAATTGCAACGGAATTAAACACACAAGGCACAATGCCGACTTAAGTACAAGAAGACTGACTCATCCTGCTGTCTATGTTTTGAACCATTCCTGTGACACTAGTTATAGATTCCGATGCTTCACTTCAGGTTTACTGTATCCTTCTGACCTTATTGCCGATGAAACACAAAATTGCATCGGAATTAAATAGAAAAGGCACAATGCCGACTTAAGTACAAGAAGACTGACTCTTCTTACTGCCTATACTTTGAACCATTCAAGTGACACTACTTATAGATTCCGAAGACTCAATACAGGTTTACTGTATCCCTTGGACCTTCTTATTGACGATGAAACACAGAAATTGCATCGGAATTAAATAGAAAAGGCACAATGCCGACTTAAGTACAAGAAGACTGACTCTTCCTACTGCCTATGTTTTGAACCACTCCTGTGACACTAGTTATTGATTCCGATGCTTCACTTCAGGTTTACTGTATCCCTTGGACCTTCTTATTGACGATGAAACACAGAAATTGCATCGGAATTAAATACAAAAGGCACAATGCCGACTTAAGTACAAGAAGACTGACTCTTCCTACTGTCTATGATTTGAACCGTCTCTGCGACACTAGTTATAGAGTCCGATGCTTCACTTCAGGTTTACTGTATCCCTTGGCCCTTCTTATTGGCGATGAATCACAGAAATTGCATCGGAATTAAATACAAAATGCACAATGCCGACTTAAGTACAAGAAGACTGACTCTTCTTACTGTCTATACTTTGAACCATTCCAGTGACACTAGTTATAGATTCCGATGACTCACTTCAGGTTTACTGTTTTCCTTGGACCTTCTTATTGACGATGAAACACAGAAATTGCATCGCAATTAAATAGAAAAGGCACAATGCCGACTTAAGTACAAGAAGACTGACTCTTCTTACTGTCTATGTTTTGAACCATTCCTGTGACACTAGTTATAGATTCCGATGCTTCACTTCAGGTTTACTGTATCCCTCTGACCTTCTTATTGACGATGAAACACAGAAATTGCATCGGAATTAAATACAAAAGGCACAATGCCGACTTAAGTACAAGAAGCCTGACTCTTCTTACTGTCTATATTTGAACCATTCCTGTGACACTAGTTACAGATTCCGATGCTTCACTTCAGGTTTACTGTATCCCTCTGACCATCTTATTGACGATGAAACACAGAAATTGCATCGGAATTAAATACGAAAGGCACAATGCCGACTTAATTACAAGAAGACTGACTCTTCTTACTGACTATGTTTTGAACCATTTCTGTGACACTAGTTATAGAGTCCGATGCTTCACTTCAGGTTTACTGTATCGCTTGGACCTTCTTATTGAAGATTAAACACAGAAATTGCAACGGAATTAAACACACAAGGCACAATGCCGACTTAAGTACAAGAAGACTGACTCATCCTGCTGTCTATGTTTTGAACCATTCCTGTGACACTAGTTATAGATTCCGATGCTTCACTTCAGGTTTACTGTATCCCTCTGACCTTCTTATTGACGATGAAACACAGAAATTGCATCGGAATTAATTACGAAAGGCACAATGCCGACTTAAGTACAAGAAGACTGACTCTTCTTACTGTCTATGTTTTGAAACATTCTCTGTGACACTAGTTATAGATTCCGATGCTTCGCTCCAGGTTTACTGCATCCATTGGACGTTCTTATTGACGATGAAACACAGAAATTGCATCGGAATTAAATAGAAAAGGCACAATGCCGGCTTAAGTACAAGAAGACCGACCCTTCTTACTGGCTATGTTTTGAACCATTCCTGTGACACTAGTTGTAGACTCCGATGCTTCACTTCAGGTTTATTGTATCCCTTGGACCTTCTTATTGACGATGAAACACAGAAATTTCGTCGGAATTAAATACAAAAGGAACAATGCCAACTTAAGTACAAGAAGACAGACTCTTCCTACTGTCTATGTTTTGAACCATTCCTGTGACACTAGTTATAGATTACGATGCTTCACTTCAGGTTTACTGTATCCCTCAGACCTTATAGCCGATGAAACACAGAAATAGCATCGGGATTAATTACAAAAGTCACAATGCCGACTTAAGGACAAGAGGACTGACTCTTCTTACTGACTATGTTTTGAACCATTCCTGTGAAACTAGTTATAGATTCCGATGCTTCACTTCAGGTTTACTGTATCCCTCTGACCTTCTTATTGACGATGAAACAATGATATTGCATCGGAATTAAATACAAAAGCCACATTGCCGACTTAAGTACAAGAAGACTGACTGTTCTTACTGTCTATGTTTGAACCATTCCTGTTGCACTAGTTATAGATTCCGATGCTTCACTTCAGGTTTACTGATTCCCTTGGACCTTCTAATTGACGATGAAACACAGAAATTGCATCGGAATTAAATACAAAAGGCACAATGCCGACTTAAGTACAAGAAGACTGACTCTTCCTACTGTCTATGATTTGAACCGTCTCTGCGACACTAGTTATAGAGTCCGATGCTTCACTTCAGGTTTACTGTATCCCTTGGCCCTTCTTATTGGCGATGAATCACAGAAATTGCATCGGAATTAAATACAAAATGCACAATGCCGACTTAAGTACAAGAAGACTGACTCTTCTTACTGTCTATACTTTGAACCATTGCAGTGACACTAGTTATAGATTCCGATGACTCACTTCAGGTTTACTGTTTTCCTTGGACCTTCTTATTGACGATGAAACACAGAAATTGCATCGCAATTAAATAGAAAAGGCACAATGCCGACTTAAGTACAAGAAGACTGACTCTTCTTACTGTCTATGTTTTGAACCATTCCTGTGACACTAGTTATAGATTCCGATGCTTCACTTCAGGTTTACTGTATCCCTCTGACCTTCTTATTGACGATGAAACACAGAAATTGCATCGGAATTAAATACAAAAGGCACAATGCCGACTTAAGTACAAGAAGCCTGACTATTCTGACTGTCTATATTTGAACCATTCCTGTGACACTAGTTATAGATTCCGATGCTTCACTTCAGGTTTACTGTATCCCTCTGACCATCTTATTGACGATGAAACACAGAAATTGCATCGGAATTAAATACGAAAGGCACAATGCCGACTTAATTACAAGAAGACTGACTCTTCTTACTGACTATGTTTTGAACCATTTCTGTGACACTAGTTATAGAGTCCGATGCTTCACTTCAGGTTTACTGTATCGCTTGGACCTTCTTATTGAAGATTAAACACAGAAATTGCAACGGAATTAAACACACAAGGCACAATGCCGACATAAGTACAAGAAGACTGACTCATCCTGCTGTCTATGTTTTGAACCATTCCTGTGACACTTGTTTTGGTTTCCGATGCTTCACTTCAGGTTTACTGTATCCTTCTGACCTCCTTATTGACGATGAAACACAGATATTGCATTGGAATTAAATAGAAAAGGCACAATTCCGACTTAAGTACAGGAACACTGACTCTTCTTACTGTCTATGTTTTGAACCATTCCTGCGACACTAGTTATAGATTCCGATGCTTGACTTCAGTTTTACTGTATCCCTTGGACCTTCTTATTGACGATGAAACACAGAAATTTCATCGGAATTAAATACAAAACGCACAATGCCGACTTAAGTACAAGAGACTGACTCATCTTACTGTCTATGTTTTGAACCATTCCTGCGACACTAGTTATAGATTCCGATGCTTGAATTCAGGTTTACTGTATCCCTTGGACCTTCTTATTCACGATGAAACACAGAAATTTCGTCGGAATTAAATACAAAAGGCACTATGCCGACTTAAGTACAAGAAGACTGACTCTGCTTACTGACTATGTTTCGAACCATTCCTGTGACACTAGTTATAGGTTCTGATGCTTCACTTCAGGTTTACTGTATCCCTCTGACCTTCTTATTGACGATGAAACACAGAAATTGCATCGGAATTAAATAGAAAAGGCACAATGCCGACTTAAGTACAAGAACACTGACTCCTCTTACTGTCTATGTTTTGAACCATTCCTGCGACACTCGTTATAGATTCCGATGCTTGACTTCAGTTTCACGGTATCCTTTGGACCTTCTTATTCACGATGAAACACAGAAATTGCATCGGAATTAAATACAAAAGGCACAATGCCGACTTAAGTACAAGAAGACTGACTCTTCTTACTGTCTATGTTTTAAAACAATCCTGTGACACTAGTTATAGATTCCGATGCTTCACTTCTAGTTTACTGTATACCTTGGACCTTCTTATTGACGATGAAACTCAGAAATTGCTTCGGAATTAAATACAAAAGGCACAATGCCGACTTAAGTACAAAAAGACTGACTCTTCTTACTGACTATTATTTGAACCATTCCTGTGACACTAGTTATAGATTCCGATGCTGCACTCCAGGTTTACTGTATTCCTCGGACCTTCTTATTGACGATGAAACACAGAAATTCACCGGAATAAAATACAAAGGGCACAATGCCGACTTAAGTACAAGAAGACTGACTCTTCTTACTGTCTATGTTTTGAACCATTCCTATGACACTAGTTTTAGATTCCGATGCTTCATTTCAGGTTTACTGTATGCATTGGACAATCTTATTGACGATGAAACACAGAAATTGCATCGGAATTAAATACAAAAGGCACAATGTGGACTTAAGTACATGAAAACTGACTCTTCTTACTGACTATGTTTTGAACCATCCCTGTGACACTAGTTATGGATTCCGATGCTTCACTTGAGGTTTACTGTATCCCTCTGACCTTCTTATTGATGATGAAACACAGAAATTGCACCGGAATTAAATACAAAAGGCACATTACCGACTTAAGTACAAGAAGACTGACTCTTCTTACTGTCTATGATTTGAACCATTCCGTTGACACTACTTATAGATTCCGATGCTTCACTCCAGGTTTACTGTATCCCATGGACCTTCTTATTGACGATGAAACTCTGAAATTGCATCGAAATCAAATACAAAAGGCACAATGCCGACTTAAGTACAAGAAGACTCTCAGTTCTTACTGTCTATATTTTGAACCATTCCAGTGACACTAGTTATAGATTCCGATGCTTCACTTCAGGTTTACTGTATGCATTGGCCAATCTTATTGACGATGAAACACAGAAATTGCATCGGAATTAAATACAAAAGGCACAATGTGGACTTAAGTACATGAAAACTGACTCTTCTTACTGACTATGTTTTGAACCATCCCTGTGACACTAGTTATGGATTCCGATGCTTCACTTCAGGTTTACTGTATCCCTCTGACCTTCTTATTGACGATGAAGCACAGAATTTGCATCGGAATTAAATAGAAAAGGCACAATGCCGACTTAAGTACAGGAACACTGACTGTTCTTACTGTCTATGTTTTGAACAATTCCTGCGACACTAGTTATAGATTCCGATGCTTGACTTCAGTTTTACTGTTTCCCTTGGACCTTCTTATTGACGATGAAACACAGAAATTGCATCGGAATTAAATACAAAAGGCACAATGCCGACTGAAGTACAAGAAGAGTGACTCTTCTAACAGATTATAGTTTGAACCATTCCTGTGACACTAGTTATAGATTCCGATGCTTTACTGCAGGTTTACTGTATATCTTGGACCTTCTTATTGACGATGAAACACAGAAATTGCATCGGAATTAAATACAAAAGGAAAAATGCCAACTTAAGTACAAGAAGACTGACTCTTCCTACTGTCTATGTTTTGAACCATTCCTGTGACACTAGTTATAGATTCCGATGCTTCACTTCAGGTTTACTGTATCCCTCAGACCTTAATGCCGATGAAACACAGAAATAGCATCGGAATTAATTACAAAAGTCACTATGCCGACTTAAGGACAAGAGGACTGACTCTTCTTACTGACTATGTTTTGAACCATTCCTGTGAAACTAGTTATAGATTCCGATGCTTCACTTCAGGCTTACTGTATCCCTCTGACCTTTTAATTGACGATGAAACACAGATATTGCATCGGAATTAAATACAAAAGCCACATTGCCGACTTAAGTACAAGAAGACTGACTGTTCATACTGTCTATGTTTGAACCATTCCTGTTGCACTAGTTATGGATTCCGATGCTTCACTTCAGGTTTGCTGTTTCCCTTGGACCTTCTAATTGACGATGAAACACAGAAATTGCATCGGAATTAAATACAAAAGGCAAAATGCCGACTTAAGTACAAGAAGACCTACTCTTCCTACTGTCTATGATTTGAACCGTTTCTGCGACACTAGTTATAGAGTCCGATGCTTCACTTCAGGTTTACTGTATCCCTTGGCCCTTCTTATTGGCGATGAATCACAGAAATTGCATCGGAATTAAATACAAAAGGCACAATGCCGACTTCAGTACAAGAAGACTGACTCTTCTTACTGTCTATACTTTGAACCATTCCAGTGACACTAGTTATAGATTCCGATGACTCACTTCAGTTTTACTGTATCCCTTGGACCTTCTTATTCACGATGAAACACAGAAATTGCATCGGAATTAAATAGAAAAGGCACAATGCCGACTTAAGTACAAGAAGACTGACTCTTCTTACTGTCTATGTTTTGAACCATTCCTGTGACACTAGTTATAGAGTCCGATGCTTCACTTCAGGTTTACTGTACCCATCTGAACTTCTTATTGACGATGAAACACAGAAATTGCATCTGAATTAAATACAAAAGGCACAATGCCGACTTAAGTACAAGTAGACTGACTCTTCTTACTGTCTATGTTTTGAACCATTCCTGTGACACTAGTTATAGATTCCGATGCTTCACTTCAGGTTTACTGTATCCCTCTGACCTTCTTATTGACGATGAAACACAGAAATTGCATCGGAATTAATTACGAAAGGCACAATGCCGACTTAAGTACAAGAAGACTGACTCTTCTTACTGTCTATGTTTTGAACCATTCTCTGTGACACTAGTTATAGATTCCGATGCTTCAATCCAGGTTTACTGCATCCCTTGGACGTTCTTATTGACGATGAAACACAGAAATTGCATCGGAATTAAATAGAAAAGGCACAATGCCGGCTTAAGTACAAGAAGACCGACCCTTCTTACTGGCTATGTTTTCAACCATTCCTGTGACACTAGTTGTAGACTCCGATGCTTCACTTCAGGTTTATTGTTTCCCTTGGACCTTCTTATTGACGATGAAACACAAAAATTGCATCGGAATTAAATACAAAAGGCACAATACCGACTTAAGTACAAGAAGACTGACTCTTCTTACTGTCTATGTTTTGAACCATTCCTGTGACACTAGTTATATATTCCGATGCTTCACTTTAGGTTACTGTATCCCTTGGACCTTCTTATTCACGATGAAACACAGAAATTTCGTCGGAATTAAATAGAAAAGGCACAATGCCGACTTAAGTACAAGAAGACTGACTCTTCCTACAGTCTATGCTTTGAACTATTCCTGTGACATTAGTTATAGAGTCCGATGCTTCACTTCAGGTTTATTGTATCCCTTGGACCTTCTTATTGACGATGAAACACAGAAATTGTATCGGAATTAAATACAAAAGGCACAATACCGCCTTAAGTACATGAAGACTGACTCTTCTTACTGTCTATGTTTTGAACCATTCCTGTGACACTAGTTATATATTCCGATGCTTCACTTTAGGTAACTGTATCCCTTGGACCTTCTTATTGACGATGAAACACAGAAATTTCGTCGGAATTAAATACAAAAGGCACAATGCCGACTTAAGTACAAGAAGACTGACTCGTTTTTACTGTATGGTTTGAACTATTCCTGTGACACTAGTTATAGAGTCCGATGCTTCACTTCAGGTTTATTGTATCCCTTGGACCTTCTTATTGACGATGAAACACAGAAATTGCTTCGGAATTAAATACAAAACGCACAATGCCGACTGAAGGACAAGAAGACTGATTCTCCTTACTGACTATGATATGAACCATTCCTGTAACACTAGTTATACAATCCGATGCTTCACTTCAGGTTTACTGCATCCCTCTGACCTTCTTATTGACGATGAAACACAGACATTGCATCGGAATTATATAGAAAATGCACAATGCCGATTTAAGTACAATAAGACTGACTCTTCTTACTGTCTATGTTTTGAACCATTCCTGCGACACTAGTTATAGATTCTGATGCTTGATTTCAGTTTTACTGTATCCCTTGGACCTTCTTATTCACGATGAAACACAGAAATTGCATCGGAAATAAATACAAAAGGTACAATGCCGACTAAAGTACAAGAAGAGTGACTCCTCTTACTGATTATAGTTTGAACCATTCCTGTGACACTAGTTATAGATTCCGATGCTTTACTGCAGGTTTACTGTATATCTTGGACCTTCTTATTGACGATGAAGCACAGAAATTGCATCGGAATTAAATACAAAAGGAAAAATGCCAACTTAAGTACAAGAAGACTGACTCTTCCTACTGTCTATGTTTTGAACCATTCCTGTGACACTAGTTATAGATTCCGATGCTTCACTTCAGGTTTACTGTATCCCTCAGACCTTATTGCCGATGAAACACAGAAATAGCATCGGAATTAATTACAAAAGTCACTATGCCGACTTAAGGACAAGAGGACTGACTCTTCTTACTGACTATGATTTGAACCATTCCTGTGAAACTAGTTATAGATTCCGATGCTTCACTTCAGGTTTACTGTATCCCTCTGACCTTTTAATTGACGATGAAACACAGATATTGCATCGGAATTAAATACAAAAGCCACATTGCCGACTTAAGTACAAGAAGACTGACTGTTCATACTGTCTATGTTTGAACCATTCCTGTTGCACTAGTTATAGATTCCGATGCTTCACTTCAGGTTTGCTGTTTCCCTTGGACCTTCTAATTGACGATGAAACACAGAAATTGCATCGGAATTAAATACAAAAGGCACAATGCCGACTTAAGTACAAGAAGACCTACTTTTCCTACTGTCTATGATTTGAACCGTTTCTGCGACACTAGTTATAGAGTCCGATGCTTCACTTCAGGTTTACTGTATCCCTTGTCCCTTCTTATTGGCGATGAATCACAGAAATTGCATCGGAATTAAATACAAAAGGCACAATGCCGACTTAAGTAGAAGAAGACTGTCTCTTCTTACTGTCTATACTTTGAACCATTCCAGTGACACTAGTTATAGATTCCGATGACTCACTTCAGGTTTCCTGTATCCCTTGGACCTTCTTCTTGACGATGAAACACAGAAATTGCATCGGAATTAATTACAAAAGTCACTATGCCGACTTAAGGACAAGAGGACTGACTCTTCTTACTGACTATGATTTGAACCATTCCTGTGAAACTAGTTATAGATTCCGATGCTTCACTTCAGGTTTACTGTAACCCTCTGACCTTTTAATTGACGATGAAACACAGATATTGCATCGGAATTAAATACAAAAGCCACATTGCCGACTTAAGTACAAGAAGACTGACTGTTCATACTGTCTATGTTTGAACCATTCCTGTTGCACTAGTTATAGATTCCGATGCTTCACTTCAGGTTTGCTGTTTCCCTTGGACCTTCTAATTGACGATGAAACACAGAAATTGCATCGGAATTAAATACAAAAGGCACAATGCCGACTTAAGTACAAGAAGACCTACTTTTCCTACTGTCTATGATTTGAACCGTTTCTGCGACACTAGTTATAGAGTCCGATGCTTCACTTCAGGTTTACTGTATCCCTTGGCCCTTCTTATTGGCGATGAATCACAGAAATTGCATCGGAATTAAATACAAAAGGCACAATGCCGACTTAAGTAGAAGAAGACTGACTCTTCTTACTGTCTATACTTTGAACCATTCCAGTGACACTAGTTATAGATTCCGATGACTCACTTCAGGTTTCCTGTATCCCTTGGACCTTCTTCTTGACGATGAAACACAAAAATTGCATCGGAATTAAATAGAAAAGGCACAATGCCGACTTAAGTACAAGAAGACTGACTCTTCTTACTGTCTATGTTTTGAACCATTCCTGTGACACTAGTTATAGATTCCGATGCTTCACTTCAGGTTTACTGTATCCCTCTGACCTTCTTATTGACGATGAAACACAGAAATTGCATCGTAATTAAATACAAAAGCCACAATGCCGACTTAAGTACAAGAAGACTGACTCTTCTTACTGTCAATATTTGAACCATTCCTGTGACACTAGTCATAGATTCCGATGCTTCACTTCAGGTTTACTGTATCCCTCTGACCATCTTATTGACGATGAAACACAGAAATTGCATCGGAATTAAATACGAAAGGCACAATGCCGACTTAAGTACAAGAAGACTGACTCTTCTTACTTACTATGTTTTGAACCATTTCTGTGACACTAGTTATAGAGTCCGATGCTTCACTTTACGTTTACTGTATCGCTTGGACCTTCTTATTGAAGATTAAACACAGAAATTGCAACGGAATTAAATACACAAGGCACAATGCCGACTTAAGTACAAGAAGACTGACTCATCCTGCTGTCTGTATTTTGAACCATTCCTGTGACACTAGTTATAGATTCCGATGCTTCACTTCAGGTTTACTGTATCCCTCTGACCTTATTGCCGATGAAACACAAAATTGCATCGGAATTAAATAGAAAAGGCACAATGCCGTCTTAAGTACAAGAAGACTGACTCTTCTTACTGTCTATACTTTGAACCATTCCAGAGACACTAGTTATAGATTCCGATGCTTCACTTCAGGTTTACTGTATCCCTCTGACCTTCTTATTGACGATGAAACACAGAAATTACATCTGAATTAAATACAAAAGGCACAATGCCGACTTAAGTACAAGAAGACTGACTCTTCTTACTGTCTATGTTTTGAACCATTCCTGTGACACTAGTTATAGATACCGATGCTTCACTTCAGGTTTACTGTATCCCTCTGACCTTCTTATTGACGATGAAACACAGAAATTACATCTGAATTAAATACAAAAGGCACAATGCCGACTTAAGTACAAGAAGACTGACTCCTCTTACTATCTATGCTTTGAACCATTCCTGTGACACTAGTTATAGATACCGATGCTTCACTTCAGGTTTACTGTATCCCTCTGACCTTCTTATTGACGATGAAACACAGAAATTGCATCGGAATTAATTACGAAAGGCACAATGCCGACTTAAGTACAAGAAGACTGACTCTTCTTACGGTCTATGCTTTGAACCATTCTCTGTGACACTAGTTATAGATTCCGATGCTTCACTCCAGGTTTACTGCATCCCTTGGACCTTCTTATTGACGATGAAACACAGAAATTGCATCGGAATTAAATAGAAAAGACACAATGCTGACTTAAGTACAAGAAGACTGACTCTTCTTACTGTCTATGTTTTGAACCAATCCTGTGACACTAGTTATAGATTCCGATGCTTCACTTCAGGTTTACTGTATCCCTTCGGTCCTCCTTATTCACGATGAAACACAGAAATTTCGTCGGAATTAAATACAAAAGGCACAATGCCGACTTAAGTACAAGAAGACTGACTCTTCCTACAGTCTATGTTTTGAACTGTTCCTGTGACACTAGTTATAGAGTCCGATGCTTCACTTCAGGTTTATTGTATCCTTTGGACCTTCTTATTCACGATGAAACACAGAAATTGCATCGGAATTAAATACAAAAGGCACAATGTGGACTTAAGTACATGAAAACTGACTCTGCTTACTGACTATGTTTTCAACCATTCCTGTGACACTAGTTATAGATTCTGATGCTTCACTTCAGGTTTACTGTATCCCTTGGACCCTCCTATCGACGATGAAACACAGAAATTGCATCGGAATTAAATACAAAAGGCACAATGCCGACTTAAGTACAAGAAGATTGACTCTTCCTACTGACTATGCTTTGAACCATCCCTGTGACACTAGTTATAGTCTCCAATGATTCACTTCAGGTTTACTGCATCCCTCTGACCATCTTATTGACGATGAAACACAGAAATTGCATCGGAAATAAATACAAAAGGCACAATGCCGACTTAAGTACAAGAAGACTCACTCTTCTTACTGTCTTTGTTTTGAACCATTCCTGTGACACTAGTTATAGATTCCGATGCTTCACTTCAGTTTTACTGTATCCCTTGGACCTTCTTATTGACGATGAAACACAGAAATTTCATCGGAATTAAATACAAAAGGTACAATGCCGACTTAAGTACAAGAGACTGACTCTTTTTACTGTCTATGTTTTGAACCATTCCTGTGACACTAGTTATAGATTCCGATTCTTCACTTCAGGTTTACTGTATCCCTTGGACCCTCTTATTGACGATGAAACACAGAAATTGCATCGGAATTAAATACAAAATTCACTATGCCGACTTAAGTAAAGGAAGACTGACTCTTCTTACTGACTATGTTTTGAACCATTCATGTGACACTAGTTATAGATTCCGATGCTTCACTTCAGGTTTACTGTATCCCTCTGACCTTATTGCCGATGAAACACAAAATTGCATCGGAATTAAATAGAAAAGGCACAATGCCGACTTAAGTACAAGAAGACTGACTCCTCTTACTGTCTATGCTTTGAACCATTCCTGCGACACTCGTTATAGATTCCGATGCTTGACTTCAGTTTCACGGTATCCTTTGGACCTTCTTATCGACGATGAAACACAGAAATTGCATCGGAATTAAATAAAAAAGGCACAATGCCGACATAAGTACTACAGACTGACTCTTAATACTGTCTATGTTTTGAACCATTCCTGTGACACTAGTTATAGATTCTGATGCTTCACTTCAGGTTTATTGTATCCCTTTTACCTTCTTATTGACGGTGAAACACAGATGTTGCATCGGAATTAAATACAAAAGGCACAATGCCGACTTAAGTACAAGAAGACTGTCTCTTCTTACTGTCTATGTTTTGAACCATTCCTGTGACACTAGTTATAGATTCCGATGCTTCACTTCAGGTTTACTGTATCCCTTGGACCCTCTTACTGACGATGAAAGACAGAAATAGCATCGGAATTAAATACAAAAGGCACAATGCCGACTTAAGGACAAGAAGACTGACTCTTCTTACTGTCTATGTTTTGAACCATTCCATTGACACTAGTTATAGATTCCGATGCTTCACTCCAGGTTTACTGTATCCCTTGGACCTTCTTATTGACGATGAAACACAGAATTTGCATCGGAATTAAATACAAAAGGCACAATGCCGACTCAAGTACAAGAAGACTGACTCTTCTTACTGTCTACGTTTTGAACCATTCCTGTGACACTAGTTATTGATTCCGATGCTTCACTTCAGGTTTACTCTATCCCTCTGACGTTCTTATTGACGATGAAACACAGAAATTGCATCGGAATAAATACAAAAGGTGCAATGCCGACTTAAGTACAGGAAGACTGTATCTTCTTACTGTCTATGATTTCAACCATTCCTGTGACACTAGTTAGCGATTCCGATGCTTCACTTCAGGTTTACAGTATCATTTGGACCTTCTTATTGACGATCGAACACAGAAATTACATCGGAATTAAATACAAAAGGCACAATGCCGACTTAAGTACAAAAAGACTGACTGTTCTTACTGACTATCTTTTGAACTATTCCTGTGACACTAGTTATAGATTCCGATGCTTCACTTCAGGTTTTCTGTATCCCTCTGACCTTCTTATTGATGATGAAACACAGAAATTGCACCGGAATTAAATAGAAAAGGCACAATGCCGACTTAAGTACAAGAAGACTGACTCTTCTTACTGTCTATGTTTTGAACCATTACTGTGACACTAGTTATAGAATCCGATGCTTGCCTTCAGGTTTACTGTATCCCTTGGACCTTCCTATTGACGATGAAACACAGAAATTGCATCGGAATTTAATACAAAAGGCACAATGCCGACTCAAGCACAAGAAGACTGACTCTTCTTACTGACTATGCTTTGAACCATTCCTGTGACACTAGTTATAGATTCCGATGCTTCACTTCAGGTTTACTGTTCCCTCTGACCTTCTCATTGAGGATGAAACACAGAAATTGCATCGGAATTTAATACAAAATGCACATTGCCGACTTAAGTACAAAAAGACTGACTCCCCTTACTGTCTATGTTTGAACCATTCCTGTGACACTAGTTATAGATTCCGATGCTTCACTTCAGGTTTTACTGTATCCCTTCGGTCCTTCTTATAGACGATGAAACACAGAATTTCATCGGAATTAAATACAAAAGGCACAATGCCGACTCAAGTACAAAAAGACTGACTCTTCTTACTGTCAATGTTTAAACCATTCCTGTAACACTAGTTATAGATTCCGATGCTTCACTTCAGGTTTACTGTATCCCACTGACCTTCTTATTGACGATGAAACACAGATATTGCTTCGGAATTAAATACAAAAGGCACTATGCCGACTTAAGTATAAGAAGACTGACTCTGCTAACTGACTATGTTTTGAACCATTCCTGTGACACTAGTTATAGATTCCGATGCTTCACTTCAGGTTTACTGTATCCCTCTGACCTTCTTATTGACGATGAAATACAGAATTTGCATCGGAATTAAATAGAAAAGGCACAATTCCGACTTAAGGACAAGAAGACTGACTCTTCTTAATGTCTATGTTTTGAACCATTTCATTGACACTAGTTATAGATTCCGATGCTTCACTCCAGGTTTACTGTATCTCTTGGACCTTCTTATTGACGATGAAACACAGAAATTGCATCGGAATTTAATACAAAAGGCACAATGCCGACTCAAGTACAAGAAGACTGACTCTTCTTACTGTCTATGTTTTGAACCATTCCTGTGACACTAGTTATAGATTCCGATGCTGCACTTAAGGTATACTGTATCCCGCTGACCTTCTTATTGACGATGAAACACAGAAATTCACCGGAATAAAATAAAAAAGGCACAATGCCGACTTAAGTACAAGAAGACTGACTCTTCTTACTGTCTATGTTTTGAACCATTCCTGTGACACTAGTTATAGATTCCGATGTTACACTCCAGGTTTACTGTATCCCTTGGAACTTCTTATTGACGATGAAACACAGAAATCGCATCTGAATTAAATAAAAAATGCACAATTCCGACTTAAGTGCAAGAAGACTGACTCTTCTTGCTGGCTATGTTTTGAACCATTTCTGTGACACTTGTTATAGATTCCGATGCTTCACTTCAGGTTTACTGTATCCCTTGGACCTTCTTATTGACGATGAAACACAGAAATTGCTACGGAATTAAATACACAAGGCACAATGCCGACTTAAGTACAAGAAGACTGACTCTTCCTGCTTACTATGTTTTGAACCATTCCTGTGACACTTGTTTTGGTTTCAGATGCTTCACTTCAGGTTTACTGTATCCCTCTGACCTTCTTATTGACGATGAAACACAGAAATTGCATCGGAATTAAATACAAAAGGCACAATGCCGACTTAAGTATAAGAAGACTGACTCTTCCTACTGTCTATGTTTTGAACCATTCCTGTGACACTAGTTATAGATTCCGATGCTTCACTTCAGGTTTACTGTATCCCTTCGGTCCTTCTTATAGACGATGAAACACAGAATTTCATCGGAATTAAATACAAAAGGCACAATGCCGACTTAAGTACAAAAAGACTGACTCTTCTTACTGTCTATGTTTTGAACCATTCCTGTGACACTAGTTATAGATTCCGATGCTTCACTTCATGTTTACTGTATCCCTCTGACCTTCTTATTGACGATGGTACACAGATATTGCTTCGGAATTAAATAGAAAATGCACAATGCCGACTTAAGTACAAGAAGACTGACTCTGCTTACTGACTATGTTTTGAACCATTCCTGTGACACTAGTTATAGATACCGATGCTTCACTTCAGGTTTACTGTATCCCTCTGACCTTCTTATTGACGATGAAACACAGATATTGCATCGAAATTAAATAGAACAGGCTCAATGCCGACTTAAGTACAGGAACACTGACTCTTCTTACTGTCTATGTTTTGAACCATTCCTGTGACACTAGTTATAGATTCCGATGCTTCACTTCAGGTTTACTGTATGCATTGGACCCTCTTATTGACGATGAAACACAGAAATTGCATCGGAATTAAATACAAAAGGCACAATGTGGACTTAAGTGCATGAAATCTGACTCTGCTTACTGACTATGTTTTGAACCATTCCTGTGACACTAGTTATAGATTCCGATGCTTCACTTCAGGTTTACTGTATCCCTTGGACCCTCCTATCGACGATGAAACACAGAAATTGCATCGGAATTAAATACAAAAGGCACAATGCCGACTTAAGTACAAGAAGATTGACTCATCCTACTGACTATGCTTTGAACCATCCCTGTGACACTAGTTATAGACTCCGATGATTCACTTCAGGTTTACTGTATCCCTCTGACCATCTTATTGACGATGAAACACAGAAATTGCATCGGAAATAAATACAAAAGGCACAATGCCGACTTAAGTACAAGAAGACTCACACTTCTTACTGTCTTTGTTTTGAACCAATCCTGTGACACTAGTTATAGATTCCGATGCTTCACTTCAGGTTTACTGTATCCCTTTCGGTCCTTCTTATAGACGATGAAACACAGAATTTCATCGGAATTAAATACAAAATGCACAATGACGACTTAAGTACAAAAAGATAGATTCTGCTTCTGTCTATGTTTTGAACCATTCCCGTAACACTAGTTATAGATTCCGATGCTTCACTTCAGGTTTACTGTATCCCTCTGACCTTCTTATTGACGATGAAACAGAGATATTTCTTCGGAATTAAATACAAAAGGCACTATGCCGACTTAAGTACAAGAAGAATGACTCTGCTTAGTGACTATGCTTTGAACCATTCCTGTGACACTAGTTATAGATTCCGATGCTTCACTTCAGGTTTACTGTATCCCTCTGACCTTCTTATTGACGATGAAACACAGAAATTGCATCGGAATTAAATAGAAAAGGCACAATGCCGACTTAAGTACAGGAACACTGACTCTTCTTACTCTCTATGTTTTGAACCATTCCTGCGACACTAGTTATAGATTCCGATGCTTGACTTCAGTTTTACTGTATCCCTTGGACCTTCTTATTGACGATGAAACACAGAAATTTCAACGGAATTAAATACAAAAGGCACTATGCCGACTTAAGTACAAGAGACTGACTCTTCCTACTGTCTATGTTTTGAAGCATTCCTGTGACACTAGTTATAGATTCCGATTCTTCACTTCAGGTTTACTGTATCCCTTGGACCTTCTTATTGACGATGAAAAAAAGAAATTGCATCGGAATTAAATACAAAATTCTCTATGCCGACTTAAGTAAAGGAAGACTGACTCTTCTTACTGACTATGTTTTGAACTATTCCTGTGACACTAGTTATAGATTCCGATTCTTCACTTCAGGTTTACTGTATCCCTCTGACCTTCTTATTGACGATGAAACACAGAAATTGCATCGGAATTAAATAGAAAAGGCACAATGCCGACTTAAGTACAAGAACACTGACTCCTCTTACTGTCTATGTTTTGAACCATTCCCGCGACACTCGTTATAGATTCCGATGCTTGACTTCAGTTTCACGGTATCCTTTGGACCTTCTTATTGACGATGAAACACAGAAATTGCATCGGCATTAAATACAAAAGGCACAATGCCGACATAAGTACTACAAACTGACTCTTCTTACTGTCTATGCTTTGAACCAGTCCTGTGACACTAGTTATAGATTCCGATGCTTCACTTCAGGTTTACTGTATTCCTTGCACCTTCTTATTGACGATGAAACAAAGAAATTGCATCGGAAATAAATACAAAAGGCACAATGCCGACTTAAGTACAAGAAGACTGACTCTTCTTACTGTCTATGTTTTGAACCAATCCTTTGACACTAGTTCTAGATTCCGATGCTTCACTTCATGTTTACTGTATCCCTTGGACCTTCTTATTGACGATGAAACACAGAAATTGCATCGGAATTAAATAGAAAAGGCACAATGCCGACTTAAGTACAAGAACACTGACTCCTCTTACTGTCTATGTTTTGAACCATTCCTGCGACACTCGTTATAGATTCCGATGCTTGACTTCAGTTTCACGGTATTCTTTGGACCTTCTTATTGACGATGAAACACAGAAATTGCATCGGAATTAAATACAAAAGGCACAAGGCCGACATAAGTACTACAGACTGACTCTTATTACTGTCTATGTTTTGAAACATTCCTGTGACACTAGTTATAGATTCCGATGCTTCACTTCAGGTTTACTGTATTCCTTGCACCTTCTTATTGACGATGAAACACAGAAATTGCATCGGAAATAAATACAAAAGGCACAATGCCGACTTAAGTACAAGAAGACTGACTCTTTTTACTGTCTATGTTTTGAACCAATCCTGTGACACTAGTAATAGATTCCGATGCTTCACTTCATGTTTACTGCATCCCTTGGACCTTCGTATTGACGATGAAACTCAGAAATTGCATTGGAATTAAATACAAAAGGCACAATGCCGACTTAAGTACAAAAAGTCTGACTCTTCTTACTGACTATGTTTTGGACCATTCCTGTGACACTAGTTATAGATTCCGATGCTGCACTTAAGGTTTACTGTATCCCTCTGACCTTCTTATTGACGATGAAACACAGAAATTGCATCGGAATTAAATACGAAAGGCACAATGCCGACTTAAGTATAAGAAGACTGACTCTTCCTACTGTCTATGTTTTGAACCATTCCTGTGACACTAGTTATAAATTCCGATGCTTCACTTCAGGTTTACTGTATCCCTTCGGTCCTTCTTATAGACGATGAAACACAGAATTTCATCGGAATTAAATACAAAAGGCACAATGCCGACTTAAGTACAAAAAGACTGACTCTTCTTACTGTCTATGTTTTGAACCATTCCTGTGACACTAGTTATAGATTCCGATGCTTCACTTCAGGTTTACTGTATCCCTCTGACCTTCTTATTGACGATGAAACACAGATATTGCTTCGGAATTAAATAGAAAATGCACAATGCCGACTTAAGTACAAGAAGACTGACTCTGCTTACTGACCATGTTTTGAACCATTCCTGTGACACTAGTTATAGATACCGATGCTTCACTTCAGGTTTACTGTATCCCTCTGACCTTCTTATTGACGATGAAACACAGAAATTGCATCGAACTTAAATAGAACAGGCACAATGCCGACTGAAGTACAGGAACACTGACTCTTCTTACTGTCTATGTTTTGAACCATTCCTGTGACACTAGTTATAGATTCCGATGCTTCACTTCAGGTTTACTGTATGCATTGGACCCTCTTATTGACGATGAAACACAGAAATTGCATGGGAATTAAATACAAAAGGCACAATGTGGACTTAAGTACATGAAATCTGACTCTGCTTACTGACTATGTTTTGAACCATTCCTGTGACACTAGTTATAGATTCCGATGCTTCACTTCAGGTTTACTGTATCCCTTGGACCCTCCAATCGACGATGAAACACAGAAATTGCATCGGAATTAAATACAATAGGCACAATGCCGACTTAAGTACAAGAAGATTGACTCTTCCTACTGACTATGCTTTGAACCATCCCTGTGACACTAGTTATAGACTCCAATGATTCACTTCAGGTTTACTGTATCCCTCTGACCATCTTATTGACGATGAAACACAGAAATTGCATCGGAAATAAATACAAAAGGCACAATGCCGACTTAAGTACAAGAAGACTCACTCTTCTTACTGTCTTTGTTTTGAACCAATCCTGTGACACTAGTTATAGATTCCGATGGTTCACTTCAGGTTTACTGTATCCCTTCGGTCCTTCTTATAGACGATGAAACACAGAATTTCATCGGAATTAAATACAAAAGGCACAATGACGACTTAAGTACAAAAAGATAGACTCTTCTTACTGTCTATGTTGTGAACCATTCCCGTAACACTAGTTATAGATTCCGATGCTTCACTTCTGGTTTACTGTATCCCTCTGACCTTCTTATTGACGATGAAACAGAGATATTGCTTCGGAATTAAATACAAAAGGCACTATGCCGACTTAAGTACAAGAAGACTGACTCTGCTTACTGACTATGTTTTGAACCATTCCTGTGACACTAGTTATAGATTCCGATGCTTCACTTCAATTTTACTGTATCCCTCTGACCTTCTTATTGACGATGAAACACAGAAATTGCATCGGAATTAAATAGAAAAGGCACAATGCCGACTTACGTACAGGAACACTGACTCTTCTTACTCTCTATGTTTCGAACCATTCCTGCGACACTAGTTAAAGATTCCGATGCTTGACTTCAGTTTTACTGTATCCCTTGGACCTTCTTATTGACGATGAAACACAGAAATTTCATCGGAATTAAATACAAAAGGCACAATGCCGACTTAAGTACAAGAGACTGACTCTTCCTACTGTCTATGTTTTGAAGCATTCCTGTGACACTAGTTATAGATTCCGATTCTTCACTTCAGGTTTAATGTATCCCTTGGACCTTCTTATTGACGATGAAACAAAGAAATTGCATCGGAATTAAATACAAAATTCTCTATGCCGACTTAAGTAAAGGAAGACTGACTCTTCTTACTGACTATGTTTTGACTATTCCTGTGACACTAGTTATAGATTCCGATTCTTCACTTCAGGTTTACTGTATTCCTTGCACCTTCTTATTGACGATGAAACACAGAAATTGCATCGGAAATAAATACAAAAGGTACAATGCCGACTTAAGTACAAGAAGACTGACTCTTCTTACTGTCTATGTTTTGAACCAATCCTTTGACACTAGTTATAGATTCCGATGCTTCACTTCATGTTTACTGTATCCCTTGGACCTTCTTATTGACGATGAAACTCAGAAATTGCATCGGAATGAAATACAAAAGGCACAATACCGACTTAAGTACAAAAAGACTGACTCTTCTTACTGACTATGTTTTGAACCATTCCTGTGACACTAGTTCTGATTCCGATGCTGCACTTAAGGTTTACTGTGTCCCTCTGACCTTCTTATTGACGACGAAACACAGAAATTGCATCGGAATTAAATACAAAATTCACTATGCCGACATAAGTAAAGGAAGACTGACTCTTCTTACTGACTATGTTTCGAACCATTCCTGTGACACTAGTTATAGATTCCGATGCTTCACTTCAGGTTTACTGTATCCCTCTGACCTTCTTATTGACGATGAAACACAGAAATTGCATCGGAATTAAATAGAAAAGGCACAATGCCGACTTAAGTACAAGAACACTGACTCCTCTTACTGTCTATGTTTTGAACCATTCCTGCGACACTCGTTATAGATTCCGATGCTTGACTTCAGTTTCACGGTATTCTTTGGACCTTCTTATTGACGATGAAACACAGAAATTGCATCGGAATTAAATACAAAAGGCACAAGGCCGACATAAGTACTACAGACTGACTCTTATTACTGTCTATGTTTTGAAACATTCCTGTGACACTAGTTATAGATTCCGATGCTACACTTCAGGTTTACTGTATTCCTTGCACCTTCATATTGACGATGAAACACAGAAATTGCATCGGAAATAAATACAAAAGGCACAATGCCGACTTAAGTACAAGAAGACTGACTCTTTTTACTGTCTATGTTTTGAACCAATCCTGTGGCACTAGTAATAGATTCCGATGCTTCACTTCATGTTTACTGCATCCCTTGGACCTTCTTATTGACGATGAAACTCAGAAATTGCATTGGAATTAAATACAAAAGGCACAATGCCGACTTAAGTACAAAAAGTCTGACTCTTCTTACTGACTATGTTTTGGACCATTCCTGTGACACTAGTTATAGATTCCGATGCTGCACTTAAGGTTTACTGTATCCCTCTGACCTTCTTATTGACGATGAAACACAGAAATTGCATCGGAATTAAATACGAAAGGCACAATGCCGACTTAAGTATAAGAAGACTGACTCTTCCTACTGTCTATGTTTTGAACCATTCCTGTGACACTAGTTATAAATTCCGATGCTTCACTTCAGGTTTACTGTATCCCTTCGGTCCTTCTTATAGACGATGAAACACAGAATTTCATCGGAATTAAATACAAAAGGCACAATGCCGACTTAAGTACAAAAAGACTGACTCTTCTTACTGTCTATGTTTTGAACCATTCCTGTGACACTAGTTATAGATTCCGATGCTTCACTTCAGGTTTACTGTATCCCTCTGACCTTCTTATTGACGATGAAACACAGATATTGCTCCGGAATTAAATAGAAAATGCACAATGCCGACTTAAGTACAAGAAGACTGACTCTGCTTACTGACTATGTTTTGAACCATTCCTGTGACACTAGTTATAGATACCGATGCTTCACTTCAGGTTTACTGTATCCCTCTGACCTTCTTATTGACGATGAAACACAGAAATTGCATCGAAATTAAATAGAACAGGCACAATGCCGACTTAAGTACAGGAACACTGACTCTTCTTACTGTCTATGTTTTGAACCATTCCTGTGACACTAGTTATAGATTCCGATGCTTCACTTCAGGTTTACTGTATGCATTGGACCCTCTTATTGACGATGAAACACAGAAATTGCATCGGAATTAAATACAAAAGGCACAATGTGGACTTAAGTACATGAAATCTGACTCTGCTTACTGACTATGTTTTGAACCATTCCTGTGACACTAGTTATAGATTCCGATGCTTCACTTCAGGTTTACTGTATCCCTTGGACCCTCCAATCGACGATGAAACACAGAAATTGCATCGGAATTAAATACAATAGGCACAATGCCGACTTAAGTACAAGAAGATTGACTCTTCCTACTGACTATGCTTTGAACCATCCCTGTGACACTAGTTATAGACTCCAATGATTCACTTCAGGTTTACTGTATCCCTCTGACCATCTTATTGACGATGAAACACAGAAATTGCATCGGAAATAAATACAAAAGGCACAATGCCGACTTAAGTACAAGAAGACTCACTCTTCTTACTGTCTTTGTTTTGAACCAATCCTGTGACACTAGTTATAGATTCCGATGGTTCACTTCAGGTTTACTGTATCCCTTCGGTCCTTCTTATAGACGATGAAACACAGAATTTCATCGGAATTAAATACAAAAGGCACAATGACGACTTAAGTACAAAAAGATAGACTCTTCTTACTGTCTATGTTGTGAACCATTCCCGTAACACTAGTTATAGATTCCGATGCTTCACTTCAGGTTTACTGTATCCCTCTGACCTTCTTATTGACGATGAAACAGAGATATTGCTTCGGAATTAAATACAAAAGGCACTATGCCGTCTTAAGTACAAGAAGACTGACTCTGCTTACTGACTATGTTTTGAACCATTCCTGTGACACTAGTTATAGATTCCGATGCTTCACTTCAATTTTACTGTATCCCTCTGACCTTCTTATTGACGATGAAACACAGAAATTGCATCGGAATTAAATAGAAAAGGCACAATGCCGACTTACGTACAGGAACACTGACTCTTCTTACTCTCTATGTTTCGAACCATTCCTGCGACACTAGTTAAAGATTCCGATGCTTGACTTCAGTTTTACTGTATCCCTTGGACCTTCTTATTGACGATGAAACACAGAAATTTCATCGGAATTAAATACAAAAGGCACAATGCCGACTTAAGTACAAGAGACTGACTCTTCCTACTGTCTATGTTTTGAAGCATTCCTGTGACACTAGTTATAGATTCCGATTCTTCACTTCAGGTTTAATGTATCCCTTGGACCTTCTTATTGACGATGAAACAAAGAAATTGCATCGGAATTAAATACAAAATTCTCTATGCCGACTTAAGTAAAGGAAGACTGACTCTTCTTACTGACTATGTTTTGACTATTCCTGTGACACTAGTTATAGATTCCGATTCTTCACTTCAGGTTTACTGTATTCCTTGCACCTTCTTATTGACGATGAAACACAGAAATTGCATCGGAAATAAATACAAAAGGCACAATGCCGACTTAAGTACAAGAAGACTGACTCTTCTTACTGTCTATGTTTTGAACCAATCCTTTGACACTAGTTATAGATTCCGATGCTTCACTTCATGTTTACTGTATCCCTTGGACCTTCTTATTGACGATGAAACTCAGAAATTGCATCGGAATGAAATACAAAAGGCACAATACCGACTTAAGTACAAAAAGACTGACTCTTCTTACTGACTATGTTTTGAACCATTCCTGTGACACTAGTTATAGATTCCGATGCTGCACTTAAGGTTTACTGTGTCCCTCTGACCTTCTTATTGACGATGAAACACAGAATTTCACCGGAATAAAATACAAAAGGCACAATGCCGACTTAAGTACAAGAAGACTGACTCTTCTTACTGTCTATGTTTTGAACCATTCCTGTGACACTAGTTATAGATTCCGATGCTTCACTTCATGTTTACTGTATCCCTTGGACCATCTTATTGACGATGAAACAGAGATATAGCTTCGGAATTAAATACAAAAGGCACTATGCCGACTTAAGTACAAGAAGACTGACTCTGCTTACTGACTATGTTTTGGACCATTCCTGTGACACTAGTTATAGATTCCGATGCTTCACTTCAGGGTTACTGTATCCCTCTGACCTTCGTATTGACGATGAAACACAGAAATTGCATCGGAATTAAATAGAAAAGGCACAATGCCGACTTAAGTACAGGAACACTGACTCTTCTTACTGTCTATGTTTTGAACCATTCCTGCGACACTAGAGATAGATTCCGATGCTTGACTTCAGTTTTACTGTATCCCTTGGACCTTCATATTGACGATGAAACACAGAAATTTCATCGGCATTAAATACAAAAGGCACAATGCCGACTTAAGTACAAGAGACTGACTCTTTTTACTGTCTATGATTTGAACCATTCCTGTGACACTAGTTATAGATTCCGATTCTTCACTTCAGGTTTACTGTATCCCTTGGACCTTCTTATTGACGATGAAACAAAGAAATTGCATCGGAATTAAATACAAAATTCACTATGCCGACTTAAGTAAAGGAAGACTGACTCTTCTTACTGACTATGCTTTGAACCATTCCTGTGACACTAGTTATAGATTCCGATGCTTCACTTCAGGTTTACTGTATCCCTCTGACCTTCTTATTGACGATGAAACACAGAAATTGCATCGGAATTAAATAGAAAAGGCACAATGCCGACTTAAGTACAAGAACACTGACTCCTCTTACAGACTATGTTTTGAACCATTCCTGCGACACTCGTTATAGATTCCGATGCTTGACTTCAGTTTCACGGTATTCTTTGGACCTTCGTATTGACGATGAAACACAGAAATTGCATCGGAATTATATACAAAAGGCACAAGGCCGACATAAGTACTACAGACTGACTCTTATTACTGTCTATGTTTTGAACCATTCCTGTGACACTAGTTATAGACTCCGATGCTTCACTTCAGGTTTACTGTACTCCTTGCACCTTCTTATTGACGATGAAACACAGAAATTGCATCGGAAATAAATACAAAAGGCACAATGCCGACTTAAGTACAAGAAGACTGACTCTTCTTACTGTCTATGCTTTGAACCAATCCTGTGACACTAGTAATAGATTCCGATGCTTCACTTCATGTTTACTGCATCCCTTGGACCTTCTTATTGACGATGAAACTCAGAATTGCATTGGAATTAAATACAAAAGGCACAATGCCGACTTAAGTAGAAAAAGTCTGACTCTTCTTACTGACTATGTTTTGGACCATTCCTGTGACACTAGTTATAGATTCCGATGCTGCACTTAAGGTTTACTGTATCCCTCTGACCTTCTTATTGACGATGAAACACAGACATTCACCGGAATAAAATACAAAATGCACAAAGCCGACTTAAGTACAAGAAGACTGACTCTTCTTACTGTCTATGATTTGAACCATTCCTGTGACACTAGTTATAGATTCCGATGCTTCACTTCAGGTTTACTGTATGCATTGGACCCTCTTATTGACGATGAAACAGAAATTGCATCGGAATTAAATACAAAAGGCACAATGTGGACTTAAGTACATGAAAACTGACTCTGCTTACTGACTATGTTTTGAACCATTCCTGTGACACTAGTTATAGGTTCCGATGCTTCACTTCAGGTTTACTGTATCCCTTGGACCCTCCTATCGACGATGAAACACAGAAATTGCATCGGAATTAAATACAAAAGGCACAATGCCGACTTAAGTACAAGAAGATTGACTCTTCCTACTGACTATGCTTTGAACCATCCCTGTGACACTAGTTATAGACTCCGATGATTCACTTCAGGTTTACTGTATCCCTCTGACCATCTTATTGACGATGAAACACAGAAATTGCATCGGAAATAAATACAAAAGGCACAATGCCGACTTAAGTACAAGAAGACTCACTCTTCTTACTGTCATTGTTTTGAACCAATCCTGTGACACTAGTAATAGATTCCGATGCTTCACTTCAGGTTTACTGTATCCATTCGGTCCTTCTTATAGACGATGAAACACAGAATTTCTTCGGAATTAAATACAAAAGGCACAATGACGACTTAAGTACAAAAAGATAGACTCTTCTTACTGTCTATGTTTTGAACCATTCCCGTAACACTAGTTATAGATTCCGATGCTTCACTTCAGGTTTACTGTATCCCTCTGACCTTCTTATTGACGATGAAACAGAGATATTGCTTCGGAATTAAATACAAAAGGCACTATGGCGACTTAAGTACAAGAAGACTGACTCTGCTTACTGACTATGCTTTGAACCATTCCTGTGACACTAGTTATAGATTCCGATGCTTCACTTCAGGTTTACTGTATCCCTCTGACCTTCTTATTGACGATGAAACACAGACATTGCATCGGAATTAAGTAGAAAAGGCACAATGCCGACTTAAGTACAGGAACACTGACTCTTCTTACTGTCTATGTTTTGAACCATTCCTGCGACACTAGTTATAGATTCCGATGCTTGACTTCAGTTTTACTGTATCCCTTGGACCTTCTTATTGACGATGAAACACAGAAATTTCATCGGAATTAAATAGAAAAGGCACAACGCCGACTTAAGTACAAGAGACTGACTCTTCCTACTGTCTATGTTTTGAACCATTCCTGTGACACTAGTTATAGATTCCGATTCTTCACTTCAGGTTTACTGTATCCCTTGGACCTACTTATTTACGATGAAACAAAGAAATTGCATCGGAATTAGATACAAAATTCACTATGCCGACTTAAGTAAAGGAAGACTGACTCTTCTTACTGACTATGTTTTGAACCATTCCTGTGACACTAGTTATAGATTCCGATATTTGACTTCAGTTTCACGGTATCCTTTGGACCTTCTTATTGACGATGAAACACAGAAATTGCATCGGCATTAAATACAAAAGGCACAATGCCGACATAAGTACTACAAGCTGACTCTTCTTACTGTCTATGCTTTGAACCATTCCTGTGACACTAGTTATAGATTCCGATGCTTCACTTCATGTTTACTGTATCCCTTGGACCTTCTTATTGACGATGAAACTCAGAAATTGCATCGGAACTAAATACAAAAGGCACAATGCCGACTTAAGTACAAGAAGACTGACTCCTCTTACTGTCTATGTTTTGAACCATTCCTGTGACACTAGTTATAGATTCCGATGCTTGACTTCAGTTTTACTGTATCCCTTGGACCTTCTTATTGACGATGAAACACAGAAATTTCATCGGAATTAAATACAAAAGGCACAATGCCGACTTAAGTACAAGAGACTGACTCTTTTTACTGTCTATGTTTTGAACCATTCCTGTGACACTAGTTATCGATTCCGATTCTTCACTTCAGGTTTACTGTATCCCTTGGACCTTCTTATTGACGATGAAACACAGAAATTGCATCGGAATTAAATACAAAATTCACTATGCTGACTGAAGTTAAGGAAGACTGACTCTTCTTACTGACTATGTTTTGAACCATTCCTGTGACACTAGTTATAGATTCCGATGCTTCACTTCAGGTTTACTGTATCCCTCTGACCTTATTGCCGATGAAACACAAAATTGCATCGGAATTAAATAGAAAAGGCACAATGCCGACTTAAGTACAAGAAGACTGACTCCTCTTACTGTCTATGCTTTGAACCATTCCTGCGACACTCGTTATAGATTCCGATGCTTGACTTCAGTTTCACGGTATCCTTTGGACCTTCTTATTTACGATGAAACACAGAAATTGCATCGGAAATAAATACAAAAGGCACAATGCCGATTTAAGTACAAGAAGACTGACTCTTCTTACTGTCTATGTTTTGAACCATTCCTGTGACACTAGTTATAGATTCCGATGCTTCACTTCAGGTTTACTGTATGCATTGGACCCTCTTATTGACGATGAAACACAGAAATTGCATCGGAATTAAATACAAAAGGCACAATGTGGACTTAAGTACATGAAAACTGACTCTGCTTACTGACTATGCTTTGAACCATTCCTGTGACACTAGTTATAGATTCCGATGCCTCACTTCAGGTTTACTGTATCCCTTGGACCCTCCTATCGACGATGAAACACAGAAATTGCATCGGAATTAAATACAATAGGCACAATGCCGACTTAAGTACAAGAAGATTGACTCTTCCTACTGACTATGTTTGAACCATCCCTGTGACACTAGTTATAGACTCCGATGATTCACTTCAGGTTTACTGTATCCCTCTGACCATCTTATTGATGACGAAACACAGAAATTGCATCGGAAATAAATACAAAAGGCACAATGCCGAATTAAGTACAAGAAGACTGACTCTTCTTACTGTCTTTGTTTTGAACCAATCCTGTGACACTAGTTATAGATTCCGATGCTTCACTTCAGGTTTACTGTATCCCTTCGGTCCTTCTTATAGACGATGAAACACAGAATTTCATCGGAATTAAATACAAAAGGCACCATGACGACTTAAGTACAAAAAGACTGACTCTTCTTACTGTCTATGTTTTGAACCATTCCTGTAACACTAGTTAAAGATTCCGATGCTTCACTTCGGGTTTACTGTATCCCTCTGACCTTCTTATTGACGATGAAACAGAGATATTGCTTCGGAATTAAATACAAAAGGCACTATGCCGACTTAAGTACAAGAAGACTGACTCTGCTTACTGACTATGTTTTGAACCATTCCTGTGACACTAGTTATAGATTCCGATGCTTCACTTCAGGTTTACTGTATCCCTCTGACCTTCTTATTGACGATGAAACACAGAAATTGCATCGGAATTGAATACAAAAGGCACAATGCCGACATACGTACATGAAGACTGACGCTTCTTACTGTTTATATTTTGAACCATTCCTCTGACACTAGCTATAGATTCCGATGCTACACTCCAGGTTTACTGTATCCCTTGGACCTTCTTATTGACGATGAAACACAGAAATTGCATCGGCATTAAATACAAAAGGCACAATGCCGACATAAGTACTACAAAACTGACTCTTCTTACTGTCTATGCTTTGAACCATTCCTGTGACACTAATTATAGATTCCGATGCTTCACTTCAGGTTTACTGTATTCCTTGCACCTTCTTATTGACGATGAATCACAGAAATTGCATCGGAAATAAATACAAAAGGCACAATGCCGACTTAAGTACAAGAAGACTGACTCTTCTTACTGTCTATGTTTTGAACCAATCCTTTGACACTAGTTATAGATTCCGATGCTTCACTTCATGTTTACTGTATCCCTTGGACCTTCTTATTGACGATGAAACTCAGAAATAGCATCGGAATTAAATACAAAAAGCACAATGCCGACTTAAGTACAAAAAGGCTGACTCTTCTTACTGACTATGTTTTGAACCATTCCTGTGACACTAGTTATAGATTCCGATGCTGCACTTAAGGTTTACTGTATCCCTCTGACCTTCTTATTGACGATGAAACACAGAAATTCACCGGAATAAAATACAAAAGCCACAATGCCGACTTAAGTACAAGAAGACTGACTCCTCTTACTGTCTATGTTTTGAACCATTCCTGTGACACTAGTTATGGATTCCGATGCTTCACTTCAGGTTTACTGTATGCATTGGACCGTCTTATTGACGATGAAACACAGAAATTGCATCGGAATTAAATACAAAGGGCACAATGTGGACTTAAGTACATGAAAACTGACTCTGCTTACTGACTATGTTTTGAACCATTCCTGTGACACTAGTTATAGATTCCGATGCTTCACTTCAGGTTTACTGTATCCCTCTGACCTTCTTATTGACGATGAAACAGAGATATTGCTTCGGAATTAAATACAAAAGGCACTATGCCGACTTAAGTACAAGAAGACTGACTCTGCTTACTGACTATGTTTTGAACCATTCCTGTGACACTAGTTATAGATTCCGATGCTTCACTTCAGGTTTACTGTATCCCTCTGACCTTCTTATTGACGATGAAACACAGAAATTGCATCGGAATTAAATAGAAAAGGCACAATGCCGACTTAAGTACAGGAACACTGACTCTTGTTACTGTCTATGTTTTGAACCATTCCTGCGACACTAGATATTGATTCCGATGCTTGACTTCAGTTTTACTGTATCCCTTGGACCTTCTTATTGACGATGAAACACAGAAATTGCATCGGAATTAAATACAAAATTCACTATGCCGACTTAAGTAAAGGAAGACTGACTCTTCTTACTGACTATGTTTTGAACCATTCCTGTGACACTAGTTATAGATTCCGATGCTTCACTTCAGGTTTACTGTATCCCTCTGACCTTCTTATTGACGATGAAACACAGAAATTGCATCGGAATAAAATAGAAAAGGCACAATGCCGACTTAAGTACAAGAACACTGACTCCTCTTACTGTCTATGTTTTGAACCATTCCTGCGACACTGGTTATACATTCCGATGCTTGACTTCAGTTTCACGGTATTCTTTAGACCTTCTTATTGACGATGAAACACAGAAATTGCATCGGAATTAAATACAAAAGGCACAATGCCGACATAAGTACTACAGACTGACTCTTATTACTGTCTATGTTTTGAATCATTCCTGTGACACTAGTTATAGATTCCGATGCTTCACTTCAGGTTTACTGTATTCCTTGCACCTTCTTATTGACGATGAAACACAGAAATTGCATCGGAAATAAATACAAAAGGCACAATGCCGTCTTAAGTACAAGAAGACTGACTCTTCTTACTGTCTATGTTTTGAACCAATCCTGTGACACTAGTAATAGATTCCGATGCTTCACTTCATGTTTACTGCATCCCTTGGATCTTCTTATTGACGAGAAACTCAGAAATTGCATTGGAATTAAATACAAAAGGCACAATGCCGACTTAAGTACAAAAAGACTGACTCTTCTTACTGACTATGTTTTGGACCATTCCTGTGACACTAGTTATAGATTCCGATGCTGCACTTAAGGTTTACTGTATCCCTCTGACCTTCTTATTGACGATGAAACACCGAAATTCACCGGAATAAAATACAAAAGGCACAATGCCGACTTAAGTACAAGAAGACTTACTCTTCTTACTGTCTATGTTTTGAACCATTCCTGTGACACTAGTTATAGATTCCGATGCTTCACTTCAGGTTTACTGTATGCATTGGACCCTCTTATTGACGATGAAACACAGAAATTGCATCTGAATTAAATACAAAAGGCACAGTGTGGACTTAAGTACATGAAAACTGACTCTGCTTACTGACTATGTTTTGAACCATTCCTGTGACACTAGTTATAGATTCCGATGCTTCACTTCAGGTTTACTGTATCCCTTGGACCCTCCTATCGACGATGAAACACAGAAATTGTATCGGAATTAAATACAAAAGGCACAATGCCGACTTAAGTACAAGAAGATTGACTCTTCCTACTGACTATGCTTTGAACCATCCCTGTGACACTAGTTATAGACTCCGATGATTCACTTCAGGTTTACTGTATCCCTCTGACCATCTTATTGACGATGAAACACAGAATTTGCATCGGAAATAAATACAAAAGGCACAATGCCGACTTAAGTACAAGAAGACTCACTCTTCTTACTGTCTTTGTTTTGAACCTATCCTGTGACACTAGTTATAGATTCCGATGCTTCACTTCAGGTTTACTGTATCCCTTCGGTCCTTCTTATAGACGATGAAACACAGAATTTCATCGGAATTAAATACAAAAGGCACAATGACGACTTAAGTACAAAAAGATAGACTCTTCTTACTGTCTATGTTTTGAACCATTCCCGTAACACTAGTTATAGATTCCGATGCTTCACTTCAGGTTTACTGTATCCCTCTGACCTTCTTATTGACGATGAAACACAGAAATTGCATCGGAATTAAATAGAAACGGCACAATGCCGACTTAAGTACAGGAACACTGACTCTTCTTACTGTCTATGTTTTGAACCATTCCTGCGACACAAGTTATGGATTCCGATGCTTGACTTCAGTTTTACTGTATCCCTTGGACCTTCTTATTGACGATGAAACACAGAAATTTCATCGGAATTAAATACAAAAGGCACAATGCCGCCTTAAGTACAAGAGACTGACACTTTTTACTGTCTATGTTTTCAACCATTCCTGTGACACTAGTTATAGATTCCGATTCTTCACTTCAGGTTTACTGTATCCCTTGGACCTTCTTATTGACGATGAAACACAGAAATTGCATCGGAATTAAATACAAAATTCACTATTCCGACTTAAGTTAAGGAAGACTGACTCTTCTTACTGACTATGTTTTGAACCATTCCTGTGACACTAGTTATAGATTCCGATGCTTCACTTCAGGTTTACTGTTTCCCTCTGACCTTATTGCCGATGAAACACAAAATTGCATCGGAATTAAATAGAAAAGGCACAATGCCGACTTAAGTACAAGAAGACCGACTCCTCTTACTGTCTATGCTTTGAACCATTCCTGCGACACTCGTTATAGATTCCGATGCTTGACTTCAGTTTCACGGTATCCTTTGGACCTTCTTATTGACGATGAAACACAGAAATTGCATCGGAATTAAATACAAACGGCACAATGCCGACATAAGTACTACAGACTGACAATTTTTACTGTCTATGTTTTGAACCATTCCTGTGACACTAGTTATAGATTCCGATGCTTCACTTCAGGTTTACTGTATTCCTTGCACCTTCTTATTGACGATGAAACACAGAAATTGCATCGGAAATAAATACAAAAGGCACAATGCCGACTTAAGTACAAGAAGACTGACTCTCCTTACTGTCTATGTTTTGAACCAATCCTGTGACACTAGTAATAGATTCCGATGCTTTAACTCATGTTTACTGTATCCCTTGGACCTTCTTATTGACGATGAAACTCAGAAATTGCAACGGAATGAAATACAAAAGGCACAATGCCGACTTAAGTACAAAAAGACTGACTCTTCTTACTGACTATGTTTTGAACCATTCCTGTGACACTAGTTATAGATTCCGATGCTGCACTTAAGGTTTACTGTATCCCTCTGACCTTCTTATTGACGATGAAACACAGAAATTCACCGGAATAAAATACAAAAGGCACAATGCCGACTTAAGTACAAGAAGACTGACTCTTCTTACTGTCTATGTTTTGAACCATTCCTGTGACACTAGTTATAGATTCCGATGCTTCACTTCAGGTTTACTGTATCCCTTGGACCCTCCTATCGACGATGAAACACAGAAATTGCATCGGAATTAAATACAATAGGCACAATGCCGACTTAAGTACAAGAAGATTGACTCTTCCTACTGACTATGTTGGAACCATCCCTGTGACACTAGTTATAGACTCCGATGATTCACTTCAGGTTTACTGTAACCCGCTGACCATCTTATTGATGATGAAACACAGAAATTGCATCGGAAATAAATACAAAAGGCACAATGCCGACTTAAGTACAAGAAGACTGACTCTTCTTACTGTCTTTGTTTTGAACCAATCCTGTGACACTAGTTGTAGATTCCGATGCTTCACTTCAGGTTTACTGTATCCCTTCGGTCCTTCTTATAGACGAAGAAACACAGAATTTCATCGGAATTAAATACAAAAGGCACAATGACGACTTAAGTACAAAAAGACTGACTCTTCTTACTGTCTATGTTTTGAACCATTCCTGTAACACTAGTTATAGATTCCGATGCTTCACTTCGGGTTTACTGTATCCCTCTGACCTTCTTATTGACGATGAAACAGAGATATTGCTTCGGAATTAAATACAAAAGGCACTATGCCGACTTAAGTACAAGAAGACTGACTCTGCTTACTGACTATGTTTTGAACCATTCCTGTGACACTAGTTATAGATTCCGATGCTTCACTTCAGGTTTACTGTATCCCTCTGACCTTCTTATTGACGATGAAACACAGAAATTGCATCGGAATTGAATACAAAAGGCACAATGCCGACTTACGTACATGAAGACTGACGCTTTTTTCTGTTTATGTTTTCAACCATTCCTCTGACACTAGCTATAGATCCCGATGCTACACTCCAGGTTTACTGTATCCCTTGGACCTTCTTATTGACGATGAAACACAGAAATTGCATCGGAATTAAATACTAAAGGCAAAATACCGACTTAAGGACAAGAAGACTGACTCTTCTTACTGCCTATGTTTATAACCTTTTCTGTGACACTAGTTATAGATTCCGATGCTTCACTTCAGGTTTACTGTATGCCTTGGACCCTCTTACTGACGATGAAAGACAGAAATTGCATCGGAATTAAATACAAAAGGCACAATGACGACTTAAGGACAAGAAGACTGACTCTTCTTACTGTCTATGTTTTGAACCATTCCATTGACACTAGTTATAGATTCCGATGCTTCACTCCAGGTTTACTGTATCCCTTGGACCTTCTTATTGACGATGAAACACAGAATTTGCATCGGAATTTAATACAAAAGGCACAATGCCGACTCAAGTACAAGAAGACTGACTCTTCTTACTGTCTACGTTTTGAATCATTACTGTGACACTAGTTATTGATTCCGATGCTTCACTTCAGGTTTACTCTATCCCTCTGACGTTCTTATTGACGATGAAACACAGAAATTGCACCGGAATTAAATAGAAAAGGCACAATGCCGACTTATGTACAAGAAGACTGACTCTTCTTACTGTCTATGTTTTGAACCATTACTGTGACACTAGTTATAGAATCCGATGCTTGACTTCAGGTTTACTGTATCCCTTGGACCTTCCTATTGACGATGAACAACAGAAATTGCATCGGAATTTAATACAAAAGGCACAATGCCGACTCAAGTAAAAGAAGACTGACCCTTCTTACTGACTATGCTTTGAACCATTCCTGTGACACTAGCAATAGATTCCGAGGCTTCACTTCAGGTTTACTGTTCCCTCTGACCTTCTCATTGAGGATGAAACACAGAAATTGCATCGGAATTTAATACAAAATGCACATTGCCGACTTAAGTACAAAAAGACTGACTCCCCTTACTGTCTATGTTTGAACCATTCCTGTGACACTAGTTATAGATTCCGATGCTTCACTTCAGGTTTACTGTATCCTTTGTACCTTCTTATTGACGATGAAACACAGAAATTGCATCGGAATTAAATAGAAGAGGCACAATGCTGACTTAGGTACACGAAGACTGACTCTTCTTACAGACTATGATTTGAACCATTCGTGTGTCACTAGTTATAGATTCCGATGCTTCACTTCAGGTTTACTGTATCCCTTGAACCTTCGTATTGACGATGAAACACAGAAATTGCATCGGAATTAAATACAAAAGGCACAATGCCGACTTAAGTTCATAAAGACCGATTCTTCTTACTGTCTATGTTTTGAACCATTCTCTGTGACACTAGTTATAGATTCCGATGTTACACTCCAGGTTTACTGTATCCCTTGGACCTTCTTATTGACGATGAAACACAGAAATTGCATCTGAATTAAATAAAAAATGCACAATGCCGACTTAAGTGCAAGAAGACTGACTCTTCTTACTGGCTATGATTATAACCTTTTCTGTGACACTAGTTATAGATTCCGATGCTTCACTTCAGGTTTACTGTATCCCTTGGACCTTCTTATTGACGATGAAACACAGAAATTGCATCGGAATTAAATATAAAATGCACAATGCCGACTTAAGTACAAGAAGACTGACTCTTCCTGCTGGCTATGTTTTGAACCATTCCTGTGACACTTGTTTTGGTTTCCGATGCTTCACTTCAGGTTTACTGTATCCCTCTGACCTTCTTATTGACGATGAAACACAGAAATTGCATCGGAAGTAAATAAAAAAGGCACAATGCCGACTTATGTACAAGAAGACTGACTCTTCCTACTATCTATGTTTTGAACCATTCCTGTGACACTAGTTATAGATTCCGATGCTTCACTTCAGGTTTACTGTATCCCTTCGGTCCTTCTTATCGACGATGAAACACAGAATTTCATCGGAATTAAATACAAAATTCACAATGCCGACTTAAGTACAAAAAGACTGACTCTTCTTACTGTCAATGTTTAAACCATTCCTGTAACACTAGTTATAGATTCCGATGCTTCACTTCAGGTTTACTGTATCCCACTGACCTTCTTATTGACGATGAAACACAGATATTGCTTCGGAATTAAATACAAAAGGCACAATGCCGACTTAAGTATAAGAAGACTGACTCTGCTTACTGACTATGTTTTGAACCATTCCTGTGACACTAGTTATAGATTCCGATGCTTCACTTCAGGTTTACAGTATCATTTGGACCTTCTTATTGACGATGAAACACAGAAATTACATCGGAATTAAATACAAAAGGCACAATGCCGACTTAAGTACAAAAAGACTGACTGTTCTTCCTGAATATCTTTTGAACTATTCCTGTGACACTAGTTATAGATTCCGATGCTTCACTTCAGGTTTTCTGTATCCCTCTGACTTTCTTATTGTCGATGAAACACATAAATTGCACCGGAATTAAATAGAAAAGGCACAATACAGACTTAAGTACAAGAAGACTGACTCTTCTTACTGTCTATGTTTTGAACCATTCCTGTGACACTAGTTATAGAATCCGATGCTTGACTTCAGGTTTACTGTATTCCTTGGACCTTCCTATTGACAATGAAACACAGTAATTGCACCGGAATTAAATAGAAAAGGCACAATGCCGACTTAAGTACAGGAACACTGACTCTTCTTACTGTCTATGTTTTAACCATTCCTGCGACACTAGTTATAGATTCCGATGCTTGCTTCAGTTTTGCTGTACCCCTTGGACCTTCTTATTGACGATGAAACACAGAAATTTCATCGGAATTAAATATAAAAGGCACAATGCCGACTTAAGTACAAGAGACTGACTCTTCTTACTGTCTATGTTTGGAACAATTCCTGTGACACTAGTTATAGATTCCGATGCTTCACTTCAGGTTTACTGTATCCCTTGGACCTTCTTATTGACGATGAAACACAGAAATTGCATCGGAATTAAATACAAAATTCACTATGCCGACTTAAGTAAAAGAAGACTGACTCTTCTTAGTGACTATGTTTTGAACCAATCATGTGACACTAGTTATAGATTCCGTTGCTTCACTTCAGGTTTACTGTATCCCTCTGACCTTCTTATTGACGATGAAATACAGAAATTGCATCGGAATTAAATAGAAAAGGCACAATGCCGACTTAAGTACAAGAACACTGACTCCTCTTACTGTCTATGTTTTGAACCATTCCTGCGACACTCGTTATAGATTCCGATGCTTGACTTCAGTTTCACGGTATCCTTTGGACCTTCTTATTGACGATGAAACACAGAAATTGCATCGGAATTAAATATAAAAGGCACAATGCCGACTTAAGTACAACAGACTGACTCTTCTTACTGTCTATGTTTTGAACCATTCCTGTGACACTAGTTATAGATTCCGATGCTTCACTTCAGGTTTACTGTATCCCTTGGACCTTCTTATTGACGATGAAACACAGAAATTGCAATGGAATTAAGTACACAAGGCACAATGCCGACTTAAGTACAAGAAGACTGACTCTTCCTGCTGGCTATGTTTTGAACCTTTCCTGTGACACTTGTTTTGGTTTCCGATGCTTCACGTCAGGTTTACTGTATCCCTCTGACCTTCTTATTGACGATGAAACACAGAAATTGCATCGGAAGTAAATAGAAAAGGCACAATGCCGACTTAAGTACAAGATGACTGACTCTTCCTACTATCTATGTTTTGAACCATTCCTGTGACACTAGTTATAGATTCCGATGCTTGACTTCAGGTTTACTGTATCCCTTGGACCTTCTTATTGACGATGAAACACAGAAATTGCAACGGAATTAAATACACAAGGCACAATGCCGACTTAAGTACAAGAAGACTGACACTTCCTGCTGGCTATGTTTTGAACCATTCCTGTGACACTTGTTTTGGATTCCGATGCTTCACTTCAGGTTTACTATTTCCCTCTGACCTTCTTATTGACGATGAAACACAGAAATTGCATCGGATTTAAATATAAAAGGCACAATGCCGACTTAAGTACAAGACGACTGTCTCTTCTTACTGTCTATGTTTTGAACCAATCCTGTGACACTAGTTATAGATTCCGATGCTTAACTTCAGGTTTACTGTATCTCTTGGCCCTCTTACTGACGATGAAAGACAGAAATTGCATCGGAATTAAATACAAAAGGCACAATGCCGACTTAAGTACAAAAAGACTGACTGTTCTTCCTGAATATCTTTTGAACTATTCCTGTGACACTAGTTATAGATTCCGATGCTTCACTTCAGGTTTTCTGTATCCCTCTGACTTTCTTATTGTCGATGAAACACAGAAATTGCACCGGTATTAAATAGAAAAGGCACAATACAGACTTAAGTACAAGAAGACTGACTCTTCTTACTGTCTATGTTTTGAACCATTCCTGTGACACTAGTTATAGAATCCGATGCTTGATTTCAGGTTTACTGTATCCCTTGGACCTTCCTATTGACAATGAAACACAGTAATTGCATCGGAATTTAATACAAAAGGCACAATACCGACTCAAGTACAAGAAGACTGACTCTTCTTACTGACTATGCTTTGAACCATTCCTGTGACACTAGTTTTAGATTCCGGTGCTTCACTTCAGGTTTACTGTATCCCTTGTACCTTCTTATTGACGATGAAACACAGAAATTGCATAGCAATTAAATAGAAAAGGCACAATGCCGACTTAAGTACACGAAGACTGACTCTTCTTACTGACTATGTTTTGAACCATTCCTGTGACACTAGTTATAGATTCCGATGCTTCACTACAGGTTTACCGTATCCCTCTGACCTTCTTATTGACGATGAAGCAGAGATATTGCTTCGGAATTAAATACAAAAGGCACTATGCCGACTTCAGTACAAGAAGACTGACTCTGCTTACTGACTATGTTTTGAACCATTCCTGTGACACTAGTTATAGATTCCGATGCTTCACTTCAGGTTTACTGTATCCCTCTGACCCTCTTATTGACGATGAAACACAGAAATGGCATCGGAATTAAATAGAAAAGGCACAATGCCGACTTAAGTACAGGAACACTGACTCTTCTTACTGTCTATGTTTTGAACCATTCCTGCGACACTAGTTATAGATTCCGATGCTTGACTTCAGTTTCACGGTATCCTTTGGACCTTCTTATTAACGATGAAACACAGAAATTGCATCGGAATTAAATATAAAAGGCCCAATGCCGACTTAAGTACAACAGACTGATTCTTCTTACTGTCTATGTTTTGAACCATTCCTGTGACACTAGTTATTGATTCCGATGCTTCACTTCAGGTTTACTGTATTCCTTTCACCTTCTTATTGACGATGAAACACAGAAATTGCATCGTAAATAAATACAAAAGGCACAATGCCGACTTAAGTACAAGAAGACTGACTCTTCTTACTGTCTATGTTTTGAACCAATCCTGTGACACTAGTTATAGATTCCGGTGCTACACTTCATGTTTACTGTATCCCTTAGACCTTCTTATTGACGATGAAACTCAGAAATTGCATCGGAATTAAATACAAAAGGCACAATGCCGACTTAAGTACAAAAAGACTGACTCTTCTTACTGACTATGTTTTGAACCATTCCTGTGACACTAGTTATAGATTCCGATGCTGCACTTCAGGTTTACTGTATCCCTCTGAACTTCTTATTGACGATGAAACACAGAAATTCACCGGAATAAAATACAGAAGGCACAATGCCGACTTAAGTACAAGAAGACTGACTCTCCTTACTGTCTATGTTTTGAACCATTCCTGTGACACTAGTTATAGATTCCAATGCTTCACTTCAGGTTTACTGTATGCATTGGACCCTCTTATTGACGATGAAACACAGAAATTGCATCGGAATTAAATAGAAAAGGCACAATGTGGACTTAAATACATGAAAACTGACTCTTCTTACTGACTATGTTTTGAACCATTCCTGTGACACTAGTTATAGATTCCGATGCTGCACTTCAGGTTTACTGTATCCCTCTGACCTTCTTATTGACGATGAAACACAGAAATTCACCGGAATAAAATACAAAAGACACAATGCCGACTTAAGTACAAGAAGATTGACTCTTCCTACTGACTATGCTTTGAACCATCCCTGTGACACTAGTTATAGACTCTGATGATTCACTTCAGGTTTACTGTATCCCTCTGACCTTCTTATTGATGATGAAACACAGAAATTGCACTGGAATTAAATACAAAAGGCACAATGCCGACTTAAGCACAAGAAGACTGACTCTTCTTACTGTCTATGATTTGAACCATTCCGTTGACACTAGTTATAGATTCCGATGCTTCACTCCAGGTTTACTGCATCCCTTGGTCCTTCTTATTGACGATGAACCTCTGAAATTGCATCGGAATCAAATAGAAAAGGCACAATGGCGACTTAAGTACAAGAAGACTAACTCTTCTTACTGACTATGTTTTGAACCATTCCTGTGACACTAGTTATAGATTCCGATGCTTCACTTCAGGTTTACTGTGTCTATTGGACATTCGTATTGACGATGAAACACAGAAATTGCATCGGAATTAAATACAAAAGGCACAATGCCGACTTAAGGACAAGAAGCTTGACTCTTCTTACTGACTATGTTTTGAACCATACCTGTGACACTAGTCATAGATTCTGATGCTTCACTTCAGGTTTACTGTATCCCTTTTACCTTCTTATTGACGATGAAACACAGAAGTTGCATTTGAATTAAATACAAAAGGCACAATGCCGACTTAAGTACAAGAAGACTGTCTCTTCTTACTGTCTATGTTTTGAACCATTCCTGTGACACTAGTTATAGATTCCGATGCTTCACTTCAGGTTTACTGTATCCCTAGGACCCTCTTACTGACGATGAAAGACAGAAATTGCATCGGAATTAAATACAAAAGGCACAATGCCGGCTTAAGGACAAGAAGACTGACTCTTCTTACTGTCTATGTTTTGAAACATTCCATTGACACTAGTTATAGATTCCGATGCTTCACTCCAGGTTTACTGTATCCCTTGGACTTTCTTATTGACGATGAAACACAGATATTGCATCGGAATTTAATACAAAAGGCACAATGCCGACTCAAGTACAAGAAGACCGACTCTTCTTTCTGTCTATGTTTTGAACCATTCCTGTGACACTAGTTATTGATTCCGATGCTTCACTTCAGGTTTACTCTATCCCTCTGACGTTCTTATTGACGATGAAAGACAGAAATTGCATCGGAATAAATACAAAAGGCACAATGCCGACTTAAGTACAGGAAGACTGTATCTTCTTACTGTCTATGTTTTCAACCATTCCTGTGACACTAGTTAGCGATTCCGATGCTTCACTTCAGGTTTACAGTATCATGTGGACCTTCTTATTGACGATGAAACACAGAAATTACATCGGAATTAAATACAAAAGGCACAATGCCGACTTAAGTACAAAAAGACTGACTGTTCTTACTGACTATCTTTTGAACTATTCCTGAGACACTAGGTATAGATTCCGATGCTTCACTTCAGGTTTACTGTTCCCTCTGACCTTCTTATTGACTGTGAAACACAGAAATTGCATCGGAATTTAATACAAAATGCACATTGCCGACTTAAGTACAAGAAGACTGACTCCTCTTACTGTCTATGTTTGAACCATTCCTGTGACACTAGTTATAGATTCCGATGCTTCACTTCAGGTTTACTGTATCAATTGTACCTTCTTATTGACGATGAAACACAGAAATTGCATCGCAATTAAATAGAACAGGCACAATGCCGACTTAAGTACACGAAGACGGACTCTTCTTACTGACTATGTTTTGAACCATTCCTGTGACACTAGTTACAGATTCCGATGCTTCACTTCAGGTTTACTGTATCCCTCTGACCTTCTTATTGACGATGAAACAAAGATATTGCTTAGGAATTAAATACAAAAGGCACTATGCCGACTTAAGTACAAGAAGACTAACTCTGCTTGCTGACTATGTTTTGAACCATTCCTGTGACACTAGATATAGATTCTAATGCTTCACTTCAGGTTTACTGTATCCCTCTGACCTTCTTATTGACGATGAAACACAGAAATTGCATCGGAATTAAATAGAAAAGGGAGAATGCCGACTTAAGTACAGGAACACTGACTCTTCTTACTGTCTATGTTTTGAACCATTCCTGCGACACTAGTTATAGATTCCGATGCTTGACTTCAGGTTTACTGTATCCCTTGGACCTTCTTATTGACGATGAAACACAGAAATTGCAACGGAATTAAATACACAAGGCACAATGCCGACTTAAGTACAAGAAGACTGACTCTTCCTGCTGGCTATGTTTTGAACCATTCCTGTGACACTTGTTTTTGTTTCCGATGCTTCACTTCAGGTTTACTGCATCCCTCTGACCTTCTTATTGACGATGAAACACAGAAATTGCATCGGAATTAAATACAAAAGGCACAATGCCGACTTAAGTACAAGAAGACTGACTCTTCCTACTATCTATGTTTTGAACCAATCCTGTGACACTAGTTATAGATTCCGATGCTTCACTTCAGGTTTACTGTATCCCTTCGGTCCTTCTTATAGACGATGAAACACCGAATTTCATCGGAAATAAATACAAAAGGCACAATGCCGACTTAAGTACAAAAAGACTGACTCCTCTTACTGTCTATGTTTTGAACCATTCCTGTAACACTAGTTATAGATTCCGATGCTTCACATCAGGTTTACCGTATCCCTCTGACATTCTTATTGACGATGAAACACAGAAATTGCATCGGAATTAAATAGAAAAGGCACAATGCCGACTTAAGTACTGGAACACTGACTCTTCTTACTGTCTATGTTTTGAACCATTCCTGCGACACTAGTTATAGATTCCGATGCTTGACTTCAGTTTTACTGTATCCCTTGGACCTTCTTATTGACGATGAAACACAGAAATTTCATCGGAATTAAATATAAAAGGCACAATGCCGACTTAAGTACAAGAGACTGACTCTTCTTACTGTCTATGTTTTGAACCATTCCTGTGACACTAGTTATAGATTCCGATGCTTCACTTCAGGTTTACTGTATCCCTTGGACCTTCTTATTGACGATGAAACACAGAAATTGCATCGGAATTAAATACAAAATTCACTATGCCGACTTAAGTAAAAGAAGACTGACTCTTCTTACTGTCTATGTTTTGAACCAATCCTGTGACACTAGTTATAGATTCCGATGCTTCACTACATGTTTACTGTATCCCTTAGACGTTCTTATTGACGATGTAACTCAGAAATTGCATCGGAATTAAATACAAAAGGCACAATGCCGACTTAAGTACAAAAAGACTGACTGTTCTTACTGACTATCTTTTGAACTATTCCAGTGACACAAGTTATAGATTCCGATGCTTCACTTCAGGTTTTCTGTATCCCTCTGACCTTCTTATTGACGATGAAACACCGAAATTGCACCGGAATTAAATAGAAAAGGCACAATGCCGACTTAAGTACAAGAAGACTGACTCTTATTACTGACTGTTTTGAACCATTCCTGTGACACTAGTTATAGATTCCGATGCTTCACTTCCGGTTTACTGTATTCCTCTTACCTTCTTATTGATGATGAAACACAGAAATTGCACCGGAATTAAATACTAAAAGCACAATGCCGACTTAAGGACAAGAAGACTGACTCTTCTTACTGACTATGTTTTGAACCATTCCTGTGACACTAGTTATAGATTCTGATGCTTCACTTCAGATTTACTGTATCCCTTTTACCTTCTTATTGACGATGAAACACAGAAGTTGCATCGGAATTAAATACAAAAGGCACAATGCCGACTTAAGTACAAGAAGACTGTCTCTTCTTACTGTCTATGTTTTGAACCATTCCTGTGACACTAGTTATAGATTCCGATACTTCACTTCAGGTTTACTGTATCCCTTGCACCCTCTTACTGACGATGAAAGACAGAAATTGCATCGGAATTAAATACAAAAGGCACAATGCCGACTTAAGGACAAGAAGACTGACTCTTCTTACTGTCTATGTTTTGAAACATTCCATTGACACTAGTTATAGATTCCGATGCTTCACTCCAGGTGTACTGCATCCCTTGGACCTTTTTATTGACGATGAAACACAGAAATTGCATCGGAATTTAATACAAAAGGCACAATGCCGACTTAAGTACAGGAAGACTGTATCTTCTTACTGTCTATGTTTGAACCATTCCTGTGACACTAGTTATAGATTCCGATGCTTCACTTCAGGGTCACTGAAACCCTTTGACCTTCTAATTGACGATGAAATACAGAAATTGCATCGGAATTAAATACAAAAGGCACAATGACGACTTAAGTACAAGAAGACTGTATCTTCTTACTGTCTATGTTTTGAACCATTCCTGTGACACTAGTTATAGATTCCGATGCTTCACTCGAGGTTTACTGTATCCCTTGGACCTTCTCATTGACGATGAAACACAGATATTGCATCGGAATTAAATACAAAAGGCACAATGCCGACTTCAGTACAAGAAGACTGTATCTTCTTACTGTCTATGTTTTAAACCATTCCTGTGACACTAGTTATAGATTCTGATGCTTCACTCTAGGTTTACTGTATCCCTTGGACCTTCTCATTGACGATGAAACACAGAAATTGCATCGGAATTAAGTACAAAAGGCAGAATGCCGACTTAAGGACAAGAAGACTGACTCTTCTTACTGACTATGTTTCGAACCATTCCTGTGACACTAGTTATAGATTCTGATGCTTCACTTCAGGTTTACTGTATCCCTTTTACCTTCTTATTGACGATGAAACACAGAAGTTGCATCGGAATTAAATACAAAAGGCACAATGCCGACTTAAGTACAAGAAGACTGTCTCTTCTTACTGTCTAAGTTTTGAACCATTCCTGTGACACTAGTTATAGATTCCGATGCTTCACTCCAGGTTTACTGTATCCCTTGGACCTTCTTATTGACGATGAAACACAGAAATTGCATCGGAATTTAATACAAAAGGCACAATGCCGACTCAAGTACAAGAAGACTGACTCTTCTTACTGTCTATGTTTTGAACCATTCCTGTGACACTAGTTATTGATTCCGATGCTTCACTTCAGGTTTACTCTATCCCTCTGACGTTCTTATTGACGATGAAACACAGAAATTGCATCGGAATAAATACAAAAGGCACAATGCCGACTTAAGTACAGGAAGACTGTATCTTCTTACTGTCTATGTTTTGAACCATTCCTGTGACACTAGTTATAGATTCCGATGCTTCACTTCAGGGTCACTGAATCCCTGTGACCTTCTAATTGACGATGAAATACAGAAATTGCATCGGAATTAAATACAAAAGGCACAATGCCGACTTAAGTACAAGAAGACTGTATCTTCTTACTGACTATGTTTTGAACCATTCCTGTGACACTAGTTAGCGATTCCGATGCTTCACTTCAGGTTTACAGTATCATTTGGACCTTCTTATTGACGATGAAACACAGAAATTACATCGGAATTAAATACAAAAGGCACAATGCCGACTTAAGTACAAAGAGACTGACTGTTCTTACTGACTATCTTTTGAACTATTCCTGTGACACTAGTTACAGATTCCGATGCTTCACTTCAGGTTTTCTGTATCCCTCTGACCTTCTTATTGACGATGAAACACAGAAATTGCACCGGAATTAAATAGAAAAGGCACAATGCCGACTTAAGTACAAAAAGACTGACTCTTCTTACTGTCTATGTTTTGAACCATTCCTGTGACACTAGTTATGGAATACGATGCTTGACTTCAGGTTTACTGTATCCCTTGGACCTTCCTATTGACGATGAAACACAGATATTGCATCGGAATTTAATACAAAAGGCACAATGCCGACTCAATTACAAGAAGACTGACTCTTCTTACTGTCTATGTTTTGAACCATTCCTGTGACACTAGTTATAGATTCCGATGCTTCACTTCAGGGTCACTGAATCCCTTTGACCTTCTAATTGACGATGAAATACAGAAATTGCATCGGAATTAAATACAAAAGGCACAATGCCGACTTAAGTACAAGAAGACTGTATTTTCTTACTGTGTATGTTTTGAACCATTCCTGTGACACTAGTTATAGATTCCGATGATTCACTCCAGGTTTACTGTATCCCTTGGACCTTCTCATTGACGATGAAACACAGAAATTGCATCGGAATTAAATACAAAGGCACAATGCCGACTTAAGGACAAGAAGACTGACTCTTCTTACTGACTATGTTTTGAACCATTCATGTGACACTAGTTATAAATTCCGATGCTTCACTTCAGGTTTACTGTATCCCTTGGACCTTCTTATTGACGGTGAAACACAGAAATTGCATCGGAATGAAATACAAAAGGCACAATGCCGACTTAAGTACTTGAAGACCGACTCTTCTTACTGACTATGTTTTTAACCATTCCTGTGACACTAGTTATAGATTCCGATGCTTCACTTCAGGTGTCCTGTATCCCTTGGACCTTCTTACTAACGATGAAACACAGAAATTGCATCGGAATTAAATACAAAAGGCACAATGCCGACTTAAGTACTGTCTATGTTTTGAACCATTCCTGTGACAGTAGTTATAGTTTCCGATGCTTCACTCGAGGTTTACTGTATCCCTTGGACCTTCTTATTGACGATGAAACACAGAAATTGCATCGGAATTAAATACAAAAGGCACAAGGCTGACTTAAGGACAAGAAGACTGAATTGTCCTTAATGACTACTACATCTACATCTACATTGATACTCCGCAAGCCACCCAACGGTGTGTGGCGGAGGGCACTTTACGTGCCACTGTCATTACCTCCCTTTCCTGTTCCAATCGCGTATGGTTCGCGGGAAGAACGACTGTCTGAAAGCCTCCGTGCGCGCTCTAATCTCTCTAATTTTACATTCGTGATCTCCTCGGGAGGTATAAGTAGGGGGAAGCAATATATTCGATACCTCATCCAGAAACGCACCCTCTCGAAACCTGGCGAGCAAGCTACACCGCGATGCAGAGCGCCTCTCTTGCAAAGTCTGCCACTTGAGTTTATTAAACATCTCCGTAACGCTATCACGGTTACCAAATAACCCGGTGACGAAACGCGCCGCTCTTCTTTGGATCTTCTCTATCTCCTCCGTCAACCCGACCTGGTACGGATCCCACACTGATGAGCAATACTCAAGTATAGGTCGAACGAGTGTTTTGTAAGCCACCTCCTTTGTTGATGGACTACATTTTCTAAGCACTCTCCCAATGAATCTCAACCTGGTACCCGCCTTACCAACAATTAATATTATATGATCATTCCACTTCAAATCGTTCCGTACGCATACTCCCAGATATTTTACAGAAGTAACTGCTACCAGTGTTTGTTCCGCTATCATATAATCATACAATAAAGGGTCCTTCTTTCTATGTATTCGCAATACATTACATTTGTCTATGTTAAGGGTCAGTTGCCACTCCCTGCACCAAGTGCCTATCCGCTGCAGATCTTCCTGTATTTCGCTACAATTTTCTAATGCAGCAACTTCTCTGTATACTACAGCATCATCCGCGAAAAGCCGCATGGAACTTCCGACACTATCTACTAAGTCATTTATATATATTGTGAAAAGCAATGGTGCCATAACACTCCCCTGTGGCACGCCAGAGGTTACTTTAACGTCTGTAGACGTCTCTCCATTGATAACAACATGCTGTGTTCTGTTTGCTAAAAACTCTTCAATCCAGCCACACAGCTGGTCTGATATTCCGTAGGCTCTTACTTTGTTTATCAGGCGACAGTGCGGAACTGTATCGAACGCCTTCCGGAAGTCAAGAAAAATAGCATCTACCTGGGAGCCTGTATCTACTATTTTCTGGGTCTCATGAACAAATAAGGCGAGTTGGGTCTCACACGATCGCTGTTTCCGGAATCCATGTTGATTCCTACATAGTAGATTCTGGGTTTCCAGAAATGACATGATACGCGAGCAAAAAACATGTTCTAAAATTCTACAAGAGATCGACGTAAGAGATATAGGTCTATAGTTTTGCGCATCTGCTCGACGACCCTTCTTGAAGACTGGGACTATCTGTGGTCTTTTCCAATCATTTGGAACCCTCCGTTCCTCTAGAGACTTGCGGTTCACGGCTGTTAGAAGGGCGGCAAGTTCTTTCGCATACTCTGTGTAGAATCGAATTGGTATCCCGTCAGGTCCAGTGGACTTTCCTCTATTGAGTGATTCCAGTTGCTTTTCTATTCCTTGGACTCTTATTTCGATGTCAGCCATTTTTTCGTTTGTGCGAGGACTTAGAGAAGGAACTGCAGTGCGGTCTTCCTCTGTGAATCAGATTTGGAAAAAGGTGTTTAGTATTTCAGCTTTACGCGTGTCATCCTCTGTTTCAATGCCATCATCATCCCGGAGTGTCTGGATATGCTGTTTCGAGCCACTTACTGATTTAACGTAAGACCAGAACTTCCTAGGATTTTCTATCAAGTCGGTACATAGGATTTTACTTTCGAATTCAATGAACGCTTCACGCATAGCCCTCCTTACGCTAACTTTAACATCGTTTAGCTTCTGTTTGTCTGAGAGGTTTTGGCTGCATTTAAACTTGGAGTGGAGCTCTCTTAGCTTTCGCAGTAGTTTCCTAACTTTGTTGTTGTACCACGGTGGGTTTTTCCCGTCCCTCACAGTTTTACTCGGCACGTACCTGTCTAAAACGCATTTTACGATTGCCTTGAACTTTTTCCATAAACACTCAACATTGTCAGTGTCGGAACAGAAATTTTCGTTTTGATCTGTTAGGTAGTCTGAAATCTGCCTTCTATTACTCTTGCTAAACAGATAAACTTTCCTCCCTTTTTTTATATTCCTATTAACTTCCATATTCAGGGATGCTGCAACGGCCTTATGATCACTGATTCCCTGTTCTGTACATACGGAGTCGAAAAGTTCGGGTCTGTTTGTTATCAGTAGGTCCAAGATGTTATCTCCACGAGTCGGTTCTCTGTTTAATTGCTCGAGGTAATTTTCGGATAGTGCACTCAGTATAATGTCACTCGATGCTCTGTCCCTACCACCCGACCTAAGCATCTGAGTGTCCCAGTCTATATCTGGTAAATTGAAATCTCCACCTAAGACTATAACATGCTGAGAAAATGTATGTGAAATGTATTCCAAATTTTCTCTCAGTTGTTCTGCCACTAATGCTGCTGAGTCGGGAGGTCGGTAAAAGGAGCCAATTATTAACCTAGTTCGGTTGTTTAGTGTAACCTCCACCCATAATAATTCACAGGAACTATCCACTTCTACTTCACTACAGGATAAACTACTACTAACAGCGACGAACACTCCACCACCGGTTGCATGCAATCTATCCTTTCTAAACACCGTCTGTACCTTTGTAAAAATTTCGGCAGAATTTATCTCTGGCTTAAGCCAGCTTTCTGTACCTATAACGATTTCAGCTTCGGTGCTTTCTATCAGCGCTTGAAGTTCCGGTACTTTACCAACGCAGCTTCGACAGTTGACAATTACAATACCGATTGCTGCTTGGTCCCCGCATGTCCTGACTTTGCCCCACACCCGTTGAGGCTGTTGCCCTTTCTGTACTTGCCCAAGGCCATCTAACCTAAGAAACCGCCCAGCCCACGCCACACAACCCCTGCTACCCGTGTAGCCGCTTGTTGCGTGTAGTGGACTCCTGACCTATCCAGCGGAACCCCACCACCCTATGGCGCAAGTCGAGGAATCTCCAGCCCACACGGTCGCAGAACCGTCTCAGCCTCTGATTCAGACCCTCCACTCGGCTCTGTACCAAAGGTCCGCAGTCAGTCCTGTCGACGATGCTGCAGATGGTGAGCTCTGCTTTCATCCCGCTAGCGAGACTGGCAGTCTTCACCAAATCAGATAGCCGCCGGAAGCCAGAGAGGATTTCCTCCGATCCATAGCGACACACATCATTGGTGCCGACATGAGCGACCACCCGCAGATGGGTGCACCCTGTACCCTTCATGGCATCCGGAAGGACCCTTTCCACATCTGGAATGACTCCCACCGGTATGCACACGGAGTGCACATTGGTTTTCTTCCCCTCTCTTGCTGCCATTTCCCTAAGGGGCCCCATTACGCGCCTGACGTTGGAGCTCCCAACTACCAGTAAGCCCACCCTCTGCGACTGCCCGGATCTTGCAGACTGAGGGGCAACCTCTGGAACAGGACAAGCAGCCATGTCAGGCCGAAGATCAGTATCAGCCTGAGACAGAGCCTGAAACCGGTTCGTCAGACAAACTGGAGAGGCTTTCCGTTCAGCCCTCCGGAATGTCTTTCGCCTCCCGCCACACCTTGAGACGACCTCCCACTCTACCACAGGTGAGGGATCACCCTCAATGTGGGCAGTATCCCGGGCAACCACAGTCGTAGTCCGATCAGGGGATGCGTGGGACGAGCTGGCCGTCCCCGACAAACCCCCATCCGGAACCCCACAGTGATGCCCATTGGCAACAGCCTCAAGCTGTGTGACCGAAGCCAACACTGCCTGAAGCTGGGAGCGAAAGGATGCCAACTCAGCCTGCATCCGAACACAGCAGTTGCAGTCCCTATCCATGCTAAAAACTACTTTGCAAAGAACGTCTGAACTAATCGACAGAGACCGCAAACAAATCGACAATATTTAAACGGTTATTAAAATACAAGACTGCCTAGTAAATGCAGTAATGCTGCTACTTGCGCACTGCTGACACTGCTCGGCGGCGGAAGGAGACTACGCGAATTTACACTATTCAGGTACTAAAACGCGATGCTACAACTCTCAAATACTATAATACGCCCGAAATTTATGAATGAAACAATGCAAGAACCAAAAACACGCAAAGAAATTAAGAATTAAACTATGTAACAAATGAGTGAGCTAGGAGTATACGACTTGCTGCTGCAGCTGCTTATCCAACGGCGGCAGGGAGCACACTGACTGCGACCAACCGACACTGGCCGTTCAAAACAAAACAGTAGACAAACGACTACGCGAATTTACACTATTCAGGTACTAAAACGCGATGCTACAACTCTCAAATACTATAATACGCCCGAAACGTATGAATGAAACAATGCAATAACCAAAAACACGCAAAGAAATTAAGAATTAAACTATGTAACAAATGAGTGAGCTAGGAGTATACGACTTGCTGCTGCAGCTGCTTATCCAACGGCGGCAGGGAGCATACTATGACTATGTTTTGAACCATTCCAATGACACTAGTTATAGGTTCCGATGCTTCACTCCAGGTTTACTGTATCCCTTGGACCTTCTTATTGACGATGAAACACTGAAATTTCATCGGAATTAAATAGAAAAGGCACAATGCCGACTTAAGTACAAGAAGACTGACTCTTCTTACTGACTATGCTTTGAACCATTCCTGTGACACTAGTTATACATTCCGATGCTTCACTCCAGATTTACTGTATCCCTTGGACCATCTTATTGACGATGAAACTCTGAAATTGCATCGGAATTAAATAGAAAAGGCACAATGCCGACTTTAGTACAAGTGGACTCACTCTTCTTACTGACTATGTTTTGAACCATTCCTGTAACACTAGTTATAGATTAGGATGCTTCACTTCAGGTTTACTGTATCTATTGGATCTTCTTATTGACGATGAAACACAGAAATAGCATCGGAATTAAATACAAAAGGCACAATGCCGACTTAAGTACATGAAGACAGACTCTTCTTACTGACAATGTTTTGAACCATTCCTGTGACACTAGTTATTGATTCCGATGCTTCACTTCAGGTTTACTGATCTCTTGGACCTTCTTATTGACGATGAAACACAGAAATTGCATCGGAAATAAATACAAATGGCACAATGCCGACATAAGTACAAGAAGACTGTATCTTCTTACTGTCTATGTTTTGAACCATTCCTGTGACACTAGTTATAGATTCCGATGCTACACTTCAGGTTTACTGTATCCCTTGGACCCTCTTATTGACGATAAAAGCACAGAAATTGCATCGGAATTAAATACAAAAGGCACAATGCCGACTTAAGGACAAGAAGACTGAATCTTCTTACTGACTATGCTTTGAACCATTCCTGTGACAATAGTTAAAGATTCCGATGCTTCACTTCAGGTATACTGTATCCCTCTGACCTTCTTATTGACGATGAAAAACAGAAATTGCACCGGAATTAAATACAAAATGCACAATGCCGACTTATGTACAAGAAGACTGACTCTTCTTACTGTCTATGTTTTGAACCATTCCATTGACACTAGTAATAGATTCCGATGCTTCACTCCAGGTTTACTGTATCCCTTGGACCTTCTTATTGACGATGAAACAGTGAAATTGCATCGGATTTAAATACAAAAGCCAAATTCCGACTTAAGTACAAGAAGACTGACTCTTCCTACTGTCTATGTTTTGAACCATTCCTGTGACACTAGTTATAGATTCCGATGCTTCACTCCAGGTTTACTGTATCCCTTGGACCTTCTTATTGACGATGAAACACAGGAGTGAATTAAACACAAAAGGCACAAAGCCGACTTAAGTACTGTCTATGTTTTGAACCATTCCTGTGGCACTAGTTATAGATTCCGATGCTTCACTCCAGGTTTACTGTATCCCGTGGACCTCCTTATTGACGATGAAACACTGAAATAGCATCGGAATTAAATAGAAAAGGCACAATGCCGACTTAAGTACAAGAAGACTGACTCTTCTTACTGACTATGGTTTGAACCATTCCTGTGACACAAGTTATAGGTTCCGATGCTGCACTCAAGGTTTACTGTAACCCTTGGACCATCTTATTGACGATGAAACTCTGAAATTGCATCGGAATGAAATAGAAAAGGCACAATGCCGACTTTAGTACAAGACAACTGACTCTTCTTACTGACTATGTTTTGAACCATTCCTGTGACACTATTTATAGATTCCGATGCTTCACTTCAGGTTTACTGTATCCCTCTTACCTTCTTATTGACGATGAAACACATAAATTGCATCGGAATTAAATACAAATGGCACAATGCCGACTTAAGTACAAGAAGACTGACTCTTCTTACTGACTATGTTTTGAACCATTCCTGTGACTATAGTTATAGATTCCGATGCTTCACTCCAGGTTTACTGAATCCCTTGGACCTTGTTATTGACGATGAAACACTGGAATTGCATAGGAATTAAATACAAAAGCCAAATTCCGACTTAAGTACAAGAAGACTAACTCTTCGTACTGTCTATGTTTTGAACCATTCCTGTGACACTAGTTATAGATTCCAATGCTTCACTTCAGGTTTACTGTATCCCTCTGACCTTATTGACGATGAAACACAGAAATTGCATCGGAATTAAATACAAAAGGCACAATGCCGACTTAAGTACAAGAAGACTGACTCTTCTTACTGTCTATGTTTTGAAACATTCATGTGACACTAGTTATAGATTCCGATGCGTCACTCCAGGTTTACTGTATCCCTTGGACTTTCCATTGACGATGAAACACAGAAATTGCATCGGAATTAAATACAAAAGGCACAATGCCGACTTAAGGACAAGAAGACTGACTCTTCTTAATGACTATGTTTTGAACCATTCCTGTGACACTAGTTATAGATTCCGATGATTCACTTCAGTTTTACTGTATCCATCTGACCTTCTTATTGACGATGAAACACAGAATATGCACCGGAACTAAATACAAAACGCACAATGCCGACTTAAGTACATGAAGACCGACACTTCTTACTGACTATGTTTCGAACCATTCCTGTGACACTATTTATAGATTCCGATGCTTCACTTCAGGTTTACTGTATCTCTTGGATCTTCTTATTGACGATGAAACACAATAATTGCATCGGAATTAAATACAAAATTCACAATGCCGACTTAAGTACAAGAAGACTGTATCTTCTTACTGTCTATGTTTTGAACCATTCATGTGACACTAGTCATAGATTCCGATGCTTCACACCAGGTTTACTGTATCCCTTGGACCTTCTTGTTGACGATGAAACACAGAAATTGCATCGGAATTAAATTCAAAGGCACAATGCCGACTTAAGGAGAAGAAGACTGACTCTTCTTACTGACTATGCTCTGAACCATTCCTGTGACACTAGTTATAGATTCCGATGCTTCACTCCAGGTGTACTGTATCCCTTGGACCCTCTTATTGACGATGAAACATAGAAATTGCATCGGAATTAAATACAAAAGGCACAATGCCGATGTTAAGTACATATAGACTGACTCATCTTACTGACTATGTTTTGAACCATTCCTGTGATACTAGTTATAGATTCCGATGCTTCACTTCAGGTTTACTGTATCCGTTGGACCTTCTTATTGACGATGAAACACAGAAATGGCATCGGAATTAAATACAAAAGGCACAATGCCGACTTAAGTACATGAAGACCGACTCTTCTTACTGACTATGTTTTATACCATTCCTGTGACACTAGTTATAGATTTCGATGCTTCACTTCAGGTTTCCTGTATCCCTTGGACCTGCTTATTGACGATGAAACACAGAAATTGCATTGGAATTAAATATAAAAGGGACAATGGCGACTTAAGTACGTTCTATGTTTTGAACCATTCCTGTGACACTAGTTATAGATTCCGATGCTTCACTCCAGGTTTACTGTATCCCTTGGACCATCGTATTGACGATGAAACTCTGAAATTGCATCGGAATTAAATAGAAAAGGCACAATGGCGACTTAAGTACAAGAGGACTGACTCTTCTTACTGACTATGTTTTTAACCATTCCTGTGACACTAGTTATAGATTGCGATGCTTCACTTCAGGTTTACTGTATCTATTGGACCTTCTTATTGACGATGAAACACAGAAATTGCATCGGAATTAAATACAAAAGGCACAATGCCGACTTAAGTACATGAAGACTGACTCTTCTTACAGACTATGTTTTGAACCATTCCTGTGACACTAGTTATAGATTTCGATGCTTCACTTCAGGTTTACTGTATCCCTCTGACCTTCTTATTGACGATGAAACACAGAAGTTGCACCGGAATTAAATGGCAAAGACACAATGCCGACTTAAGTACAAGAAGACTGACACTTTTTACTGTCTATGTTTTGAACCATTCCTGTGACACTAGTTATAGATTCCGATGTTTCACTTCAGGTTTACTGTATCCCTCTGACCTTATTGACGATGAAACACAGAAATTGCATCGGAATGAAATACAAAAGGCACAATACCGGCTTAAGTACAAGAAGACTGCCTCTTCTTACTGTCTATGATTTGAACCATTCCTGTGACACTAGTTATAGATTCCGATGCTTCACTTCAGGTTTACTGTATCATTTGGACCTTCGTATTGACGATGAGACACAGAAATTACATCGGAATTAAATACAAAAGTCACAATGCCGACTTAAGTACCAAAAGACTGACTCTTCATACTGTTTATGTTTTGAACCATTCCTGTGACACTAGTTATAGATTCCGATGCTTCACTTCAGGTTTACTGTATCCCTTGGACCTTCTTATTGACGAAGAAACACAGAAATTGCATCTGAATTAAATACAAAAGGCACAATGGCAACTTAAGTACAAGAAGACTGCATCTTCTTACTGTCTATGTTTTGAACCATTCCTGTGACACTAGTTATAGATTCCGATGCTTCACTCCAGGTTTACTGTATCCCTTGGACCTTCTTATTGACGATGAAACACAGAAATCGCATAGGAATTAAATACAAAAGGCACAATGCCGACTTAAGGCCAATAAGACTGACTCTTCTTACTGACTATAATTTGAACCATTCCTGTGAGACTAGTTACAGATTCGGATGCTTCACTTCAGGTTTACTGTATCCCTCTGACCTTCTTATTGACGATCAAACACAGAAATCGTATCGGAATTAAATAGAAAAAGCACAATGCCGACTTACGTACAAGAAGACTGACTCTTCTTACTGTCTATGATTTGAACCACTCCTGTGACACTAGTTATAGATTCCGATGCTTGACTTCAGGTTTACTGTATCCCTCTGACTTTCTTATTGACGATGAAACACAGAAATGGCCTCGGAATTAAATACAAAAGGCACAATGCCGACTTAAGTACAAGAAGAGTGACTCTTCTTACTGACTATGTTTTGAACCATTTCTGTGACACTAGTTATAGATTCCGATGCTTCACTTCAGCTTTACTGTATCCCTTGGACCTTCTTATTACCGATGAAACACAGAAATTGCATCGGAATTAAATACAAAAGGCACAATGCCGACATACGTACAAGAAGAATGTATCGTCTTACTGTCTATGTTTTGAACCAGTCCTGTGACACTAGTTATAGATTCCGATGCTTCACTCCAGGTTTAATGTATCCCTTGGACCTTCTTATTGACGATGATACACAGAAATTGCATCGGAAATAATTTCAAAAGGCACAAAGCCGACTTAAGGACAAGATGACTGACTCTTCTTCCTGACTATGTTTTAAACCATTCCTGTGACACTAGTCATAGATTCCGATGCTTCACTTCAGGTTTACAGTACCCCTCTGACCTTCCTATTGACGATGAAACACAGAAATTGCACCGGAATTAAATACAAAAGGCACAATGCCGACTTAAGTACAAGAAGACTGACTCTTCTTACTATCTTTGTTTTGAACCATACCACTGACAGAAGTTATAGATTCCGATGCTTCACTCCAGGTTTACTGAATCCCTTGGACCTTCTTATTGACGAAGAAACACTGAAATTGCATCGGAATTAAATACAGAAGGCAAAATGCCGACTTAAGTACAAGAAGACTCACTCTTCCTACTGTCTATGTTTTGAACCATTCCTGTGACACTAGTTATAGATTCCGATGCTTCACTTCAGGTTTACTGTATCCCTCTGACCTTATTGACGATGACACACAGAAATTGCATCGGAATTAAATACGAAAGGCACAATACCGACTTAAGTACAAGAAGACTAACTCTTCTTACTGTCTATGTTTTGAACCATTCCTGTGACACTAGTTATAGATTCCGATGCTTCACTTCAAGTTTACTGTATCCCTCTTACCTTCTTATTGACGATGAAACACAGAAATTGCATCGGAATTAAATTCAAATGGCAAAATGCCGACTTAAGTACAAGAAGACAAACTCTTCCTACTGACTATGCTTTGAAACATTCCTGTGACACTAGTTATAGATTCCGATGCTTCACTTCAGGTTTACTGTATCCCTCTGACCTTATTGACGATGAAACACAGAAATTGCATCGGAATTAAATACAAAAGGCACAATGCCGACTTAAGTACAAGAAGACTGACTCTTCTTACTGACTATGTTATGAACCATTCCTGTGACAATAGTTATAGATTCCGAAGCTTCACTTCAGGTTTACTGTATCCCTCTGACCTTCTTATTGACAATGAAACACAGAAATTGCATCGGAATTAAATACAAAAGGCAAAATGCCGACTTAAGTACAAGAAGACTCACTCTTCCTACTGTCTATGTTTTGAACCATTCCTGTGACACTAGTTATAGATTCCGATGCTTCACTTCAAGTTTACTGTATCCCTCTTATCTTCTTATTGACGATGAAACACAGAAATTGCATCGCAATTAAATACAAATGGCAAAATGCCGACTTAAGTACAAGAAGACTGATTCTTCCTACTGTCTATGTTTTGAACCATTCCTGTGACACTAGTTATAGATTACGATGCTTCACTTCAGGTTTACTGTATCCCTCTGACCTTATTGACGATGAAACACAGAAATTGCATCGGAATGAAATACAAAAGGCACAATACCGGCTTAAGTACAAGAAGACTGCCTCTTCTTTCTGTCTATGTTATGAACCATTCCTGTGACAATAGTTATAGATTCCGATGCTTCACTCCAGGTTTACTGTATCCCTTGGACCTTCTTATTCACGATGAAACACTGAAATTGCATCGGAATTAAATACAAAAGGCAAAATGCCGACTTAAGTACAAGAAGACTCACTCTTCCTACTGTCTATGTTTTGAACCATTCCTGTGACACTAGTTATAGATTCCGATGCTTCACTTCAGGTTTACTGTATCCCTCTGACCTTATTGACGATGACACACAGAAATTGCATCGGAATTAAATACAAAAGGCACAATACCGACTTAAGTACAAGAAGACTAACTCTTCTTACTGTCTATGTTTTGAACCATTCCTGTGACACTAGTTATAGATTCCGATGCTTCACTTCAAGTTTACTGTATCCCTCTTATCTTCTTATTGACGATGAAACACAGAAATTGCATCGGAATTAAATACAAATGGCAAAATGCCGACTTAAGTACAAGAAGACTGATTCTTCCTACTGTCTATGTTTTGAACCATTCCTGTGATACTAGTTATAGATTACGATGCTTCACTTCAGGTTTACTGTATCCCTCTGACCTTATTGACGATGAAACACAGAAATTGCATCGGAATGAAATACAAAAGGCACAATACCGGCTTAAGTACAAGAAGACTGCCTCTTCTTTCTGTCTATGATTTGAACCACTCCTGTGACACTAGTTATAGATTCCGATGCTTCACTTCAGGTTTACTGTATCATTTGGACCTTCTTATTGACAATGAAACACAGAAACAACATCGGAATTAAATACAAAAGTCACAATGCCGACTTAAGTACCAAAAGACTGACTCTTCTTACTGTTTATGATTTGAACCATTCCTGTGACACTAGTTATAGATTCCGATGCTTCACTCCAGGTTACTGTATCCATTGGACCTTCTTATTGACGATGAAACACAGAAATTGCATCTGAATTAAATACAAAAGGCACAATGCCAACTTAAGTACAAGAAGACTGCATCTTCTTACTGTCTATGTTTTGAACCATTCCTGTGACACTAGTTATAGATTCCGATGCTTCACTCCAGGTTTACTGTATCCCTTGGACCTTCTTATTGACGATGAAACATAGAAATCGCATAGGAATTAAATACAAAAGGCACAATGCCGACTTAAGGCCAATAAGAGTGACTCTTCTTACTGACTATGCTTTGAACCATTCCTGTGACACTAGTTACAGATTCGGATGCTTCACTTCAGGTTTACTGTATCCCTCTGACCTTCTTATAGACGATCAAACACAGAAATCGCATCGGAATTAAATAGAAAAGGCACAATGGCGACTTAAGTACAAGAAGACTGACTCTTCTTACTGTCTATGTTTTGAACCATTCCTGTGACACTAGTTATAGATTCCGATGCTTGACTTCAGGTTTACTGTATCCCTCTGACTTTCTTATTGACGATGAAACACAGAAATGGCCTCGGAATTGCATACAAAAGGTACAATGCCGACTTAAGTACAAGAAGAATGACTCTTCTTACTGACTATGTTTTGAACCATTTCTGTGACACTAGTTATAGATTCCGATGCTTCACTTCAGCTTTACTGTATCCCTTGGACCTTCTTAATAACGATGAAACACAGAAATTGCATCGGAATTAAATACAAAAGGCACAATGCCGACATAAGTACAAGAAGATTGTATCGTCTTACTGTCTATGTTTTGAACCATTCCTGTGACACTAGTTATAGATTCTGATGCTTCACTCCAGGTTTACTGTATCCCTTGGACCTTCTTATTGACGATTATACACAGAAATTGCATCGGAAATAAATTCAAAAGGCACAAAGCCGACATAAGGACAAGAAGACTGACTCTTCTTCCTGACTATGTTTTAAACCATTCCTGTGACACTAGTCATAGATTCCGATGCTTCACTTCAGGTTTACAGTACCCCTCTGACCTTCTTATTGACGATGAAACACAGAAATTGCACCGGAATTAAATACAAAAGGCACAATGCCGACTTATATACAAGAAGACTGACTCTTCTTACTATCTACGTTTTGAACCATTCCACTGACACAAGTTATAGATTCCGATGCTTCACTCCAGGTTTACTGAATCCCTTGGACCTTCTTATTGACGATGAAACACTGAAATTGCATCGGAATTAAATACAAAAGGCAAAATGCCGACTTAAGTACAAGAAGACTCACTCTTCCTACTGTCTCTGTTTTGAACCATTCCTGTGACACTAGTTATAGATTCCGATGCTTCACTTCAGGTTTACTGTATCCCTCTGACCTTATTGACGATGACACACAGAAATTGCATCGGAATTAAATACAAAAGGCACAATACCGACTTAAGTACAAGAAGACTAACTCTTCTTACTGTCTATGTTTTGATCCATTCCTGTGACACTAGTTATAGATTCCGATGCTTCACTTCAAGTTTACTGTATCCCTCTTACCTTCTTATTGACGATGAAACACAGAAATTGCATCGGAATTAAATACAAATGGCACAATGCCGAATTAAGTATAAGAAGACTGTATCCTCTTACTGTCTATGTTTTGAACCATTCCTGTGACACTAATTATAGATTCCGATGCTTCACTTCAGGTTTTCTGTATCCCTTGGACCCACTTATTGACGATGAAACACAGAAATTGCATCGGAATTAAATACAAAAGGCACAATGCCGACTTAAGTACAAGAAGACTGACTCTTCTTACTGACTATGTTATCAACCATTCCTGTGACAATAGTTATAGATTCCGAAGCTTCACGTCAGGTTTACTGTATCCCTCTGACCTTCTTATTGACGATGAAACACAGAAATTGCACCGGAATTAAATTTAAAAGGCACAATGCCGACTTATGTACAAGAAGACTGACTCTTCTTACTGTGTATGTTTTGAACCATTCCATTGACACTAGTTATAGATTCCGATGCTTCACTCCTGGTTTACTGTATCCCTTGGACCTTCTTATTGACGATGAAACACTGAAATTGCATCGGAATTAAATACAAAAGGCAAAATGCTGACTTAAGTACAAGAAGACTGACTCTTCCTACTGTCTATTTTTGAACCATTCCTGTGACACTAGTTATAGATTCCGATGCTTCACTTCAGGTTTACTGTATCCCTCTGACCTTATTGACGATGAAACACAGAAAATCTGTCGGAATTAAATTCAAAAGGCACAATACCGACTTAAGTACAACAAGACTGACTCTTCTTACTGTCTATGATTTGTACCATTCCTGTGACACTAGTTAGCGATTCCGATGCTTCACTTCAGGTTTACTGAATCATTTGGACCTTCTTATTGACGATGAAACACAGAAATTGCACCGGAATTAAGTACAAAAGGCACAATGCCGACTTAAGTACAAATAGACTGACTCTTCTTACTGACTAAGTTTTGAACCATTCCTGTGACACTAGTTATAGATTCCGATGCTTCACTTCAGGTTTCCTATATCCCTTGGACCTTCTTATTGACGATGAAACACAGAAATTGCATCGGAATTAAATACAAAAGACACAATGCCGACTTAAGTACTGTGTATGTTTGAACCATTACTGCGACACTAGTTATAGATTTCGATGCTTCACTCCAGGTTTACTGTATCCCTTGTACCTTCTTATTGACGATGAAACACAGAAATTCAATCGGAATTAAATACAAAAGGCACAACGCCGACTTAAGGACAAGAAGACTGACTCTTCTTACTCACTATGATTTGAACCATTCCAGTGACACTAGTTATAGATTCCGATGCTTCCCTTCAGGTTTACTGTATCCCTCTGACCTTCCTGTTGGCGATGAAACACAGAAATTGCACCGGAATTAAATACAAAAATCACAATGCCGACATAAGTACAAGATGACTGACTCTTCTTACTGTCTAAGTTTTGAACCTTTCCATTGACACTAGTTATAGATTCCGATGCTTCACTTCAGGTTTCCTATATCCCTTGGACCTTCTTATTGACGATGAAACACAGAAATTGCATCGGAATTAAATACAAAAGACACAATGCCGACTTAAGTACTGTGTATGTTTGAACCATTACTGCGACACTAGTTATAGATTTCGATGCTTCACTCCAGGTTTACTGTATCCCTTGGACCTTCTTATTGAATGTGAAACACAGAAATTGCATCGGAAATAAATTCAAAAGGCACAATGCCGGCTTAAGGACAAGAAGACTGACTCTTCTTACTGATTATGTTTTGAACCATCCCTGTGACACTAGTTATAGATTCCGATGCTTCACTTCAGGTTTACTGTATCCCTCTGACCTTCTTATTGACGATTAAACACAGAAATTGCACCGGAATTAAATACAAAAGGCACAATGCCGACTTAGGTACAAGAAGACTTACTCTTCTTACTATCTATGATTTGAGCTATTCCACTTACACTAGTTATAGATTCTGATGCTTCACTCCAGGTTTACTGTATCCCTCTGACCTTCTTAATGACGATGAAACACAGAAATTGCACCGGAATTAAAGAGAAAAGGCACAATGCCGACTTAAGTACAAGAAGAGTGACACTTCTTACTGTCTATTATTTGAACCATTCCTGTGACACTAGTTATAGATTCCGATGCTTCACTTCAGGTTTACTGTATCCCTTGGACCTTCTTATTGACGATGAAACACAGAAATTGCATCGGAATTAAATACAAAAGGCACAATGCCAACTTAAGTACAAGAAGACTGCATCTTCTTACTGTCTATGTTTTGAACCATTCCTGTGACACTAGTTATAGATTCCGATGCTTCACTCCAGGCTTACTGTATCCCTTGGACCTTCTTATTAACGATGAAACATAGAAATCGCATAGGAATTAAATACAAAAGGCACAATGCCGACTGAAGGCCAATAAGACTGACTCTTCTTACTGACTATGTTTTGAACCATTCCTGTGACACTAGTTACAGATTCGGATGCTTCACTTCAGGTTTACTGTATCCCTCTGACCTTCTTATAGACGATCAAACACAGAAATCGCATCGGAATTAAATAGAAAAAGCACAATGGCGACTTAAGTACAAGAAGACTGACTCTTCTTACTGTCTATGTTTTGAACCATTCCTGTGACACTAGTTATAGATTCCGATGCTTGACTTCAGGTTTACTGTATCCCTCTGACTTTCTTATTGACGATGAAACACAGAAATGGCCTCGGAATTACATACAAAAGGCACAATGCCGACTTAAGTACAAGAAGAGTGACTCTTCTTACTGACTATGTTTTGAACCATTTCTGTGACACTAGTTATAGATTCCGATGCTTCACTTCAGCTTTACTGTATCCCTTGGACCTTCTTATTAACGATGAAACACAGAAATTGCATCGGAATTAAATACAAAAGGCACAATGCCGACATAAGTACAAGAAGACGGTTTCGTCTTACTGTCTATGTTTTGAACCATTCCTGTGACACTAGTTATAGATTCCGATGCTTCACTCCAGGTTTACTGTATCCCTTGGACCTTCTTATTGACGATGATACACAGAAATTGCATCTGAAATAACTTCAAAAGGCACAAAGCCGACTTAAGGACAAGAAGACTGACTCTTCTTCCTGACTATGTTTTAAACCATTCCTGTGACACTAGTCATAGATTCCGATGCTTCACTTCAGGTTTACAGTACCCCTCTGACCTTCTTATTGACGATGAAACACAGAAATTGCACCGGAATTAAATACAAAAGGCACAATGCCGACTTAAGTACAAGAAGACTGACTCTTCTTACTATCTATGTTTTGAACCATTCCACTGACACAAGTTATAGATTCCGATGCTTCACTCCAGGTTTACTGTATCGAATGGACCTTCTTATTGACGATGAAACACTGAAATTGCATCGGAATTAAATACAAAAGGCAAAATGCCGACTTAAGTACAAGAAGACTCACTCTTCCTACTGTCTATGTTTTGAACCATTCCTGTGACACTAGTTATAGATTCCGATGCTTCACTTCAGGTTTACTGTATCCCTCTGACCTTATTGACGATGACACACAGAAATTGCATCGGAATTAAATACAAAAGGCACAATACCGACTTAAGTACAAGAAGACTAACTCTTCTTACTGTCTATGTTTTGAACCATTCCTGTGACACTAGTTATAGATTCCGATGCTTCACTTCAAGTTTACTGTATCCCTCTTACCTTCTTATTGACGATGAAACACAGAAATTGCATCGGAATTAAATACTAATAGCAAAATGCCGACTTAAGTACAAGAAGACTGACTCTTCCTACCGTCTATGTTTTGAACCATTCCTGTGACACTAGTTATAGATTACGATGCTTCACTTCAGGTTTACTGTATCCCTCTGACCTTATTGACGATGAAACACAGAAATTGCATCGGAATGAAATACAAAAGGCACAATACCGGCTTAAGTACAAGAAGACTGCCTCTTCTTACTGTCTATGTTTTGAACCATTCCTGTGACACTAGTTATAGATTCCGATGCTTCACTTCAGGTTTACTGTATCATTTGGACCTTCTTATTGACGATGAAACACAGAAATTACATCGGAATTAAATACAAAAGTCACAATGCCGACTTAAGTACCAAAAGACTGACTCTTCTTACTGTTTATGTTTTGAACCATTCCTGTGACACTAGTTATAGATTCCGATGCTTCACTTCAGGTTTACTGTATCCCTTGGACCTTCTTATTGACGATGAAACGCAGAAATTGCATCTGAATTAAATACAAAAGGCACAATGCCAACTTAAGTACAAGAAGACTGCATCTTCTTACTGTCTATGTTTTGAACCTTCCTGTGACACTAGTTATAGATTCCGATGCTTCACTCCAGGTTTACTGTATCCCTTGGACCTTCTTATTGACGATGAAACATAGAAATTGCATCGGAAATAAATTCAAAAGGCACAAAGCCGACTTAAGGACAAGAAGACTGACTCTTCTTCCCGACTATGTTCTAAACCATTCCTGTGACACTAGTCATAGATTCCGATGCTTCACTTCAGGTTTACAGTACCCCTCTGACCTTCTTATTGACGATGAAACACAGAAATTGCACCGGAATTAAATACAAAAGGCACAATGCCGACTTAAGTACAAGAAGACTTACTCTTCTTACTATCTATGTTATGAACCATTCCACTGACACAAGTTATAGATTCCGATGCTTCACTCCAGGTTTACTGAATCCCTTGGACCTTCTTATTGTCGATGAAACACTGAAATTGCATCGGAATTAAATACAAAAGGCAAAATGCCGACTTAAGTACAAGAAGACTCACTCTTCCTACTGTCTATGTTTTGAACCATTCCTGTGACACTAGTTATAGATTCCGATGCTTCACTTCAGGTTTACTGTATCCCTCTGACCTTATTGACGATGACACACAGAAATTGCATCGGAATTAAATACAAAAGTCATAATACCGACTTAAGTACAAGAAGACTAACTCTTCTTACTGTCTATGTTTTGAACCATTCCTGTGACACTAGTTATAGATTCCGATGCTTCACTTCAAGTTTACTGTATCCCTCATACCTTCTTATTGACGATGAAACACAGAAATTGCATCGGAATTAAATACAAATGGCACAATGCCGACTTAAGTATAAGAAGACTGTGTCCTCTTACTGTCTATGTTTTCAACCATTCCTGTGACACTAACTATAGATTCCGATGCTTCACTTCAGGTTTTCTGTATCCCTTGGACCCACTTATTGACGATGAAACACAGAAATTGCATCGGAATTAAATACAAAAGGCACAATGCCGACATAAGTACAAGATGACTGACTCTTCTTACTGACTATGTTATGAACCATTCCTGTGACGATAGTTATAGATTCCGAAGCTTCACGTCAGGTTTACTGTATCCCTCTGACCTTCTTATTGACAATGAAACACAGAAATTGCACCGGAATTAAATTTAAAAGGCACAATGCCGACTTATGTACAAGAAGACTGACTCTTCGTACTGTCTATGTTTTGAACCATTCCATTGACACTAGTTATAGATTCCGATGCTTCACTTCAGGTTTTCTGTATCCCTTGGACCCACTTATTGACGATGAAACACAGAAATTGCATCGGAATTAAATACAAAAGGCACAAGGCCGACTTAAGGACAAGAAGACTGACTCTTCTTACTCACTATGTTTTGAACCATTCCAGTGACACTAGTTATAGATTCCGATGCTTCCCTTCAGGTTTACTGTATCCCTCTGACCTTCCTGTTGGCGATGAAACACAGAAATTGCACCGGAATTAAATACAAAAGGCACAATGCCGACATAAGTACAAGATGACTGACTCTTCTTACTGTCGAAGCTTTGAACCTTTCCATTGACACTAGTTATAGATTCCGATGCTTCACTCCAGGTTTACTGAATCCCTTGGATCTTCTTATTGATGATGAAACACTGAAATTGCATCGGAATTAAATAGAAAAGGCACAATGCCGACTTAAGTACAAGAAGACGGACTCTTCTTATTGACTATGTTTTGAACCATTCCTGTGACACTAGTTATAGATTCCAATGCTTCACTTCAGGTTTACTTTATCACTTGGACCTTCTTATTAACGATGAAACACAGAAATTGCATCGGAATTAAATACAAAAGGCACAATGCCGACTTAAGTACATGAAAACTGACTCTTCTTACTGACTATGTTTTGAACCATTCCTGTGACACTAGTTATAGATTCCGATGCTTCACTTCAGCTCTACTGTATCCCTTGGACCTTCTTATTAACAATGAAACACAGAAATTGCTTTGGAATTAAATACAAAAGGCACAATGCCGACTTAAGTACTGTCTATGATTTGATCCATTCCTGTGACACTAGTTATAGATTCCGATGCTTCACTCCAGGTTTACTGAATACCTTGGACCTTCTTATTGAATGTGAAACACAGAAATTGCATCGGAAATAAATTCAAAAGGCACAATGCCGGCTTAAGGACAAGAAGACTGTCTCTTCTTACTGACTATGTTTTGAACCATCCCTGTGACACTAGTTATAGATTCCGATGCTTCACTTCAGGTTTACTGTATCCCTCTGACCTTCTTATTGACGATGAAACACAGAAATTGCACCGGAATTAAATACAAAAGGCACAATGCCGACTTAAGTACAAGAAGACTTACTCTTCTTACTATCTATGATTTGAACTATTCCACTTACACTAGTTATAGATTCTGATGCTTCACTCCAGGTTTACTGTATCCCTCTGACCTTCTTAATGACGATGAAACACAGAAATTGCACCGGAATTAAAGAGAAAAGGCACAATGCCGACTTAAGTACAAGAAGAGTGACACTTCTTACTGTCTATTATTTGAACCATTCCTGTGACACTAGTTATAGATTCCGATGTTTCACTTCAGCTTTACTGTATCCCTTGGACCTTCTTATTAACGATGACACACAGAAATTGCATCGGAATTAAATACAAAAGGCACAATGCCGACATAAGTACAAGAAGACTGTATCGTCTTACTGTCTATGTTTTGAACTATTCCTGTGACGCTAGTTATAGATTCCAATGCTTCACTCCAGGTTTACTGTATCCCTTGGACCTTCTTATTGACGATGATACACAGAAATTGCATCTGAAATAAATTCAAAAGGCACAAAGCCGACTTAAGGACAAGAAGACTGACTCTTCTTCCTGACTATGTTTTGAACCATTCCTGTGACACTAGTTATAGATTCCGATGCTTCACTTCAAGTTTACTGTATCCCTCTTACCTTCTTATTGACGATGAAACACAGAAATTGCATCGGAATTAAATACAAATAGCAAAATGCCGTCTTAAGTACAAGAAGACTGACTCTTCCAACTGTCTATGTTTTGAACCATTCCTGTGACACTAGTTATAGATTACGATGCTTCACTTCAGGTTTACTGTATCCCTCTGACCTTATTGACGATGAAACACAGAAATTGCATCGGAATGAAATACAAAAGGCACAATACCGGCTTAAGTACAAGAAGACTGCCTCTTCTTACTGTCTATGATTTGAACTATTCCTGTGACACTAGTTATAGATTCCGATGCTACACTTCAGGTTTACTGTATCATTTGGACCTTCTTATTGACGATGAAACACAGAAATTACATCGGAATTAAATACAAAAGTCACAATGCCGACTTAATTACCAAAAGACTGACTCTTCTTACTGTTTATGTTTTGAACCATTCCTGTGACACTAGTTATAGATTCCGATGCTTCACTTCAGGTTTACTGTATCCCTTGGACCTTCTTATTGACGATGAAACACAGAAATTGCATCTGAATTAAATACAAAAGGCACAATGCCAACTTAAGTACAAGAAGACTGCATTTTCTTACTGTCTATGTTTTGAACCATTCCTGTGACACTAGTTATAGATTCCGATGCTTCACTCCAGGTTTACTGTATCCCTTGGACCTTCTTATAGGCGATCAAACACAGAAATCGCATCGGAATTAAATAGAAAAAGCACAATGGCGACTTAAGTACAAGAAGACTGACTATTCTTACTGTCTATGCTTTGAACCATTCCTGTGACACTAGTTATAGAATCCGATGCTTGACTTCAGGTTTACTGAATACCTTGGACCTTCTTATTGAATGTGAAACACAGAAATTGCATCGGAAATAAATTCAAAAGGCACAATGCCGGCTTAAGGACAAGAAGACTGTCTCTTCTTACTGACTATGTTTTGAACCATCCCTGTGACACTAGTTATAGATTCCGATGCTTCACTTCAGGTTTACTGTATCCCTCTGACCTTCTTATTGACGATGAAACACAGAAATTGCACCGGAATTAAATACAAAAGGCACAATGCCGACTTAAGTACAAGAAGACTTACTCTTCTTACTATCTATGATTTGAACTATTCCACTTACACTAGTTATAGATTCTGATGCTTCACTCCAGGTTTACTGTATCCCTCTGACCTTCTTAATGACGATGAAACACAGAAATTGCACCGGAATTAAAGAGAAAAGGCACAATGCCGACTTAAGTACAAGAAGAGTGACACTTCTTACTGTCTATTATTTGAACCATTCCTGTGACACTAGTTATAGATTCCGATGTTTCACTTCAGCTTTACTGTATCCCTTGGACCTTCTTATTAACGATGACACACAGAAATTGCATCGGAATTAAATACAAAAGGCACAATGCCGACATAAGTACAAGAAGACTGTATCGTCTTACTGTCTATGTTTTGAACTATTCCTGTGACGCTAGTTATAGATTCCAATGCTTCACTCCAGGTTTACTGTATCCCTTGGACCTTCTTATTGACGATGATACACAGAAATTGCATCGGAAATAAATTCAAAAGGCACTAGCCGACTTAAGGACAAGAAGACTGACTCTTCTTCCTGACTATGCTTTACACCATTCCTGTGACACTAGTCATAGATTCCGATGCTTCACTTCAGGTTTACAGTACCCCTCTGACCTTCTTATTGACGATGAAACACAGAAATAGCACCGGAATTAAATACAAAAGGCACAATGCCGACTTAAGTACAAGAAGACTTACTCTTCTTACTATCTATGTTTTGAACCATTCCACTGACACAAGTTATAGATTCCGATGCTTCACTCCAGGTTTACTGAATCCCTTGGACCCTCTTATTGACGATGAAACACTGAAATTGCATCGGAATTAAATACAAAAGGCAAAATGCCGACTTAAGTACAAGAAGACTCACTCTTCCTACTGTCTATGTTTTGAACCATTACTGTGACACTAGTTATAGATTCCGATGCTTCACTTCAGGTTTACTGTATCCCTCTGACCTTATTGACGATGGCACACAGAAATTGCATCGGAATTAAATACAAAAGGCATAATACCGACTTAAGTACAAGAAAACTAACTCTTCTTACTGTCTATGTTTTGAACCATTCCTGTGACACTAGTTATAGATTCCGATGCTTCACTTCAAGTTTACTGTATCCCTCTTACCTTCTTATTGACGATGAAACACAGAAATTGCATCGGAATTAAATACATATGGCACAATGCCGACTTAGGTATAAGAAGACTGTATCCTCTTACTGTCTATGTTTTGAACCATTCCTGTGACACTAACTATAGATTCCGATGCTTCACTTCAGGTTTTCTGTATCCCTTGGACCCACTTATTGACGATGAAACACAGAAATTGCATCGGAATTAAATACAAAAATCACAATGCCCACTTAAGTACAAGATGACTGACTCTTCTTACTGACTATGTTATGAACCATTCCTGTGACAATAGTTATAGATTCCGATGCTTCACTTCAGGTTTACTGTATCCCTTGGACCTTCTTATTGACGATGAAACACAGAAATTGCATCGGAATTAAATACAAAAGGCACAATGCCAACTTAAGTACAAGAAGACTGCATCTTCTTACTGTCTATGTTTTGAACCATTCCTGTGACACTAGTTATAGATTCCGATGCTTCACTCCAGGCTTACTGTATCCCTTGGACCTTCTTATTGACGATGAAACATAGAAATCGCATAGGAATTAAATACAAAAGGCACAATGCCGACTTAAGGCCAATAAGACTGACTCTTCTTACTGACTATGTTTTGAACCATTCCTGTGACACTAGTTACAGATACGGATGCTTCACTCAGGTTTACTGTATCCCTCTGACCTTCTTATAGACGATCAAACACAGAAATCGCATCGGAATTAAATAGAAAAAGCACAATGGCGACTTAAGTACAAGAAGACTGACTCATCTTACTGTCTATGTTTTGAACCATTCCTGTGACACTAGTTATAGATTCCGATGCTTGACTTCAGGTTTACTGTATCCCTCTGACTTTCTTATTGACGATGAAACACAGAAATGGCCTCGGAATTACATACAAAAGGCACAATGCCGACTTAAGTACAAGAAGAGTGACTCTTCTTACTGACTATGTTTTGAACCATTTCTGTGACACTAGTTATAGATTCCGATGCTTCACTTCAGCTTTACTGTATCCCTTGGACCTTCTTATTAACGATGAAACACAGAAATTGCATCGGAATTAAATACAAAAGGCACAATGCCGACATAAGTACAAGAAGACTGTATCGTCTTACTGTCTATGTTTTGAACCATTCCTGTGACGCTAGTTATAGATTCCGATGCTTCACTCCAGGTTTACTGTATCCCTTGGACCTTCTTATTGACGATGATACACAGAAATTGCATCTGAAATAAATTCAAAAGGCACAAAGCCGACTTAAGGACAAGAAGACTGACTCTTCTTCCTGACTATGTTTTGAACCATTCCTGTGACACTAGTTATAGATTCCGATGCTTCACTTCAGGTTTACTGTATCCCTCTGACGTTATTGACGATGACACACAGAAATTGCATCGGAATTAATTACAAAAGGCACAATACCGACTTAAGTACAAGAAGACTAACTCTTCTTACTGTCTATGTTTTGAACCATTCCTGTGACACTAGTTATAGATTCCGATGCTTCACTTCAAGTTTACTGTATCCCTCTTACCTTCTTATTGACGATGAAACACAGAAATTGCATCGGAATTAAATACAAATAGCAAAATGCCGACTTAAGTACAAGAAGACTGACTCTTCCTACTGTCTATGTTTTGAACCATTCCTGTGACACTAGTTATAGATTACGATGCTTCACTTCAGGTTTACTGTATCCCTCTGACCTTATTGACGATGAAACACAGAAATTGCATCGGAATGAAATACAAAAGGCACAATACCGGCTTAAGTACAAGAAGACTGCCTCTTCTTACTGTCTATGATTTCAACCATTCCTGTGACACTAGTTATAGATTCCGATGCTTCACTTCAGGTTTACTGTATCATTTGGACCTTCTTATTGACGAAGAAACACAGAAATTACATCGGAATTAAATACAAAAGTCACAATGCCGACTTAATTACCAAAAGACTGACTCTTCTTACTGTTTATGTTTTGAACCATTCCTGTGACACTAGTTATAGATTCCGATGCTTCACTTCAGGTTTACTGTATCCCTTGGACCTTCTTATTGACGATAAAACACAGAAATTGCATCTGAATTAAATACAAAAGGCACAATGCCAACTTAAGTACAAGAAGACTGCATTTTCTTACTGTCTATGTTTTGAACCATTCCTGTGACACTAGTTATAGATTCCGATGCTTCACTCCAGGTTTACTGTATCCCTTGGACCTTCTTATTGACGATGAAACATAGAAATCGTATAGGAATTAAATACAAAAGGCACAATGCCGACTTAAGGCCAATAAGACTGACTCTTCTTACTGACTATGTTTTGAACCATTCCTGTGACACTAGTTACAGATTCGGATGCTTCACTTCAGGTTTACTGTATCCCTCTGACCTTCTTATAGGCGATCAAACACAGAAATCGCATCGGAATTAAATAGAAAAAGCACAATGGCGACTTAAGTACAAGAAGACTGACTATTCTTACTGTCTATGCTTTGAACCATTCCTGTAACACTAGTTATAGAATCCGATGCTTGACTTCAGGTTTACTGTATCCCTCTGACTTTCTTATTGACGATGAAACACAGAAATGGCCTCGGAATTACATACAAAAGGCTCAATGCCGACATAAGTACAAGAAGACTGTATCGTCTTACTGTCTATGTTTTGAACCATTCCTGTGACACTAGTTATAGATTCCGATGCTTCACTCCAGGTTTACTGTATCCCTTGGACCTTCTTATTGACGATGATACACAGAAATTGCATCGGAAATAAATTCAAAAGGCAATAGCCGACTTAAGGACAAGAAGACTGACTCTTCTTCCTGACTATGTTTTACACCATTCCTGTGACACTAGTCATAGATTCCGATGCTTCACTTCAGGTTTACAGTACCCCTCTGACCTTCTTATTGACGATGAAACACAGAAATAGCACCGGAATTAAATACAAAAGGCACAATGCCGACTTAAGTACAAGAAGACTTACTCTTCTTACTATCTATGTTTTGAACCATTCCACTGACACAAGTTATAGATTCCGATGCTTCACTCCAGGTTTACTGAATCGCTTGGACCCTCTTATTGACGATGAAACACTGAAATTGCATCGGAATTAAATACAAAAGGCAAAATGCCGACTTAAGTACAAGAAGACTCACTCTTCCTACTGTCTATGTTTTGAACCATTCCTGTGACACTAGTTATAGATTCCGATGCTTCACTTCAGGTTTACTGTATCCCTCTGACCTTATTGACGATGACACACAGAAATTGCATCGGAATTAAATACAAAAGGCATAATACCGACTTAAGTACAAGAAGACTAACTCTTCTTACTGTCTATGTTTTGAACCATTCCTGTGACACTAGTTATAGATTCCGATGCTTCACTTCAAGTTTACTGTATCCCTCTTACCTTCTTATTGACGATGAAACACAGAAATTGCATCGGAATTAAATACAAATGGCACAATGCCGACTTAAGTATAAGAAGACTGTATCCTCTTACTGTCTATGTTTTGAACCATTCCTGTGACACTAACTATAGATTCCGATGCTTCACTTCAGGTTTTCTGTATCCCTTGGACCCACTTATTGACGATGAAACACAGAAATTGCATCGGAATTAAATACAAAAGGCACAATGCCGACTTAAGTACAAGATGACTGACTCTTCTTACTGACTATGTTATGAACCATTCCTGTGACAATAGTTATAGATTCCGAAGCTTCACGTCAGGTTTACTGTATCCCTCTGACCTTCTTATTGACAATGAAACACAGAAATTGCACCGGAATTAAATTTAAAAGGCACAATGCCGACTTATGTACAAGAAGACTGACTCTTCTTACTGTCTATGTTTTGAACCATTCCATTGACACTAGTTATAGATTCCGATGCTTCACTCCAGGTTTACTGTATCCCTTGGACCTTCTTATTGACGATGAAACACTGAAATTGCATCGGAATTAAATACAAAAGGCAAAATGCCGACTTAAGTACAAGAAGACTGACTCTTCCTACTGTCTATGTTTATAACTAGTGTCACAGGAATGGTTCAGATTCCGATGCTTCACTTCAGGTTTACTGTATCCCTCTGACCTTATTGACGATGAAACACAGAAAATCTGTCGGAATTAAATTCAAAAGGCACAATACCGACTTAAGTACAACAAGACTGACTCTTCTTACTGTCTATGATTTGTACCATTCCTGTGACACTAGTTAGCGATTCCGATGCTTCACTTCAGGTTTACTGAATCATTTGGACCTTCTTATTGACGATGAAACACAGAAATTGCACCGGAATTAAGTACAAAAGGCACAATGCCGACTTAAGTACAAAAAGACTGACTCTTCTTACTGACTAAGTTTTGAACCATTCCTGTGACACTAGTTATAGATTTCGATGCTTCACTTCAGGTTTACTGTATACCTCTGACCTTCTTGTTGACGATGATACACAGACATTGCATCGGAATTAAATACAAAATTCACAATGCCGACTTAAGTACAAGAGGACTGTATTTTCTTACTGTCTATATTTTGAACCATTCATGTGACACTAGTTATAGATTCCGATGCTTCACTTCAGGTTTACTGTATCCCTTGGACCTTCTTATTGACGATGAAACACAGAAATTGCATCGGAATTAAATACAAAATTCACAATGCCGACTTAAGTACAAGAGGACTGTATCTTCTTACTGTCTATATTTTGAACCATTCATGTGACACTAGTTATAGATTCCGATGCTTCACTTCAGGTTTACTGTATACCTCTGACCTTCTTGTTGACGATGAAACACAGACACTGCACCGGAATTAAATACAAAAGGCACAATGCCGACTTAAATACAAGAAGACTGACTCTTCTTACTGTCTATGTTTTGAACCATTCCATTGACACTAGTTGTAGATTCCGATGCTTCACTCCAGGTTTACTGAATCCCTTGGACCTTCTTATTGACGATGAAACACAGAAATTGCATCGGAATTAAATTCAGATGACACAATGCCGACTTAAGTACATGAAGACCGACTCTTCTTACTGACTATGTTTTGAACCATTCCTGTGACACTAGTTATAGATTCCGATGCTTCACTTCAGGTTTCCTGTATCCCTTGGACCTTCTTATTGACGATGAATCACAGAAATTGCATCGGAATTAAATACAAAAGACACAATGCCGACTTAAGTACTGTGTATGATTTGAACCATTCCTGCGACACTAGTTATAGATTTCGATGCTTCACTCCAGGTTTACTGTATCCCTTGTACCTTCTTATTGACGATGAAACACAGAAATTCAATCGGAATTAAATACAAAAGGCACAAGGCCGACTTAAGGACAAGAAGACTGAATCTTCTTACTGATTATGTTTTGAACCAATCCAGTGACACTAGTTATAGATTCCGATGCTTCCCTTCAGGTTTACTGTATCCCTCTGACCTTCCTGTTGGCGATGAAACACAGAAATTGCACCGGAATTAAATACAAAAGGCACAATGCCGACATAAGTACAAGATGACTGACTCTTCTTACTGTCTAAGTTTTGAACCTTTCCATTGACACTAGTTATAGATTCCGATGCTTCACTCCAGGTTTACTGAATCCCTTGGATCTTCTTATTGATGATGAAACACTGAAATTGCATCGGAATTAAATAGAAAAGGCACAATGCCGACTTAAGTACAAGAAGACGGACTCTTCTTACTGACTATGTTTTGAACCATTCCTGTGACACTAGTTATAGATTCCAATGCTTCACTTCAGGTTTACTTTATCCCTTGGACCTTCTAATTGACGATGAAACACAGAAATTGCATCGGAATTAAATACAAAAGGCACAATGCCGACTTAAGTACTGTCTATGATTTGAACCATTCCTGTGACACTAGTTATAGATTCCGATGCTTCACTCCAGGTTTACTGTATCCCTTGGACCTTCTTATTGACAATGAAACACAGAAATTGCATCGGAAATAAATTCAAAAGGCACAATGCCGGCTTAAGGACAAGAAGACTGACTCTTCTTACTGACTATGTTTTGAACCATCCCTGTGACACTAGTTATAGATTCCGATGCTTCACTTCAGGTTTACTGTATCCCTTGGACCTTCTAATTGACAATGAAACACTGAAATTGCACCGGAATTAAATGCAAGAGGCAAAATGCCGACTTAAGTACAAGAAGACTGACTCTTCCTACAGTCTATGTTTTGAACCATTCCTGTGACACTAGGGTATAGATTCCGATGCTTCAATTCATGTTTACTGTATCTCTCTGACCTTCTTACTGACGATGAAACACAGAAATTGCACCGCAATTAATTACAAACGGCAAACTGCCGACTTAAGTACAAGAAGACTGACTCTTCCTACTGTCTATGTTCTGAACCATTCCTGTGACACTAGTTATAGATTCCGATGCTTCACTTCAGGTTTACTGTATCCCTCTGACCTTATTGACGATGAAACACAGAAATTGCATCGGAATGAAATACAAAAGGCACAATACCGACTTAAGTACAAGAAGACTGACTCTTCTTACTGTCTATGATTTGAACCATTCCTGTGACACTAGTTATAGATTCCGATGCTTCACTTCAGGTTTACTGTATCATTTGGACCTTCTTATTGACGATGAAATTCAGAAATAACATCTGAATTAAATACAAAAGTCACAATGCCGACATAAGTACCAAAAGTCTGACTCTTCTTACTGTTTATGTTTTGAACCATTCCTGTGACACTAGTTATAGATTCCGATGCTTCATTTCAGGTTTACTGTATCTCTTGGACCTTCTTAGTGACGATGAAACACAGAAACTGCATCGGAATTAAATACAAAAGGCACAATGCCAACTTAAGTACCAGAAGACTGCATCTTCTTACTGTCTATGTTTTGAACCATTCCTGTGACACTAGTTATAGTTTCCGATGCTTCACTCCAGGTTTACTGTATCCCTTGGACCTTCTTATTGACGATGAAACACAGAAATTGCATAGGAATTAAATACAAAAGGCACAATGCCGACTTAAGGACAAGAAGACTAACTCTTCTTACCGACTATGTTTTGAACCATTCCTGTGACACTAGTTATAGATTCCGATGCTTCACTTCAGGTTTACTGTATCCCTTGGACCTTCTTATTGTCGATGAAACACAGAAATTGCATCGGAATTAACTACAAAGGGCACAATGCCAACTTAAGTACAAGAAGACTGTATCTTCTTACTGTCTATGTTTTGAACCATTCCTGTGACACTAGTTATAGTTTCCGATGCTTCACTCCAGGTTTACTGTATCCCTTGGACCTTCTTATTGACGATGAAACACAGAAATTGCATAGGAATTAAATACAAAATGCACAATGCCGACTTAAGTACAAGAAGACTGACTCTTTTTACTGTCTATGTTTTGAACCAATCCTGTGACAGTAGTTATAGATTCCGATGCTTCACTTCAGGTGTACTGTATCTCTGATACCTTCTTATTGACGATGACACACAGAAATTGCATCGGAATTAAATACAAATGGCACAATGCCGACTTAAGTACAAGAAGACAGAGACTTCCTACTGTCAATGTTTTGAACCATTCCTGTGACACTAGTTATAGTTTCCGATGCTTCACTCCAGGTTTACTGTATCCCTTGGACCTTCGTATTGACGATGAAACACAGAAATTGCACCGGAAATAAAGACAAAAGGGACAATGCCGACTTAAGTACAAGAAGACTGCCTCTTCTTACTGTCTATGCTTTGAACCATTTCATTGACACTAGTTATAGATTACGATGCTTCACTCCATGTTTACTGTATCCCTAGGACCTTCTTATTGACGATGAAACACTGAAGTTGCATCGGAATTAAATAGAAAAGGCACAATGCGACTTAAGTACAAGAAGACTGACTCTTCTTACTGACTATGTTTTGAACCATTCCTGTGTCACTAGTAATAGATTCCGGTACTTCACTTCAGGTTTACTGTATCCCTTGGACCTTCTTATTCACGATTAAACACAGAAATTGCATCGGAATTAAATACAAAAGGCACAAAGCCGGCTTACGTACATGAAGACTGACTCTTCTTACTGACTATATTTTGAACCATTCCTGTGACACTAGTTACAGATTCCGATGCTTCACTCCAGGTTTACTGTATCCCTTGGACCCTCTTATTGACGATGAAACACAGAAATTGCATCGGAATTAAATACAAAAGGCTCAATGGCGACTTAAGGACAAGAAGACTGACTCTTCTTACTGACTATGTTTAGAACCATTCCTGTGACACTAGTTATTGATTCCGAAGCTTCACTTCAGGGTTATGTATCCATGTGACCTTCTTATTGACGATGAAACACAGAATTTGCACCGGAATTAAATACAAAACGCACAATGCCGACTTAAGTACAAGAAGACTGACTCTACTTACTGTCTATGGTTTGAACCATTCCATTGACACTAGCTATAGTTTCCGATGCTTCACTCCAGGTTTACTGTATCCCTTGGACCTTCTTATTGACGATGAAACACAGAAATTGCATCCGAATTAAATACAAAAGGCACAATGCCGACTTAAGTACATGAAGACTGACTCTTCTTACTGACTATATTATGAACCATTGCTGTGACACTAGTTATAGATTCCGATGCTTCACCTCAGGTTTACTGTATCCCTTGAGCCTTCTTATTGACGATGAAACACAGAAATTGCATCGGAATTAAATACAAAAGGCGCAATGCCGACTTAAGTACATGAAGACTGACTCTTCTTACTGTCTATGTTTTGAATCATTCCTGTGACACTAGTTATAGATTCCGATGCTACACTCCAGGTTTACAGTATCCCTTGGTCCCTCTTATTGACGATGAAACACAGAAATTGCATCGGAATTAAATACAAAAGGCTCCATGCCGACTTAAGGACAAGAAGACTGACTCTTTCTTACTGACTATGTTGTGAACCATTCCTGTGACACTAGTTACACATTCGGATGCTTCACTTCAGGTTCACTGTACCCCTCTGACCTTCTTATAGACGATCAAAAACAGAAATCGCATCGGAATTAAATAGTAAGAGCACAATGCCGACGTAAGTACAAGAAGACTGACTCTTCTTACTGTCTATGTTTTGAACGATTCCTGTGACACTAGTTATAGATTCCGATGCTTGACTTCAGGTTTACTGTATCCCTTGGACCTTCTTATTGTCGATGAAACACAGAAATTGCATCGGAATTAACTACAAAGGGCACAATGCCAACTTAAGTACAAGAACACTGTATCTTCTTACTGTCTATGTTTTGAACCATTCCTGTGACACTAGTTATAGTTTCCGATGCTTCACTCCAGGTTTACTGTATCCCTTGGACCTTCTTATTGACGATGAAACACAGAAATTGCATAGGAATTAAATACAAAATGCACAATGAGGACTTAAGTACAAGAAGACTGACTCTTTTTACTGTCTATGTTTTGAACCAATCCTGTGACAGTAGTTATAGATTCCGATGCTTCACTTCAGGTGTACTGTATCTCTGATACCTTCTTATTGACGATGACACACAGAACTTGCATCGGAATTAAATACAAATGGCACAATGCCGACTTAAGTACAAGAAGACAGACTCTTCCTACTGTCAATGTTTTGAACCATTCCTGTGACACTAGTTATAGTTTCCGATGCTTCACTCCAGGTTTACTGTATCCCTTGGACCTTCGTATTGACGATGAAACACAGAAATTGCATTGGAATTAAATACAAAAGGCACAAAGCCGACTTAAGAACAAGAAGACTGACTCTTCGTACTGACTATGTTTTGAACCATTCCTGTGACAGTAGTTATAGATTCCGACGCTTCACTTCAGGTTTACTGTATCCCTCTGACCTTCTTATTGACGATGAAACACAGAAATTGCACCGGAAATAAAGACAAAAGGGACAATGCCGACTTAAGTACAAGAAGACTGACTCTTCTTACTGTCTATGTTTTGAACCATTCCATTGACACTAGTTATAGATTACGATGCTTCACTCCATGTTTACTGTATCCCTAGGACCTTCTTATTGACGATGAAACACTGAAGTTGCATCGGAATTAAATAGAAAAGGCACAATGCCGACTTAAGTACATGAAGACTGACTCTTCTTACTGACTATATTTTGAACCATTCCTGTGACACTAGTTACAGATTCCGATGCTTCACTCCAGGTTTACTGTATCCCTTGGAACCTCTTATTGACGATGAAACACAGAACTTGCATCGGAATTAAATACAAAAGGCTCAATGGCGACTTAAGGACAAGAAGACTGACTCTTCTTACTGACTATGTTTAGAACCATTCCTGTGACACTAGTTATTGATTCCGAAGCTTCACTTCAGGGTTACTGTATCCATGTGACCTTCTTATTGACGATGAAACACAGAATTTGCACCGGAATTAAATACAAAAGGCACAATGCCGACTAAAGTACAAGAAGACTGACTCTTCTTACTGTCTATGCTATGAACCATTCCATTGACACTAGTTATAGTTTCCGATGCTTCACTCCAGGTTTACTGTATCCCTTGGACCTTCTTATTGACGATGAAACACAGAAATTGCATCCGAATTAAATACAAAAGGCACAATGCCGACTTAAGTACATGAAGACTGACTCTTCTTACTGACTATATTATGAACCATTGCTGTGACACTAGTTATAGATTCCGATGCTTCACCTCAGGTTTACTGTATCCCTTGAGCCTTCTTATTGTCGATGAAATGCAGAAATTGCATCGGAATTAAATACAAAAGGCACAATGCCGACTTAAGTACATGAAGACTGACTCTTCTTACTGTCTATGTTTTGAATCATTCCTGTGACACTAGTTATAGATTCCGAAGCTACATTCCAGGTTTACTGTATCCCTTGGTCCGTCTTATTGACGATGAAACACAGAAATTGCATCGGAATTAAATACAAAAGGCTCAATGCCGACTTAAGGACAAGAAGACTGTATCTTCTTACTGTCTTTGATTTGAACCATTCCTGTGACACTAGTTATAGATTCCAATGCTTCACTCCAGGTTTACTGTATCCCTTGGACCTTCGTATTGACGATGAAACACAGAAATTGCAACGGAATTAAATACAAAAGGCTCAATGCCGACTTAAGGACAAGAAGACTGTATCTTCTTACTATCAATGTTTTGAACCATTCCACTGACACTAGTTATAGATTCCGATGCTTCACTCCAGGTTTACTGTATCCCTTGGACCTTCTTATTGACGATGAAACACAGTAATCGCAACGGAATTAAATACAAATGGCAAAATGCCGACTTAAGTACAAGAAGACTGACTCTTCCTACTGTCTATGTTTTGAACCATTCCTGTGACACTAGGTATAGATTGCGATGCTTCATTTCAGGTATACTGTACCCCTCTGACCTTCTTATTGACGATAAAACACAGAAATTGCACCGGAAGTAAATACAAAAGGCACAGTGCCGTCTTAAGTACAAGAAGACTGACTCTTCTTACTGTCTATGTTTTGAACCATTCCATTGACACTACTTATAGATTCCGATGCTTCACTCCAGGTTTACTGTATCCCTTGGACCTTCTTATTGACGATGAAACACTGAAGTTGCATAGGAACATTGACACTATTTATAGATTCCGATGCTTCACTCCAGGTTTACTGTATCCCTTGGACCTTCCTATTGACGATGAAACACTGAAGTTGCATAGGAATTAAATACAAAAGGCATAATACCGACTTAAGTACAAGAAGAGTGACTCTTCTTATTGACTATTTTTTGAACCATTTCTGTGACACTAGTTATGGATTCGGATGCATCACTTCAGGGTTACTGTATTCCACTGACCTTCTTATTGACGATGAAACACAGAAATTGCATCGGAATTAAATACAAGAGGCACAATGCCGACTTAGGCACAAGAAATCTGACTCTTACTGTCTATGTTTGGAACCATTCCTGTGACACTAATTAAAGATTCCGATGCGTCACTTCAGGTTTACTGTATCCCTTGGTCCGTCTTATTGACGATGAAACACAGAAATTGCATCGGAATTAACTACAAAAGGCACAATGCCAACTTAAGTACAAGAAGACTGTACTTCTTACTGTCATTGTTTTGAAGCATTGCTGTGACACTAGTTATAAATTCCGATGCTTCACTCCAGGTTTACTGTATCCCTTGGACCTTCTTATTGACGACGAAACACAGAAATTGCATAGGAATTAAATACGAATGGCACAATGCCGACTTAAGGACAAGAAGACTGACTCTTCTTACTGACTATGTTTTGAACCATTGCTGTGACACTAGTTATAGATTCCGATGCTTCACTTCAGGTTTACTGTATCCCTCTGATCTTCTTATTGACGATGAAACACAGAAATTGCATCGGAATTAAATACAAATGGCACAATGCCGACTTAAGTACAAGAAGACAGACTCTTCTTACTGTCTATGTTTTGAACCATTCCTGTGACACTAGTTATAGATTCCGATGCTTCACTCCAGGTTTACTGTATCCCTTGGACCTTCGTATTAACGATGAAACACAGAAATTGCATCGGAATTATAGACAAAAGGCACAAGGCCGACTTAAGGACAAGAAGACTGACTTTTCGTACTGACTATGTTTTGAACCATTCCTGTGACACTAGTTATAGATTCCGATGCTTCACTTCAGGTTTACTGTATCCCTCTGACCTTCTTATTGACGATGAAACACAGAAATTGCACCGGAATTAAATACAAAAGGCACAATGCCGACTTAAGGACAAGAAGACTGACTCTTCTTACTGACTATGTTTTGAACCATTAATGTGACACTAGTTATAGATTTCGATGCTTCACTTCAGGTTTACTGTATCCATCTGAACTTCTTATTGACGATGAAACACAGAAATTGCACCGGAATTAAATACAAAAGGCACAATGCCGACTTACGTACATGAAGACCGTCTCTTCTTACTGACTATGTTTTGAACCATTACTGTGACACTAGTTATAGATTCCGATGCTTCACTTCAGGTTTACTGTATTCCTCTGACCTTCTTATTGACGATGAAACACAGAAATTGCATCGGAATTGAATACAAAAGGCACAATGCCGACTTAAATACAAGAAGACTGACTCTTCTTACTGTCTATGTTTAGAACCATTCCTGTGACAGGAGTTATAGATTCCGATGCTTCACTTCAGGTTTACTGTATCCATTGGACCTTCTTATTGACGATGAAACACAGATATTGCATCCGAATTAAATACAAATGGCACAATGCTGACTTAAGTACAAGAAGACAGACTCTTCCTACTGTCTATGTTTTGAGCCATTGATGTGACACTAGTTATAGATTCCGATGCTTCACTCCAGGTTTACTGTATCCTTTGGACCTTCGTATTGACGATGACACACAGAAATTGCACCGGAATTAAATACAAAAGGCACAATGCCGACTTAAGTACATGAAGACCGTCTCTTCTTACTGACTATGCTTTGAACCATTCCTGTGACACTAGTTATAGATTCCGATGCTTCCCTTCAGGTTTACTGTTTCATTTGGACCTTCTTATTGACGATGAAACACAAAAATTACATCGGATATAAATACAAAAGGCACAATGCCAACTTAAGTATAAAAAGACTGACTCTTCTTACTGTCTATGATTTGAACCATTCCTGTGACACTAGTTAAATATTCCGATGCGTCACTTCACGTTTACTGTATCCCTTGGACCATCTTATTGACGATGAAACACAGAAATTGCATCGGAATTAACTACAAAAGGCACAATGCCAACTTAAGTACAAGATGACTGTATCTTCTTACTGTCAGTGTTTTGAACCATTCCTGTGACACTAGCTATAGATTCCGATGTTTCACTCCAGGTTTACTGTATCCCTTGGACCTTCTTATTGACGATGAAACACAGAAATTGCATAGGAATTAAATACGAAAGGCACAATGCCGACTTAAGGAAAAGAAGACCCACTCTTCTTACTGACTATGATTTGAACCATTCCTGTGACACTAGTTATAGATTCCGATGCTTCACTTCAGGTTTACTGTATCCATCTGACCTTCGTATTGACGATGAAACACAGAAATAGCACCGGAATTAAATACAAAAGGCACAATGCCGACTTAAGTACATGAAGAACGACGCTTCTTACTGACTATGTTTTGAACCATTCCTGTGACACTAGTTATAGATTCCGATGCTTCACTTCAGCTTTACTGTATCCCTCTGACCTTCTTATTGACGATGAAACACAGAAATTGCATCGGAGTTAAATACAAAAGGCACAATGCCGACTTAAGTACATGAAGACTGACTCTTCTTACTGTCTATGTTTTGAACCATTCCTGTGACAGTAGTTATAGATTCCGATGCTTCACTTCAGGTTTACTGTATCCCTGGGACCTTCTTATTGACGATGAAACACAGAAATTGCATCGGAATTAAATACAAATGGCTCAATGCCGACTTAAGTACAAGAAGACAGACTCTTCTTACTGTCTATCTTTTGAACCATTCCTGTGACACTAGTTATAGATACCGATGCTTCACTCCAGGTTTACTGTATCCCTTGGACCTTCGTATTAACGATGCAACACAGAAATTGCATCGGAATTATATACAAAAGGCACAAGGCCGACTTAAGGACAAGAAGCCTGACTTTTCGTACTGACTATGTTTTGAATTATTCCTGTGACACTAGTTATAGATTCCGATGCTTCACTTCAGGTTTACTGTATCCCTCTGACCTTCTTATTGACTATGAAACACAGAAATTGCACCAGAATTAAATACAAAAGGCACAATGCCGACTTAAGTACAAGAAGACTGACTCTTCTTACTGTCTGTGTTTTGAACCATTCCATTGACACTAGTTATAGATTCCGATGCTTCACTCCAGGTTTACAGTATCGCTTGGACCTTCTTATTGTTGATGAAACACTGAAGTTGCATCGGAATTAAATAGAAAAGGCACAATGCGACTTAAGTATAAGAAGACTGACTCTTCTTACTGTCTATGATTTGAACCATTCCTGTGGCAGTAGTTATAGATTCCGATGCTTCACTTCAGGTTTACTGTATCCCTGGGACCATCTTATTGACGATGAAACACAGAAATTGCATCGGAATTAAATACAAATGGCACAATGCCGACTTAAGTACAAGAAGACAGACTCTTCCTACTGTCTATGTTTTGAACCATTCCTGTGACACTAATTATAGAATCCGATGCTTCACTCCATGTTTACTGTATCCCTTGGACGTTCGTATTGACGATGAAACACATCAATTGCATCGGAATTATATACAAAAGGCACAAGGCCGACTTAAGTACAAGAAGACTGTATCTTCTTACTGTCATTGTTTTGAACCATTTCTGTGACACTAGTTATAGATTCCGATGCTTCACTCCACGTTTACTGTATCCCTTGGACCTTCTTATTGACGACGAAACACAGAAATTGCATAGGAATTAAATACGAAAGGCACAATTCCGACTTAAGGACAAGAAGACTGACTCTTCTTACTGACTATGTTTTGAACCATTCCTGTGACACTAGTTATAGATTCCGATGCTTCACTTCACGTTTACTGTATCCATCTGACCATCGTATTGACAATGAAACACAGAAATTGCACCGGAATTAAATACAAAAGGCACAATGCCGACTTAAGAACATGAAGACCGACTCTTCTTACTGCCTATCTTTTGAACCATTCCTGTGACTCTAGTTATAGATTCCGATGCTTCACTTCAGGTTTACTCTATCCCTCTGATCTTCTTATTGACGATGAAACACAGAAATTGCATCGGAATTAAATACAAAAGGCACAATGCCGACTTAAGTACAAGAAGACTGACTCTTCTTACTGTCTATGTTTTGAACCATTCCTGTGACAGTAGTTATAGATTCCGATGCTTCACTTCAGGTTTACTGTATGCCTGGGACCTTCTTATTGACGATGAAACACAGAAATTGCATCGGAATTAAATACAAAAGGCACAAGGCCGACTTAAGGACAAGAAGACTGACTTTTCGTACTGACTATGTTTTGAACCATTCCTGTGACACTAGTTATAGATTCCGATGCTTCACTTCAGGTTTACTGTATCCCTCTGACCTTCTTATTGACGATGAAACACAGAAATTGCACCGGAATTAAATACAAAAGGCACAATGCCGACTTAAGTACAAGAAGACTGACTATTCTTACTGTCTATGTTTTGAACCATTCCATTGACACTAGTTATAGATTCCGATGCTTCACTCAAGGTTAACTGTATCGCTTGGACCTTCTTATTGTTGATGAAACACTGAAGTTGCATCGGAATTAAATAGAAAAGGCACAATGCGACTTAAGTACCAGAAGACTGACTCTTCTTACTGTCTTTGATTTGAACCATTCCTGTGAAAGTAGTTATAGATTCCGATGCTTCACTTCAGGTTTACTGTATCCCTGGGACCTTCTTATTGACGATGAAACACAGAAATTGCATCGGAATTAAATACAAATGGCACAATGCCGACTTATGTACAAGAAGACCGACTCTTCCTACTGTCTATGTTTTGAACCATTCCTGTGACACTAATTATAGATTCCGATGCTTCACTCCAGGTTTACTGTATCCCTTGGACCTTCGTATTGACGATGAAACACATCAATTGCATCGGAATTATATACAAAAGGCACAAGGCCGACTTAAGTACAAGAAGACTGACTTTTCGTACTGACTATGTGTTGAACCATTCCTGTGACACTACTTATAGATTCCGATGCTTCACTTCAGGTTTACTGTATCCCTCTGACCTTCTTATTGACGATGAAACACAGAAATTGCACCGGAAGTAAATACAAAAGGCACAGTGCCGTCTTAAGTACAAGAAGACTGACTCTTCTTACTGTCTATGTTTTGAACCAATCCATTGACACTACTTATAGATTCCGATGCTTCACTCCAGGTTTACTGTATCCCTTGGACCTTCTTATTGACGATGAAACACTGAAGTTGCATAGGAACATTGACACTATTTATAGATTCCGATGCTTCACTCCAGGTTTACTGTATCCCTTGGACCTTCCTATTGACGATGAAACACTGAAGTTGCATAGGAATTAAATACAACAGGCGTAATGCCGACTTAAGTACAAGAAGAGTGACTCTTCTTATTGACTATTTTTTGAACCATTTCTGTGACACTAGTTATGGATTCCGATGCTTCACTTCAGGGTTACTGTATCCCTCTGACCTTCTTATTGACGATGAAACACAGCAATTGCATCGGAATTAAATAGAAGAGGCACAATGCCGACTTAGGTACAAGAAATCTGACTCTTACTGTCTATGTTTGGAATCATTCCTGTGACACTAGTTAAAGATTCCGATGCGTCACTTCAGGTTTACTGTATCCCTTGGACCATCTTATTGACGATGAAATACAGAAATTGCATCGGAATTAACTACAAAAGGCACAATGCCAAATTAAGTACAAGAAGACTGTATCTTCTTACTGTCATTGTTTTGAACCATTCCTGTGACACTAGTTATAGATTCCGATGCTTCACTCCAGGTTTACTGTATCCCTTGGACCTTCTTATTGACGACGAAACACAGAAATTGCATAGGAATTAAATACGAAAGGCACAATGCCGACTTAAGGACAAGAAGAATGACTCTTCTTTCTGACTATGTTTTGAACCATTCCTGTGACACTAGTTATAGATTCCGATGCTTCACTTCAGGTTTACTGTATCCATCTGACCATCTCATTGACAATGAAACACAGAAATTGCACCGGAATTAAATACAAAAGGCACAATGCCGACTTAAGGACATGAAGACCGACTCTTCTTACTGCCAATGTTTTGAACCATTCCCGTGACACTAGTTTTAGATTCCGATGCTTCACTTCAGGTTTACTGTATCCCTCTGATCTTCTTATTGACGATGAAACACAGAAATTGCATCGGAATTAAATACAAAAGGCACAATGCCGACTTAAGTACAAGAAGACTGACTCTTCTTACTGTCTATGTTTTGAACCATTCCTGTGACAGTAGTTATAGATTCCGATGCTTCACTTCAGGTTTACTGTATGCCTGGGACCTTCTTATTGACGATGAAACACAGAAATTGCATCGGAATTAAATACAAAAGGCACAATGCCGACTTAAGTACAGGAAGACAGACTCTTCCTACTGACTATGTTTTGAACCATTCCTGTGACACTAGTTATAGATTCCGATGCTTCACTCCAGGTTTACTGTATCCCTGGGACCTTCTTATTGACGATGAAACACAGAAATTGCATCGGAATTAAATACAAATGGCACAATGCCGACTTAAGTACAAGAAGACAGACTCTTCTTACTGTCTATGTTTTGAACCATTCCTGTGACACTAGTTATAGATTCCGATGCTTCACTCCAGGTTTACTGTATCCCTTGGACCTTCGTATTAACGATGAAACACAGAAATTGCATCGGAATTATAGACAAAAAGCACAAGGCCGACTTAAGGACAAGAAGACTGACTCTTCGTACTGACATTGTTTTGAACCATTCCTGTGACACTAGTTATAGATTCCGATGCTTCACATCAGGTTTACTGTATCATTTGGACCTTCGTATTGACGATGAAACACAGAAATTACATCGGAATTAAATACAAAAGGCACAACGCCAACTTAAGTACTAAAAGACTGACTCTTATTACTGTTTATGCTTTGAACCATTCCAGTGACACTAGTTATAGATTCCGATGCCTCACTTCAGGTTTACTGTATCCCTCTGACCTTCTTATTGACGATCAAATACAGAAATTGCATCGGAATTAAATAGAAAAAGCACAATGCCGACTTAAGTACAAGAAGACTGACTCTTCTTACTGTCTATGTTTTGAACCATTCCTGTGACACTAGTTATAGATTCCGATGCTTGACTTCAGGTTTACTGTATCCCTCTGACTTTCTTGTTGACGATGAAACACAGAAATGGCATCGGAATTAAATACAAAAAGCATAATGCCGACTTAAGTACAAGAAGAGTGACTCTTCTTATTGACTATTTTTTGAACCATTTCTGTGACACTAGTTATGGATTCCGATGCTTCATTTCAGGGTTACTGTATCCCTCTGACCTTCTTATTGACGATTAAACTCAGAAATTGCATCGGAATTAAACACAAGAGGCACAATGCCAACTTAGGTACAAGAAGACTGACTCTTACTGCCTATGTTTTGAACCATTCCTGTGACACTAGTTAAAGATTCCGATGCTTCACTCCAGGTTTACTGTATCCCTTGGACCTTCGTATTGACGATGAAACACATCAATTGCATCGGAATTATATACAAAAGGCACAAGGCCGACTTAAGTACAAGAAGACTGACTTTTCGTACTGACTATGTGTTGAACCATTCCTGTGACAGTAGTTATAGATTCCGATGCTTCACTTCAGGTTTACTGTATGCCTGGGACCTTCTTATTGACGATGAAACACAGAAATTGCATCGGAATTAAATACAAAAGGCACAATGCCGACTTAAGTACAGGAAGACAGACTCTTCATACTGTCTATGTTTTGAACCATTCCTGTGACACTAGTTATAGATTCCGATGCTTCACTCCAGGTTTACTGTATCCCTGGGACCTTCTTATTGACGATGAAACACAGAAATTGCATCGGAATTAAATACAAATGGCACAATGCCGACTTAAGTACAAGAAGACAGACTCTTCTTACTGTCTATGTTTTGAACCATTCCTGTGACACTAGTTATAGATTCCGATGCTTCACTCCAGGTTTACTGTATCCCTTGGACCTTCGTATTAACGATGAAACACAGAAATTGCATCGGAATTATAGACAAAAGGCACAAGGCCGACTTAAGGACAAGAAGACAGACTTTTCGTACTGACTATGTTTTGAACCATTCCTGTGACACTAGTTATAGATTCCGATGCTTCACTTCAGGTTTACTGTATCCCTCTGACCTTCTTATTGACGATGAAACACAGAAATTGCACCGGAATTAAATACAAAAGGCACAATGCCGACTTAAGTACAAGAAGACTGACTATTCTTACTGTCTATGTTTTGAACCATTCCATTGACACTAGTTATAGATTCCGATGCTTCACTCAAGGTTAACTGTATCGCTTGGACCTTCTTATTGTTGATGAAACACTGAAGTTGCATCGGAATTAAATAGAAAAGGCACAATGCGACTTAAGTACAAGAAGACTGACTCTTCTTACTGTCTATGATTTGAACCATTCCTGTGAAAGTAGTTATAGATTCCGATGCTTCACTTCAGGTTTACTGTATCCCTGGGACCTTCTTATTGACGATGAAACACAGAAATTGCATCGGAATTAAATACAAATGGCACAATGCCGACTTAAGTACAAGAAGCCCGCCTCTTCCTACTGTCTATGTTTTGAACCATTCCTGTGACACTAATTATAGATTCCGATGCTTCACTCCAGGTTTACTGTATCCCTTGGACATTCGTATTGACGATGAAACACATCAATTGCATCGGAATTATATACAAAAGGCACAAGGCCGACTTAAGTACAAGAAGACTGACTTTTCGTACTGACTATGTGTTGAACCATTCCTGTGACACTACTTATAGATTCCGATGCTTCGCTTCAGGTTTACTGTATCCCTGGGACCTTCTTATTGACGATGAAACACAGAAATTGCATCGGAATAAAATACAAATGGCACAATGCCGACTTAAGTACAAGTTGACCGACTCTTCCTACTGTCTATGTCTTGAACCATTCCTGTGACACTAATTATAGATTCCGATGCTTCACTCCAGGTTTACTGTATCCCTTGGACCTTCGTATTGACGATGAAACACATCAATTGCATCGGAATTATATACAAAAGGCACAAGGCCGACTTAAGTACAAGAAGACTGACTTTTCGTACTGACTATGTGTTGAACCATTCCTGTGACACTACTTATAGATTCCGATGCTTCACTTCAGGTTTACTGTATCCCTCTGACCTTCTTATTGACGATGAAACACAGAAATTGCACCGGAAGTAAATACATAAGGCACAGTGCCGTCTTAAGTACAAGAAGACTGACTCTTCTTACTGTCTATGTTTTGAACCAATCCATTGACACTACTTATAGATTCCGATGCTTCACTCCAGGTTTACTGTATCCCTTGGACCTTCTTATTGACGATGAAACACTGAAGTTGCATAGGAACATTGACACTATTTATAGATTCCGATGCTTCACTCCAGGTTTACTGTATCCCTTGGACCTTCCTATTGACGATGAAACACTGAAGTTGCATAGGAATTAAATACAACAGGCATAATGCCGACTTAAGTACAAGAAGAGTGACACTTCTTATTGACTATTTTTTGAACCATTTCTGTGACACTAGTTATGGATTCCGATGCTTCACTTCAGGGTTACTGTATCCCTCTGACCTTCTTATTGACGATGAAACACAGAAATTGCATCGGAATTAAATAGAAGAGGCACAATGCCGACTTAGGTACAAGAAATCTGACTCTTACTGTCTATGTTTGGAATCATTCCTGTGACACTAGTTAAAGATTCCGATGCGTCACTTCAGGTTTACTGTATCCCTTGGACCATCTTATTGACGATGAAATACAGAAATTGCATCGGAATTAACTACAAAAGGCACAATACCAACTTAAGTACAAGAAGACTGCATCTTCTTACTGTCATTGTTTTGAACCATTCCTGTGACACTAGTTATAGATTCCGATGCTTCACTCCAGGTTTACTGTATCCCTTGGACCTTCTTATTGACGACGAAACACAGAAATTGCATAGGAATTAAATACGAAAGGCACAATGCCGACTTAAGGACAAGAAGAATGACTCTTCTTTCTGACTATGTTTTGAACCATTCCTGTGACACTAGTTATAGATTCCGATGCTTCACTTCAGATTTACTGTATCCATCTGACCATCTCATTGACAATGAAACACAGAAATTGCACCGGAATTAAATACAAAAGGCACAATGCCGACTTAAGAACATGAAGACCGACTCTTCTTACTGCCAATGTTATGAACCATTCCTGTGACACTAGTTTTAGATTCCGATGCTTCACTTCAGGTTTACTGTATCCCTCTGATCTTCTTATTGACGATGAAACACAGAAATTGCATCGGAATTAAGTACAGAAGGCACAATGCCGACTTAAGTACAAGAAGACTGACTCTTCTTACTGTCTATGTTTTGAACCATTCCTGTGACACTAGTTATAGATTCCGATGCTTCACTCCAGGTTTACTGTATCCCTGGGACCTTCTTATTGACGATGAAACACAGAAATTGCATCGGAATTAAATACAAATGGCACAATGCCGACTTAAGTACAAGAAGACAGACTCTTCTTACTGTCTATGTTTTGAACCATTCCTGTGACACTAGTTATAGATTCCGATGCTTCACTCCAGGTTTACTGTATCCCTTGGACTTTCGTATTAACGATGAAACACAGAAATTGCATCGGAATTATAGACAAAAGGCACAAGGCCGACTTAAGGACAAGAAGACTGACTCTTCGTACTGACATTGTTTTGAACCATTCCTGTGACACTAGTTATAGATTCCGATGCTTCACATCAGGTTTACTGTATCATTTGGACCTTCTTATTGACGATGAAACACAGAAATTACATCGGAATTAAATACAAAAGGCACAATGCCAACTTAAGTACTAAAAGACTGACTCTTATTATTGTTTATGCTTTGAACCATTCCTGTGACACTAGTTAAAGATTCCGATGCTTGACTTCAGGTTTACTGTATCCCTCTGACTTTCTTGTTGACGATGAAACACAGAAATGGCATCGGAATTAAATACAAAAAGCATAATGCCGACTTAAGTACAAGAAGAGTGACTCTTCTTATTGACTATTTTTTGAACCATTTCTGTGACACTAGTTATGGATTCCGATGCTTCACTTCAGGGTTACTGTATCCCTCTGACCTTCTTATTGACGATTAAACTCAGAAATTGCATCGGAATTAAATACAAGAGGCACAATGCCAACTTAGGTACAAGAAGACTGACTCTTACTGTCTATGTTTTGAACCATTCCTGTGACACTAGTTAAAGATTCCGATGCGTCACTTCACGTTTACAGTATCCCTTGGACCTTCTTATTGACGACGAAACACAGAAATTGCATAGGAATTAAATACGAAAGGCACAATGTGACTTAAGGACAAGAGGACTGACTCTTCTTACTGACTATGTTTTGAACCATTCCTGTGACACTAGTTATAGATTCCGATGCTTCACTTCAGGTTTACTGTATCTATCTGACCATCTTATTGACGATAAAACACAGAAATTGAACCGGAATTAAATACAAAAGGCACAATGCCGACTTAAGGACATGAAGACCGACTCTTCTTACTGACTATGTTTTGAACCATTCCTGTGACACTAGTTATAGATTCCGATGCTTCACTTCAGGTTTACTGTATCCCTCTGACCTTCGTATTAAAGATGAAACACAGAAATTGCATCTGAATTATATACAAAAGACACAAGGCCGACGTAAGGACAAGAAGACTGACTTTTCGTACTGACTATGTTTTGAACCATTCCTGTGACACTAGTTATAGATTCCGATGCTTCACTTCAGGTTTACTGTATTCCTGGGACCTTCTTATTGACGATGAAACACAGAAATTGCATCGGAATTAAATATAAATGGCACAATGCCGACTTAAGTACAAGGAGACAGACTCTTCCTACTGTCTATGCTTTTGAACCATTCCTGTGACACTAGTTATAGATTCCGATACTTCACTCCAGGTTTACTGTATCCCTTGGACCTTCGTATTGACGATGAAACACAGAAATTGCATCGGAATTATATACAAAAGGCACAAGGCCGACTTAAGGACAAGAAGACTGACTTTTCGTACTGACTATGTGTTGAACCATTCCTGTGATACTAGTTATAGATTCCGATGCTTCACTTCAGGTTTACTGTATCCCTCTGACCTTCTTATTGACGATGAAACACAGAAATTGCACCGGAAGTAAATACAAAAGGCACAATGCCGACATAAGTACAAGAAGACTGACTCTTCTTGCTGTCTATGTTTTGAACCATTACATTGACACTGGTTATAGATTCCGATGCTTCACTCCAGGTTTACTGTTTCCTTTGGACCTTGTTATTGACGATGAAACACTGAAGTTGCATCGGAATTAAATAGAAAATGCACAATGCGATTTAAGTACACGATGACTGACTCTTCTTACTGACTATGTTTTGAACCATTCCTGTGACACTAGTTATAGATTCCGATGCTTCACTTCAGGTTTACTGTATCCCTTGGACCTTCTTATTGACGATGAAACACAGAAATTGCATTGGAATTAAATACAAAAGGCACAATGCCAACGTAAGTACAAGAAGACTGTATCTTCTTACTGACTATGCTTGGAACCATTCCTCTGACGCTAGTTATAGATTCCGAAGCTTCACTTCAGGTTTACTGTATCCCTCTGGCCTTCTTATTGACGAAGAAACACAGAAATTGCATAGGAATTAAATAGAAAAGGCACAATGCCGACTTAAGTACAAGAAGACTGACTCTTCATACTATCTATGTTTGGAACCATTCCTGTGACACTAGTTATTGATTCCGATGCTTGACTTCAGCTTTACTGTAACCTTCTGACTTTATTATTGTCGATGAAACATAGAAATGGCATCGGAATTAAATACAAAAGTCACAATGCCGACTTAAGTACAAGAAGTGTGACTCTTCTTACTGACTATGATTTGAACCATTTCTGTGACACTACTTATAGATTCCGATGTTTTACTTCAGGGCTACTGTATCCCTCTGACCTTCTTATTGACGATGGAACACAGAAATTGCATCGGAATTAGATACAAGAGGCACAATGCCGACTTAGGTACAAGAAGACTGACTCTTCTTACTGTCTATGATTTGAACCATTCTTGTGAAACTAGTTATAGATTCCGATGCTTCACTTCAGGTTTACTGTATCCCTTGGACCTTCTTAGTGACGATGAAAAACAGAAATTGCATCGGAATTAAATACAAAAGGCACAATGCCGACTTAAGTACAAGAAGACTGTATCTTCTTACTGTCTATGTTTTGAACCATTCCAGTGACATTAGTTAGAGATTCCGATGCTTCACTCCAGGTTTACTGTATCCCTTGGCCTTCTTATAGACGATGAGACACAGAAATTGCATAGGAATTGAATACAAAAGGCACAATGCCGACTTAAGGACAAGAAGACTGACTCTTCTTACTGACTATGATTTGAACCATTCCTGTGACACTAGTTATAGATTCCGAAGCTTCACTTCAGGTTTACTGTAACCATCTGACTTTCTTATTGACGATGAAACACAGAAATTGCACCGGTATTAAATACAAAAGGCACAATTCCGACTTAAGTACATGAAGACCGTCTCTTCTTACTGACTATGATTTGAACCATTCCTGTGACACTAGTTATAGATTCCGATGCTTCACTTCAGGTTTACAGTATCCCTCTGACCTTCTTATTGACGATGAAACACAGAAATTGCATCGGAATTAAATACAAAAGGCACAATGCCGACTTAAGTACAAGAAGACTGACTCTTCTTACTGTCTATGTTTTGAACCATTCCTGTGACAGTAGTTATAGATGCCGATGTTTCACTTCAGGTTTACTGTATCCCTTGGACCTTCTTATTGACGATGAAACACAGATATTGCATCGGAATTAAATACAAATGGCACAATGCCGACTTAAGTACAACAAGACAGACTCTTCCTACTGTCTATGTTTTGAACCAATCCTGTGACACTAGTTATATATTCCGATGCTTCACTTCAGGTTTACTGTATCCATCTGACCTTCTTATTGACGATGAAACACAGAAATTGCACCGGAATTAAATACAAAAGGCACAATGTCGACTTAAGTACATGAAGACCGACTCTTCTTACTGACAATGTTTGAAGCATTCCTGTGACACTAGTTATAGATTCTGATGCTTCACTTCATGTTTACTGTATGCCTGTGACTTCTTATTGACGATAAAACACAGAAATTGCATCGGTTTTTAATACAAAAGGCACAATGCCGACTTAAGTACAAGAAGACTGACTCTTCTTACTGTCTATGTTTTGAACCATTCCTGTGACACTAGTTATAGATTCCGATGCTTCACTTCAGTTTTACTGTATCCCTTGGACCTTCTTATTGACGATGAAACACAGAAATTGCATCGGAATTAAATACAAAAGGCACAATGCCGACTTAAGTACATGAAGACTGACTCTTCTTACTGTCTATGATTCGAACCATTCCTGTGACACTAGTTATAGATTCCGATGCTTCCCTCCAGGTTTTCTGTATCCCTTGGACCTTCTTATTGACAATGAAACACAGAAATTGCATCGGAAATAAATTCAAAAAGCACAAAGCCGAGTTAAGGACAAGAAGACTGACTCTTCTTACCGACTATGTTTTGAACCATTCCTGTGACACTAGTTATAGATTCCGATTCTTCACTTCAGGTTTACTGTATCCCTCTGACCTTCTTATTGACGATGAAACACAGAAATTGAATCGGAATTAAATACAAATGTCACAATGCCGACTTAAGTACAAGAAGACAGACTCTTCCTACTGTCTATGTTTTGAACCATTCCTGTGACACTAGTTATAGATTCCGATGCTTCACTCCAGGTATACTGTATCCCTTGGACCTTCGTATTGACGATGAAACACAGAAATTGCATCGGAATTATATACAAAAGGCACAAGGCCGACTTAAGGAAAAGAAGACTGACTTTTCGTACTGACTATGTTTTGATCCATTCCTGTGACACTAGTTACAGATTCCGATGCTTCACTTCAGGTTTACTGTATCCCTCGGACCTTCTTATTGACGATGAAACACAGAAATTGCACCGGAATTAAATAAAAAAGGCACAATGCCGACTTAAGTACAAGAAGACTGACTCTTCTTACTGTCTATGTGTTGAACCATTCCATTGACACTAGTTATAGATTCCGATGCTTCACTCCAGGTTTACTGTATCCCTTGGACCTTCTTATTGACGATGAAACACTCAAGTTGCATCGGAATTAAATAGAAATGGCACAATGCGACTTAAGTACAAGAAGACTGACTCTTCTTACTGTCTATGTTTTGAACCATTCCTGTGACAGTAGTTATAGATGCCGATGTTTCACTTCAGGTTTACTGTATCCCTTGGACCTTCGTATTGACGATGAAACACAGATATTGCATCGGAATTAAATACAAATGGCACAATGCCGACTTAAGTACAAGAAGACAGACTCTTCCTACTGTCTATGTTTTGAACCATTGCTGTGACACTAGTTATAGATTCCGATGCTTCACTCCAGGTTTACTGTATCCCTTGGACCTTCTTATTGACGATGACACACAGAAATTGCATCGGAATTAACTACAAAAGGCACAATGCAAACTTAAGTACAAGAAGACTGTATATTGTTACTGTCAATGTTTTGAACCGTTCCTGTGACACTAGTTATAGATTCCGATGCTTCACTCCAGGTTACTGTATCCATTGGACCTTCTTATTGACGATGAAACACAGAAATTGCATAGGAATTAAATACAAAAGACACAATGCCGACTTAAGGACAAGAAGACTGACTCTACTTACTGACTATGTTTTGAACCATTCCAGTGACACTAGTTATAGATTCCGATGCTTCACTTCAGGTTTACTGTATCCATCTGACCTTCTTATTGACGATGAAACACAGAAATTGCACCGGAATTAAATACAAAAGGCACACTGTCGACTTAAGTACATGAAGACCGACTCTTCTTACTGAATATGTTTGAACCATTCCTGTGACACTAGTTACAGATTCTGATGCTTCACTTCAGGTTTACTGTATCCCTCTGACCTTCTTATTGACGATAAAACACAGAAATTGCATCGGAATTTAATACAAAAGGCACAATGCCGACTTAAGTACAAGAAGACTGACTCTTCTTACTGTCTATATTTTGAACCATTCCTGTGACACTAGTTATAGATTCCGATGCTTCACTTCAGGTTTACTGTATCCCTTGGACCTTCTTATTGACGATGAAACACAGAAATTGCATCGGAATTAAATACAAAATGCACAATGCCGACTTAAGTACATGAAGACTGACACTTCTTACTGTCTGCGTTTTGAACCATTCCTGTGACACTAGTTATAGATTCCGATGCTTCACTCCAGGTTTACTGTATCCCTTGGACCATCTTATTGACGATTAAACACAGAAATTGCATCGGAAATAAATTCAAAAGGCACAAAGCCGAGTTAAGGACAAGAAGACTGACTCTTCTTACTGACTATGTTTTGAACCATTCCTGTGACACTAGTTATAGATTCTGATGCTTCACTTCAGGTTTACTGTATCCCTGGGACCTTCTTATTGACGATGAAACACAGAAATTGCATCGGAATTAAATACAAATGTCACAATGCCGACTTAAGTACAAGAAGACAGACTCTTCCTACTGTCTATGTTTTGAACCATTCCTGTGACACTAGTTATAGATTCCGATGCTTCACTCCAGGTATACTGTTTTACTTGGACCTTCGTATTGACGATGAAACACAGAAATTGCATCGGAATTATATACAAAAGGCACAAGGCCGACTTAAGGAAACGAAGACTGACTTTTCGTACTGACTATGTTTTGAACCATTCCTGTGACACTAGTTATAGATTCCGATGCTTCACTTCAGGTTTACTGTATCCCTCTGACCTTCTTATTGACGATGAAAGACAGAAATTGCACCGGAATTAAATACAAAAGGCACAATGCCGACTTAAGTACAAGAAGACTGACTCTTCTAACTGTCTATGTTTTGAACCATTCCTGTGACACTAGTTATAGATTCCGATGCTTCACTTCAGGTTTACTGTATCCCTTAGACCTTCTTATTAACGATGAAACACAGAAATTGCATCGGAATTAAATACAAAAGGCACAATGCCGACTTAAGTACATGAAGACTGACTCTTCTTACTGTCTATGATTCGAACCATTCCTGTGACACTAGTTATAGATTCCGATGCTTCACTCCAGGTGTACTGTATCCCTTGGACCTTCTTATTGACGATGAAACACAGAAATTGCATCGGAAATAAATGCAAAAGGCATAAAGCCGAGTTAAGGACAAGAAGACTGACTCTTCTTACTGACTATGTTTTGAACCATTCCTGTGACACTAGTTATAGATTCCGATGCTTCACTTCAGGTTTACTGTATCCCTCTGACCTTCTTACTGACGATGAAACACAGAAATTGCACCGGAATTAAATACAAAAGGCACAATGCCGACTTCAGTACAACAAGACTGACTCTTCTAACTGTCTATGTTTTGAACCATTCCTGTGACGGTAGTTATAGATTCCGATGCTTCACTTCAGGTTTACTGTATCCCTGGGACCTTCTTATTGACGATGAAACACAGAAATTGAATCGGAATTAAATACAAATGTCACAATGCCGACTTAAGTACAAGAAGACAGACTCTTCCTACTGTCTATGTTTTGAACCATTCCTGTGACACTAGTTATAGATTCCGATGCTTCACTCCAGGTATACTGTATCCGTTGGACCTTCGTATTGACGATGAAACACAGAAATTGCATCGGAATTATATACAAAAGGCACAAGGCCGACTTAAGGAAAAGAAGACTGACTTTTCGTACTGACTATGTTTTGATCCATTCCTGTGACACTAGTTACAGATTCCGATGCTTCACTTCAGGTTTACTGTATCCCTCTGACCTTCTTATTGACGATGAAACACAGAAATTGCACCGGAATTAAATAAAAAAGGCACAATGCCGACTTAAGTACAAGAAGACTGACTCTTCTTACTGTCTATGTGTTGAACCATTCCATTGACACTAGTTATAGATTCCGATGCTTCACTCCAGGTTTACTGTATCCCTTGGACCTTCTTATTGACGATGAAACACTGAAGTTGCATCGGAATTAAATAGAAATGGCACAATGCGACTTAAGTACAAGAAGACTGACTCTTCTTACTGTCTATGTTTTGAACCATTCCTGTGACAGTAGTTATAGATGCCGATGTTTCACTTCAGGTTTACTGTATCCCTTGGCCTTCTTATAGACGATGAAACACAGAAATTGCATAGGAATTGAATACAAAAGGCACAATGCCGACTTAAGGACAAGAAGACTGACTCTTCTTACTGACTATGATTTGAAACATTCCTGTGACACTAGTTATAGATTCCGAAGCTTCACTTCAGGTTCACTGTAACCATCTGACTTTCTTATTGACGATGAAACACAGAAATTGCACCGGTATTAAATACAAAAGGCACAATTCCGACTTAAGTACATGAAGACCGTCTCTTCTTACTGACTATGATTTGAACCATTCCTGTGACACTAGTTATAGATTCCGATGCTTCACTTCAGGTTTACAGTATCCCTCTGACCTTCTTATTGACGATGAAACACAGAAATTGCATCGGAATTAAATACAAAAGGCACAATGCCGACTTAAGTACAAGAAGACTGACTCTTCTTACTGTCTATGTTTTGAACCATTCCTGTGACAGTAGTTATAGATGCCGATGTTTCACTTCAGGTTTACTGTATCCCTTGGACCTTCTTATTGACGATGAAACACAGATATTGCATCGGAATTAAATACAAATGGCACAATGCCGACCTAAGTACAACAAGACAGACTCTTCCTACTGTCTATGTTTTGAACCATTCCTGTGACACTAGTTATAGATTCCGATGCTTCACTTCAGGTTTACTGTATCCATCTGACCTTCTTATTGACGATGAAACACAGAAATTGCACCGGAATTAAATACAAAAGGCACAATGTCGACTTAAGTACATGAAGACCGACTCTTCTTACTGACAATGTTTGAAGCATTCCTGTGACACTAGTTATAGATTCTGATGCTTCACTTCATGTTTACTGTATGCCTGTGACTTCTTATTGACGATAAAACACAGAAATTGCATCGGTTTTTAATACAAAAGGCACAATGCCGACTTAAGTACAAGAAGACTGACTCTTCTTACTGTCTATGTTTTGAACCATTCCTGTGACACTAGTTATAGATTCCGATGCTTCACTTCAGTTTTACTGTATCCCTTGGACCTTCTTATTGACGATGAAACACAGAAATTGCATCGGAATTAAATACAAAAGGCACAATGCCGACTTAAGTACATGAAGACTGACTCTTCTTACTGTCTATGATTCGAACCATTCCTGTGACACTAGTTATAGATTCCGATGCTTCACTCCAGGTTTTCTGTATCCCTTGGACCTTCTTATTGACGATGAAACACAGAAATTGCATCGGAAATAAATTCAAAAAGCACAAAGCCGAGTTAAGGACAAGAAGACTGACTCTTCTTACCGACTATGTTTTGAATCATTCCTGTGACACTAGTTATAGATTCCGATTCTTCACTTCAGGTTTACTGTATCCCTCTGACCTTCTTACTGACGATGAAACACAGAAATTGCACCGGAATTAAATACAAAAGGCACAATGCCGACTTCAGTACAACAAGACTGACTCTTCTAACTGTCTATGTTTTGAACCATTCCTGTGACAGTAGTTATAGATTCCGATGCTTCACTTCAGGTTTACTGTATCCCTGGGACCTTCTTATTGACGATGAAACACAGAAATTGAATCGGAATTAAATACAAATGTCACAATGCCGACTTAAGTACAAGAAGACAGACTCTTCCTACTGTCTATGTTTTGAACCATTCCTGTGACACTAGTTATAGATTCCGATGCTTCACTCCAGGTATACTTTATCCGTTGGACCTTCGTATTGACGATGAAACACAGAAATTGCATCGGAATTATATACAAAAGGCACAAGGCCGACTTAAGGAAAAGAAGACTGACTTTTCGTACTGACTATGTTTTGATCCATTCCTGTGACACTAGTTACAGATTCCGATGCTTCACTTCAGGTTTACTGTATCCCTCTGACCTTCTTATTGACGATGAAACACAGAAATTGCACCGGAATTAAATAAAAAAGGCACAATGCCGACTTAAGTACAAGAAGACTGACTCTTCTTACTGTCTATGTGTTGAACCATTCCATTGACACTAGTTATAGATTCCGATGCTTCACTCCAGGTTTACTGTATCCCTTGGACCTTCTTATTGACGATGAAACACTCAAGTTGCATCGGAATTAAATAGAAATGGCACAATGCGACTTAAGTACAAGAAGACTGACTCTTCTTACTGTCTATGTTTTGAACCATTCCTGTGACAGTAGTTATAGATGCCGATGTTTCACTTCAGGTTTACTGTATCCCTTGGCCTTCTTATAGACGATGAAACACAGAAATTGCATAGGAATTGAATACAAAAGGCACAATGCCGACTTAAGGACAAGAAGACTGACTCTTCTTACTGACTATGATTTGAACCATTCCTGTGACACTAGTTATAGATTCCGAAGCTTCACTTCAGGTTTACTGTAACCATCTGACTTTCTTATTGACGATGAAACACAGAAATTGCACCGGTATTAAATACAAAAGGCACAATTCCGACTTAAGTACATGAAGACCGTCTCTTCTTACTGACTATGATTTGAACCATTCCTGTGACACTAGTTATATATTCCGATGCTTCACTTCAGGTTTACAGTATTCCTCTGACCTTCTTATTGACGATGAAACACAGAAATTGCATCGGAATTAAATACAAAAGGCACAATGCCGACTTAAGTACAAGAAGACTGACTCTTCTTACTGTCTATGTTTTGAACCATTCCTGTGACAGTAGTTATAGATGCCGATGTTTCACTTCAGGTTTACTGTATCCCTTGGACCTTCTTATTGACGATGAAACACAGATATTGCATCGGAATTAAATACAAATGGCACAATGCCGACTTAAGTACAACAAGACAGACTCTTCCTACTGTCTATGTTTTGAACCATTCCTGTGACACTAGTTATAGATTCCGATGCTTCACTTCAGGTTTACTGTATCCATCTGACCTTCTTATTGACGATGAAACACAGAAATTGCACCGGAATTAAATACAAAAGGCACAATGTCGACTTAAGTACATGAAGACCGACTCTTCTTACTGACAATGTTTGAAGCATTCCTGTGACACTAGTTATAGATTCTGATGCTTCACTTCATGTTTACTGTATGCCTGTGACTTCTTATTGACGATAAAACACAGAAATTGCATCGGTTTTTAATACAAAAGGCACAATGCCGACTTAAGTACAAGAAGACAGACTCTTCTTACTGTCTATGTTTTGAACCATTGCTGTGACACTAGTTATAGATTCCGATGCTTCACTCCAGGTTTACTGTATCCCTTGGACCTTCTTATTGACGATGAAACACAGAAATTGCATCGGAATTAACTACAAAAGGCACAATGCAAACTTAAGTACAAGAAGACTGTATATTGTTTCTGTCAATGTTTTGAACCGTTCCTGTGACACTAGTTATAGATTCCGATGCTTCACTCCAGGTTACTGTATCCATTGGACCTTCTTATTGACGATGAAACACAGAAATTGCATAGGAATTAAATACAAAAGACACAATGCCGACTTAAGGACAAGAAGACTGACTCTACTTACTGACTATGTTTTGAACCATTCCTGTGACACTAGTTATAGATTCCGATGCTTCACTTCAGGTTTACTGTATCCATCTGACCTTCTTATTGACGATGAAACACAGAAATTGCACCGGAATTAAATACAAAAGGCACACTGTCGACTTAAGTACATGAAGACCGACTCTTCTTACTGAATATGTTTGAACCATTCCTGTGACACTAGTTACAGATTCTGATGCTTCACTTCAGGTTTACTGTATCCCTCTGACCTTCTTATTGACGATAAAACACAGAAATTGCATCGGAATTTAATACAAAAGGCACAATGCCGACTTAAGTACAAGAAGACTGACTCTTCTTACTGTCTATATTTTGAACCATTCCTGTGACACTAGTTATAGATTCCGATGCTTCACTTCAGGTTTACTGTATCCCTTGGACCTTCTTATTGACGATGAAACACAGAAATTGCATCGGAATTAAATACAAAATGCACAATGCCGACTTAAGTACATGAAGACTGACACGTCTTACTGTCTGCGTTTTGAACCATTCCTGTGACACTAGTTATAGATTCCGATGCTTCACTCCAGGTTTACTGTATCCCTTGGACAATCTTATTGACGATTAAACACAGAAATTGCATCGGAAATAAATTCAAAAGGCACAAAGCCGAGTTAAGGACAAGAAGACTGACTCTTCTTACTGACTATGTTTTGAACCATTCCTGTGACACTAGTTATAGATTCTGATGCTTCACTTCAGGTTTACTGTATCCCTGGGATCTTCTTATTGACGATGAAACACAGAAATTGCATCGGAATTAAATACAAATGTCACAATGCCGACTTAAGTACAAGAAGACAGACTCTTCCTACTGTCTATGTTTTGAACCATTCCTGTGACACTAGTTATAGATTCCGATGCTTCACTCCAGGTATACTGTTTCCCTTGGACCTTCGTATTGACGATGAAACACAGAAATTGCATCGGAATTATATACAAAAGGCACAAGGCCGACTTAAGGAAACAAAGACTGACTTTTCGTACTGACTATGTTTTGAACCATTCCTGTGACACTAGTTATAGATTCCGATGCTTCACTTCAGGTTTACTGTATCCCTCTGACCTTCTTACTGACGATGAAACACAGAAATTGCACCGGAATTAAATAAAAAAGGCACAATGCCGACTTAAGTACAAGAAGACTGACTCTTCTTACTGTCTATGTGTTGAACCATTCCATTGACACTAGTTATAGATTCCGATGCTTCACTCCAGGTTTACTGTATCCCTTGGACCTTCTTATTGACGATGAAACACTGAAGTTGCATCGGAATTAAATAGAAATGGCACAATGCGACTTAAGTACAAGAAGACTGACTCTTCTTACTGTCTATGTTTTGAACCATTCCTGTGACAGTAGTTATAGATGCCGATGTTTCACTTCAGGTTTACTGTATCCCTTGGACCTTCTTATTGACGATGAAACACAGATATTGCATCGGAATTAAATACAAATGGCACAATGCCGACTTAAGTACTAGAAGACAGACTCTTCCTACTGTCTATGTTTTGAACCATTCCTGTGACACTAGTTATAGATTCCGATGCTTCACTTCAGGTTTACTGTATCCATCTGACCTTCTTATTGACGATGAAACACAGAAATTGCACCGGAATTAAATACAAAAGGCACAATGTCGACTTAAGTACATGAAGACCGACTCTTCTTACTGACTATATTTGAACCATTCCTGTGACACTAGTTACAGATTCTGATGCTTCACTTCAGGTTTACTGTATCCCTCTGACCTTCTTATTGACGATAAAACACAGAAATTGCATCGGAATTTAATACAAAAGGCACAATGCCGACTTAAGTACAAGAAGACTGACTCTTCTTACTGTCTATATTTTGAACCATTCCTGTGACACTAGTTATAGATTCCGATGCTTCACTCCAGGTTTACTGTATCCCTTGGACCTTCTTATTGACGATGAAACACAGAAATTGCATCGGAAATAAATTCAAAAGGCACAAAGCCGAGTTAAGGACAAGAAGACTGACTCTTCTTACTGACTATGTTTTGAACCATTCCTGTGACACTAGTTATAGATTCCGATGCTTCACTTCAGGTTTACTGTATCCCTGGGACCTTCTTATTGACGATGAAACACAGAAATTGCATCGGAATTAATTACAAATGTCACAACGCCGACTTAAGTACAAGAAGACAGACTCTTCCTACTGTCTATGTTTTGAACCATTCCTGTGACACTAGTTATAGATTCCGATGCTTCACTCCAGGTATACTGTATCCCTTGGACCTTCGTATTGACGATGAAACACAGAAATTGCATCGGAATTATATACAAAAGGCACAAGGCCGACTTAAGGAAAAGAAGACTGACTTTTCGTACTGACTATGTTTTGATCCATTCCTGTGACACTAGTTATAGATTCCGATGCTTCACTTCAGGTTTACTGTATCCCTCTGACCTTCTTATTGACGATGAAACACAGAAATTGCACCGGAATTAAATACAAAAGGCACAATGCCGTCTTAAGTACAAGAAGACAGACTCTTCCTACTGTCTATGTTTTGAACCGTTCCATTGACACTAGTTATAGATTCCGATGCTTCACTCCAGGTTTACTGTTTTCCTTTGACCTTCTTATTGACGATGAAACACGGAAATTGCATTGGAATTAAATACAAAAGGCACAATGCCAACGTAAGTACAAGAAGACTGTATCTTCTTACTGTCTATGTTTTGAACCATTCCTGTGACACTAGTTATAGATTCCGATGCTTCACTCCAGGTTTACTGTATCCCTTGGACCTTCTTTTTGACGATCAAACACAGAAATTGCATAGGAATTAAATACAAAAGGCACAATGCCGACTTAAGGACAAGAAGACTGACTCTTCTTACTGACTATGCTTCGAACCATTCCTCTGACACTAGTTATAGATTCCGAAGCTTCACTTCAGGTTTACTGTATCCCTCTGACCTTCTTATTGACGATGAAACACAGATATTGCATCGGAATTAAATACAAATGGCACAATGCCGACTTAAGTACAAGAAGACTGACTCTTCTTACTGTCTATGTGTTGAACCATTCCATTGACACTAGTTATTGATTCCGATGCTTCACTCCAGGTTTACTGTATCCCTTGGACCTTCTTATTGACGATGAAACACTGAAGTTGCATCGGAATTAAATAGAAATGGCACAATGCGACTTAAGTACAAGAAGACTGACTCTTCTTACTGTCTATGTTTTGAACCATTCCTGTGACAGTAGTTATAGATGCCGATGTTTCACTTCAGGTTTACTGTATCCCTTGGACCTTCTTATTGACGATGAAACACAGATATTGCATCGGAATTAAATACAAATGGCACAATGCCGACTTAAGTACTAGAAGACAGACTCTTCCTACTGTCTATGTTTTGAACCATTCCTGTGAAACTAGTTATAGATTCCGATGCTTCACTTCAGGTTTACTGTATCCATCTGACCTTCTTATTGACGATGAAACACAGAAATTGCACCGGAATTAAATACAAAAGGCACAATGTCGACTTAAGTACATGAAGACCGACTCTTCTTACTGACTATGTTTGAACCATTCCTGTGACACTAGTTACAGATTCTGATGCTTCACTTCAGGTTTACTCTATCCCTCTGACCTTCTTATTGACGATAAAACACAGAAATTGCATCGGAATTAAATACAAAAGGCACAATGCAGACTTAAGTACATGAAGACTGACTCTTCTTACTGTCTGTGTTTTGAACCATTCCTGTGACACTAGTTATAGATTCCGATGCTTCACTCCAGGTTTACTAAATCCCTTGGACCTTCTTATTGACGATGAAACACAGAAATTGCATCGGAAATAAATTCAAAAGGCACAAAGCCGAGTTAAGGACAAGAAGACTGACTCTTCTTACTGACTATGATTTGAACCATTCCTGTGACACTAGTTATAGATTCCGATGCTTCACTTCAGGTTTACTGTATCCCGGGGACCTTCTTATTGACGATGAAACACAGAAATTGCATCGGAATTAAATACAAATGTCACAATGCCGACTTAAGTACAAGAAGACTGACTCTTCTTACTGTCTATATTTTGAACCATTCCTGTGACACTAGTTATAGATTCCGATGCTTCACTTCAGGTTTACTGTATCCCTTGGACCTTCTTATTGACGATGAAACACAGAAATTGCATCGGAATTAAATACAAAAGGCACAATGCAGACTTAAGTACATGAAGACTGACTCTTCTTACTGTCTGTGTTTTGAACCATTCCTGTGACACTAGTTATAGATTCCGATGCTTCACTCCAGGTTTACTGAATCCCTTGGACCTTCTTATTGACGATGAAACACAGAAATTGCATCGGAAATAAATTCAAAAGGCACAAAGCCGAGTTAAGGACAAGAAGACTGACTCTTCTTACTGACTATGTTTTGAACCATTCCTGTGACACTAGTTATAGATTCCGATGCTTCACTTCAGGTTTACTGTATCCCGGGGACCTTCTTATTGACGATGAAACACAGAAATTGCATCGGAATTAAATACAAATGTCACAATGCCGACTTAAGTACAAGAAGACAGACTCTTCTTACTGTCTATGTTTTGAACCATTCCTGTGACACTAGTTATAGATTCCGATGCATCACTCCAGGTATACTGTATCCCTTGGACCTTCGTATTGACGATGAAACACAGAAATTGCATCGGAATTATATACAAAAGGCACAAGGCCGACTTAAGGAAAAGAAGACTGACTTTTCGTACTGACTATGTTTTGAACCATTCCTGTGACACTAGTTATAGATTCCGATGCTTCACTTCAGCTTTACTGTATCCCTCTGACCTTCTTATTGACGATGAAACACAGAAATTGCATCGGAAATAAATTCAAAAGGCACAAAGCCGAGTTAAGGACAAGAAGACTGACTCTTCTAACTGACTATGTTTTGAACCATTCCTGTGACACTAGTTATAGATTCCGATGCTTCACTTCAGGTTTACTGTATCCCGGGGACCTTCTTATTGACGATGAAACACAGAAATTGCATCGGAATTAAATACAAATGTCACAATGCCGACTTAAGTACAAGAAGACAGACTCTTCCTACTGTCTATATTTTGAACCATTCCTGTGACACTAGTTATAGATTCCGATGCATCACTCCAGGTATACTGTATCCCTTGGACCTTCGTATTGACGATGAAACACAGAAATTGCATCGGAATTATATACAAAAGGCACAAGGCCGACTTAAGGAAAAGAAGACTGACTTTTCGTACTGACTATGTTTTGAACCATTCCTGTGACACTAGTTATAGATTCCGATGCTTCACTTCAGGTTTACTGTATCCCTCTGACCTTCTTATTGACGATGAAACACAGAAATTGCACCGGAATTAAATACAAAAGGCACAATGCCGACTTAAGTACAAGAAGACTGACTCTTCTTACAGTCTATGTTTTGAACCATTCCTGTGACACTAGTTATAGATTCCGATGCTTCACTTCAGGTTTACTGTATCCCTTGGACCTTCTTATTGACGATGAAACACAGAAATTGCATCGGAATTTAATACAAAAGGCACAATGCCGACTTAAGTACATGAAGACTGACTCTTCTTACTGTCTATGATTCGAACCATTCCTGTGACACTAGTTATAGATTCCGATGCTTCACTCCAGGTTTACTGTATCCCTTGGACCTTCTTATTGACGATGAAACACAGAAATTGCATCGGAAATAAATTCAAAAGGCACAAAGCCGAGTTAAGGACAAGAAGACTGACTCTTCTTACTGACTATGTTTTGAACCATTCCTGTGACACTAGTTATATATTCCGATGCTTCACTTCAGGTTTACTGTATCCCTCTGACCTTCTTACTGACGATGAAACACAGAAATTGCACCGGAATTAAATACAAAAGGCACAATGCCGACTTCAGTACAACAAGACTGACTCTTCTAACTGTCTATGCTTTGAACCATTCCTGTGACAGTAGTTATAGATTCCGATGCTTCACTTAAGGTTTACTGTATCCCTGGGACCTTCTTATTGACGATGAAACACAGAAATTGAATCGGAATTAAATACAAATGTCACAATGCCGACTTAAGTACAAGAAGACAGACTCTTCCTACTGTCTATGTTTTGAACCATTCCTGTGACACTAGTTATAGATTCCGATGCTTCACTCCAGGTATACTGTATCCCTTGGACCTTCGTATTGACGATGAAACACAGAAATTGCATCGGAATTATATACAAAATGCACAAGGCCGACTTAAGGAAAAGAAGACTGACTTTTCGTACTGACTATGTTTTGATCCATTCCTGTGACGCTAGTTACTGATTCCGATGCTTCACTTCAGGTTTACTGTATCCCTCTGACCTTCTTATTGACGATGAAACACAGAAATTGCACCGGAATTAAATAAAAAAGGCACAATGCCGACTTAAGTACAAGAAGACTGACTCTTCTTACTGTCTATGTGTTGAACCATTCCATTGACAGTAGTTATAGATTCCGATGCTTCACTCCAGGTTTACTGTATCCCTTGGACCTTCTTATTGACGATGAAACACTGAAGTTGCATCGGAATTAAATAGAAATGGCACAATGCGACTTAAGTACAAGAAGACTGACTCTTCTTGCTGTCTATGTTTTGAACCATTCCTGTGACAGTAGTTATAGATGCCGATGTTTCACTTCAGGTTTACTGTATCCCTTGGACCTTCTTATTGACGATGAAACACAGATATTGCATCGGAATTAAATACAAATGGCACAATGCCGACTTAAGTACAAGAAGACAGACTCTTCCTACTGTCTATGTTTTGAACCATTCCTGTGACACTAGTTATAGATTCCGATGCTTCACTCCAGGTTTACTGTATCCCTTGGACCTTCTTATTGACGATGAAACACAGAAATTGCATCGGAATTAACTACAAAAGGCACAATGCAACTTAAGTACAAGAAGAATGTATCTTCTTACTGTCAATGTTTTGAACCGTTCCTGTGACACTAGTTATAGATTCCGATGCTTCACTCCAGGTTACTGTATCCCTTGGACCTTCTTATTGACGATGAAACACAGAAATTGCATAGGAATTAAATACAGAAGACACAATGCCGACTTAAGGACAAGAAGACTGACTCTACTTACTGACTATGTTTTGAACCATTCCTGTGACACTAGTTATAGATTCCGATGCTTCGCTTCAGGTTTACTGTATCCATCTGACCTTCTTATTGACGATGAAACACAGAAATTACACCGGAATTAAATACAAAAGGCACAATGTCGACTTAAGTACATGAAGACCGACTCTTCTTACTGACTATGTTTGAACCATTCCTGTGACACTAGTTACAGATTCTGATGCTTCACTTCAAGTTTACTGTATCCCTCTGACCTTCTTATTGACGATAAAACACAGAAATTGCATCGGAATTTAATACAAAAGGCACAATGCCGACTTAAGTACAAGAAGACTGACTCTTCTTACTGTCTATATTTTGAACCATTCCTGTGACACTAGTTATAGATTCCGATGCTTCACTTCAGGTTTACTGTATCCATTGGACCTTCTTATTGACGATGAAACACAGAAATTGCATCGGAATTAAATACAAAAGGCACAATGCCGACTTAAGTACATGAAGACTGACTCTTCTTACTGTCTGTGTTTTGAACCATTCCTGTGACACTAGTTATAGATTCCGATGCTTCACTTCAGGTTTACTGTATCCCTGGGACCTTCTTATTGACGATGAAACACAGAAATTGCATCGGAATTAAATACAAATGCCACAATGCCGACTTAAGTACAAGAAGACAGACTCTTCCTACTGTCTATGTTTTGAACCATTCCTGTGACACTAGTTATAGATTCCGATGCTTCACTCCAGGTATACTGTATCCCTTGGACCTTCGTATTGACGATGAAACACAGAAATTGCATCGGAATTATATACAAAAGGCACAAGGCCGACTTAAGGAAAAGAAGAGTGACTTTTCGTACTGACTATGTTTTGAACCATTCCTGTGACACTAGTTATAGATTCCGATGCTTCACTTCAGGTTTACTGTATCCCTCTGACCTTCTTATTGACGATGAAACACAGAAATTGCACCGGAATTAAATACATAAGGCACAATGCCGTCTTAAGTACAAGAAGACTGACTCTTCTTACTGTCTATGTTTTGAACCGTTCCATTGACACTAGTTGTAGATTCCGATGCTTCACTCCAGGTTTACTGTATCCCTTGGACCTTCTTATTGACGATGAAACACGGATATTGCATTGGAATTAAATACAAAAGGCACAATGCCAACGTAAGTACAAGAAGACTGTATCTTCTTACTGTCTATGTTTTGAACCATTCCTGTGACACTAGTTATATATTCCGATGCTTCAATCCAGGTTTACTGTATCCCTTGGACCTTCTTTTTGACGATGAAACACAGAAATTGCATAGGAATTAAATACAAAATGCACAATGCCGGCTTAAGGACAAGAAGACTGACTCTTCTTACTGACTATGCTTCGAACCATTCCTCTGACACTAGTTATAGATTCCGAAGCTTCACTTCAGGTTTACCGTATCCCTCTGACCTTCTTATTGACGAAGAAATACAGAAATTGCATAGGAACTAAATAGAAAAGGCACAATGCCGACTTAAGTACAAGGAGATTGACTCTTCTTACTGTCTATGTTTTGAACCATTCCTGTGACACTAATTATAGATTCCGATGCTTGACTTCAGGTTTACTGTATCCCTCTGACTTTCTTATTGACGATGAAACTCTGCAATGGCATCGGAATTAAATACAAAAGGCACAATGCCGACTTAAGTACAAGAAGAGTGACTTTTCTTACTGACTATTTTTTGAACCATTCCTGTGACACTAGTTATAGATTCCGATGCTTCACTTCAGGTTTACTGTATCCCTTGGACCTTCTTATTGACGATGAAACACAGAAATTGCATCGGAATTTAATACAAAAGGCACAATGCCGACTTAAGTACATGAAGACTGACTCTTCTTACTGTCTATGATTCGAACCATTCCTGTGACACTAGTTATAGATTCCGATGCTTCACTCCAGGTTTACTGTATCCCTTGGACCTTCTTATTGACGATGAAACACAGAAATTGCATCGGAAATAAATTCAAAAGGCACAAAGCCGAGTTAAGGACAAGAAGACTGACTCTTCTTACTGACTATGTTTTGAACCATTCCTGTGACACTAGTTATATATTCCGATGCTTCACATCAGGTTTACTGTATCCCTCTGACCTTCTTACTGACGATGAAACACAGAAATTGCACCGGAATTAAATACAAAAGGCACAATGCCGACTTCAGTACAACAAGACTGACTCTTCTAACTGTCTATGCTTTGAACCATTCCTGTGACAGTAGTTATAGATTCCGATGCTTCACTTAAGGTTTACTGTATCCCTGGGACCTTCTTATTGACGATGAAACACAGAAATTGAATCGGAATTAAATACAAATGTCACAATGCCGACTTAAGTACAAGAAGACTGACTCTTCCTACTGTCTATGTTTTGAACCATTCCTGTGACACTAGTTATAGATTCCGATGCTTCACTCCAGGTATACTGTATCCCTTGGACCTTCGTATTGACGATGAAACACAGAAATTGCATCGGAATTATATACAAAATGCACAAGGCCGACTTAAGGAAAAGAAGACTGACTTTTCGTACTGACTATGTTTTGATCCATTCCTGTGACGCTAGTTACTGATTCCGATGCTTCACTTCAGGTTTACTGTATCCCTCTGACCTTCTTATTGACGATGAAACACAGAAATTGCACCGGAATTAAATAAAAAAGGCACAATGCCGACTTAAGTACAAGAAGACTGACTCTTCTTACTGTCTATGTGTTGAACCATTCCATTGACAGTAGTTATAGATTCCGATGCTTCACTCCAGGTTTACTGTATCCCTTGGACCTTCTTATTGACGATGAAACACTGAAGTTGCATCGGAATTAAATAGAAATGGCACAATGCGACTTAAGTACAAGAAGACTGACTCTTCTTGCTGTCTATGTTTTGAACCATTCCTGTGACAGTAGTTATAGATGCCGATGTTTCACTTCAGGTTTACTGTATCCCTTGGACCTTCTTATTGACGATGAAACACAGATATTGCATCGGAATTAAATACAAATGGCACAATGCCGACTTAAGTACAAGAAGACAGACTCTTCCTACTGTCTATGTTTTGAACCATTCCTGTGACACTAGTTATAGATTCCGATGCTTCACTCCAGGTTTACTGTATCCCTTGGACCTTCTTATTGACGATGAAACACAGAAATTGCATCGGAATTAACTACAAAAGGCACAATGCAACTTAAGTACAAGAAGAATGTATCTTCTTACTGTCAATGTTTTGAACCGTTCCTGTGACACTAGTTATAGATTCCGATGCTTCACTCCAGGTTACTGTATCCCTTGGACCTTCTTATTGACGATGAAACACAGAAATTGCATAGGAATTAAATACAGAAGACACAATGCCGACTTAAGGACAAGAAGACTGACTCTACTTACTGACTATGTTTTGAACCATTCCTGTGACACTAGTTATAGATTCCGATGCTTCGCTTCAGGTTTACTGTATCCATCTGACCTTCTTATTGACGATGAAACACAGAAATTACACCGGAATTAAATACAAAAGGCACAATGTCGACTTAAGTACATGAAGACCGACTCTTCTTACTGACTATGTTTGAACCATTCCTGTGACACTAGTTACAGATTCTGATGCTTCACTTCAAGTTTACTGTATCCCTCTGACCTTCTTATTGACGATAAAACACAGAAATTGCATCGGAATTTAATACAAAAGGCACAATGCCGACTTAAGTACAAGAAGACTGACTCTTCTTACTGTCTATATTTTGAACCATTCCTGTGACACTAGTTATAGATTCCGATGCTTCACTTCAGGTTTACTGTATCCATTGGACCTTCTTATTGACGATGAAACACAGAAATTGCATCGGAATTAAATACAAAAGGCACAATGCCGACTTAAGTACATGAAGACTGACTCTTCTTACTGTCTGTGTTTTGAACCATTCCTGTGACACTAGTTATAGATTCCGATGCTTCACTTCAGGTTTACTGTATCCCTGGGACCTTCTTATTGACGATGAAACACAGAAATTGCATCGGAATTAAATACAAATGCCACAATGCCGACTTAAGTACAAGAAGACAGACTCTTCCTACTGTCTATGTTTTGAACCATTCCTGTGACACTAGTTATAGATTCCGATGCTTCACTCCAGGTATACTGTATCCCTTGGACCTTCGTATTGACGATGAAACACAGAAATTGCATCGGAATTATATACAAAAGGCACAAGGCCGACTTAAGGAAAAGAAGAGTGACTTTTCGTACTGACTATGTTTTGAACCATTCCTGTGACACTAGTTATAGATTCCGATGCTTCACTTCAGGTTTACTGTATCCCTCTGACCTTCTTATTGACGATGAAACACAGAAATTGCACCGGAATTAAATACATAAGGCACAATGCCGTCTTAAGTACAAGAAGACTGACTCTTCTTACTGTCTATGTTTTGAACCGTTCCATTGACACTAGTTGTAGATTCCGATGCTTCACTCCAGGTTTACTGTATCCCTTGGACCTTCTTATTGACGATGAAACACGGATATTGCATTGGAATTAAATACAAAAGGCACAATGCCAACGTAAGTACAAGAAGACTGTATCTTCTTACTGTCTATGTTTTGAACCATTCCTGTGACACTAGTTATATATTCCGATGCTTCAATCCAGGTTTACTGTATCCCTTGGACCTTCTTTTTGACGATGAAACACAGAAATTGCATAGGAATTAAATACAAAATGCACAATGCCGGCTTAAGGACAAGAAGACTGACTCTTCTTACTGACTATGCTTCGAACCATTCCTCTGACACTAGTTATAGATTCCGAAGCTTCACTTCAGGTTTACCGTATCCCTCTGACCTTCTTATTGACGAAGAAATACAGAAATTGCATAGGAACTAAATAGAAAAGGCACAATGCCGACTTAAGTACAAGGAGATTGACTCTTCTTACTGTCTATGTTTTGAACCATTCCTGTGACACTAATTATAGATTCCGATGCTTGACTTCAGGTTTACTGTATCCCTCTGACTTTCTTATTGACGATGAAACTCTGCAATGGCATCGGAATTAAATACAAAAGGCACAATGCCGACTTAAGTACAAGAAGAGTGACTTTTCTTACTGACTATTTTTTGAACCATTCCTGTGACACTAGTTATAGATTCCGATGCTTCACTTCAGGTTTACTGTATCCCTTGGACCTTCTTATTGACGATGAAACACAGAAATTGCATCGGAATTTAATACAAAAGGCACAATGCCGACTTAAGTACATGAAGACTGACTCTTCTTACTGTCTATGATTCGAACCATTCCTGTGACACTAGTTATAGATTCCGATGCTTCACTCCAGGTTTACTGTATCCCTTGGACCTTCTTATTGACGATGAAACACAGAAATTGCATCGGAAATAAATTCAAAAGGCACAAAGCCGAGTTAAGGACAAGAAGACTGACTCTTCTTACTGACTATGTTTTGAACCATTCCTGTGACACTAGTTATATATTCCGATGCTTCACATCAGGTTTACTGTATCCCTCTGACCTTCTTACTGACGATGAAACACAGAAATTGCACCGGAATTAAATACAAAAGGCACAATGCCGACTTCAGTACAACAAGACTGACTCTTCTAACTGTCTATGCTTTGAACCATTCCTGTGACAGTAGTTATAGATTCCGATGCTTCACTTAAGGTTTACTGTATCCCTGGGACCTTCTTATTGACGATGAAACACAGAAATTGAATCGGAATTAAATACAAATGTCACAATGCCGACTTAAGTACAAGAAGACTGACTCTTCCTACTGTCTATGTTTTGAACCATTCCTGTGACACTAGTTATAGATTCCGATGCTTCACTCCAGGTATACTGTATCCCTTGGACCTTCGTATTGACGATGAAACACAGAAATTGCATCGGAATTATATACAAAATGCACAAGGCCGACTTAAGGAAAAGAAGACTGACTTTTCGTACTGACTATGTTTTGATCCATTCCTGTGACGCTAGTTACTGATTCCGATGCTTCACTTCAGGTTTACTGTATCCCTCTGACCTTCTTATTGACGATGAAACACAGAAATTGCACCGGAATTAAATAAAAAAGGCACAATGCCGACTTAAGTACAAGAAGACTGACTCTTCTTACTGTCTATGTGTTGAACCATTCCATTGACAGTAGTTATAGATTCCGATGCTTCACTCCAGGTTTACTGTATCCCTTGGACCTTCTTATTGACGATGAAACACTGAAGTTGCATCGGAATTAAATAGAAATGGCACAATGCGACTTAAGTACAAGAAGACTGACTCTTCTTACTGTCTATGTTTTGAACCATTCCTGTGACAGTAGTTATAGATGCCGATGTTTCACTTCAGGTTTACTGTATCCCTTGGACCTTCTTATTGACGATGAAACACAGATATTGCATCGGAATTAAATACAAATGGCACAATGCCGACTTAAGTACAAGAAGACAGACTCTTCCTACTGTCTATGTTTTGAACCATTCCTGTGACACTAGTTATAGATTCCGATGCTTCACTCCAGGTTTACTGTATCCCTTGGACCTTCTTATTGACGATGAAACACAGAAATTGCATCGGCATTAACTACAAAAGGCACAATGCAAACTTAAGTACAAGAAGAATGTATCTTCTTACTGTCAATGTTTTGAACCGTTCCTGTGACACTAGTTATAGATTCCGATGCTTCACTCCAGGTTACTGTATCCCTTGGACCTTCTTATTTACGATGAAACACAGAAATTGCATAGGAATTAAATACAAAAGACACAATGCCGACTTAAGGACAAGAAGACTGACTCTACTTACTGACTATGTTTTGAACCATTCCTGTGACACTAGTTATAGATTCCGATGCTTCGCTTCAGGTTTACTGTATCCATCTGACCTTCTTATTGACGATGAAACACAGAAATTACACCGGAATTAAATACAAAAGGCACAATGTCGACTTAAGTACATGAAGACCGACTCTTCTTACTGACTATGTTTGAACCATTCCTGTGACACTAGTTACAGATTCTGATGCTTCACTTCAAGTTTACTGTATCCCTCTGACCTTCTTATTGACGATATAACACAGAAATTGCATCGGAATTTAATACAAAAGGCACAATGCCGACTTAAGTACAAGAAGACTGACTCTTCTTACTGTCTATATTTTGAACCATTCCTGTGACACTAGTTATAGATTCCGATGCTTCACTTCAGGTTTACTGTATCCATTGGACCTTCTTATTGACGATGAAACACAGAAATTGCATCGGAATTAAATACAAAAGGCACAATGCCGACTTAAGTACATGAAGACTGACTCTTCTTACTGTCTGTGTTTTGAACCATTCCTGTGACACTAGTTATAGATTCCGATGCTTCACTTCAGGTTTACTGTATCCCTGGGACCTTCTTATTGACGATGAAACACAGAAATTGCATCGGAATTAATTACAAATGTCACAACGCCGACTTAAGTACAAGAAGACAGACTCTTCCTACTGTCTATGTTTTGAACCATTCCTGTGACACTAGTTATAGATTCCGATGCTTCACTCCAGGTATACTGTATCCCTTGGACCTTCGTATTGACGATGAAACACAGAAATTGCATCGGAATTATATACAAAAGGCACAAGGCCGACTTAAGGAAAAGAAGACTGACTTTTCGTACTGACTATGTTTTGAACCATTCCTGTGACACTAGTTATAGATTCCGATGCTTCACTTCAGGTTTACTGTATCCCTCTGACCTTCTTATTGACGATGAAACACAGAAATTGCACCGGAATTAAATACAAAAGGCACAATGCCGTCTTAAGTACAAGAAGACAGACTCTTCCTACTGTCTATGTTTTGAACCGTTCCATTGACACTAGTTATAGATTCCGATGCTTCACTCCAGGTTTACTGTTTTCCTTTGACCTTCTTATTGACGATGAAACACGGAAATTGCATTGGAATTAAATACAAAAGGCACAATGCCAACGTAAGTACAAGAAGACTGTATCTTCTTACTGTCTATGTTTTGAACCATTCCTGTGACACTAGTTATAGATTCCGATGCTTCACTCCAGGTTTACTGTATCCCTTGGACCTTCTTTTTGACGATCAAACACAGAAATTGAATAGGAATTAAATACAAAAGGCACAATGCCGACTTAAGGACAAGAAGACTGACTCTTCTTACTGACTATGCTTCGAACCATTCCTCTGACACTAGTTATAGATTCCGAAGCTTCACTTCAGGTTTACTGTATCCCTCTGACCTTCTTATTGACGATGAAACACAGATATTGCATCGGAATTAAATACAAATGGCACAATGCCGACTTAAGTACAAGAAGACTGACTCTTCTTACTGTCTATGTGTTGAACCATTCCATTGACACTAGTTATAGATTCCGATGCTTCACTCCAGGTTTACTGCATCCCTTGGACCTTCTTATTGACGATGAAACACTGAAGTTGCATCGGAATTAAATAGAAATGGCACAATGCGACTTAAGTACAAGAAGACTGACTCTTCTTACTGTCTATGTTTTGAACCATTCCTGTGACAGTAGTTATAGATGCCGATGTTTCACTTCAGGTTTACTGTATCCCTTGGACCTTCTTATTGACGATGAAACACAGATATTGCATCGGAATTAAATACAAATGGCACAATGCCGACTTAAGTACTAGAAGACAGACTCTTCCTACCGTCCATGTTTTGAACCATTCCTGTGAAACTAGTTATAGATTCCGATGCTTCACTTCAGGTTTACTGTATCCATCTGACCTTCTTATTGACGATGAAACACAGAAATTGCACCGGAATTAAATACAAAAGGCACAATGTCGACTTAAGTACATGAAGACCGTCTCTTCTTACTGACTATGTTTGAACCATTCCTGTGACACTAGTTACAGATTCTGATGCTTCACTTCAGGTTTACTCTATCCCTCTGACCTTCTTATTGACGATAAAACACAGAAATTGCATCGGAATTAAATACAAAAGGCACAATGCAGACTTAAGTACATGAAGACTGACTCTTCTTACTGTCTGTGTTTTGAACCATTCCTGTGACACTAGTTATAGATTCCGATGCTTCACTCCAGGTTTACTAAATCCCTTGGACCTTCTTATTGACGATGAAACACAGAAATTGCATCGGAAATAAATTCAAAAGGCACAAAGCCGAGTTAAGGACAAGAAGACTGACTCTTCTTACTGACAATGTTTTGAACCATTCCTGTGACACTAGTTATAGATTCCGATGCTTCACTTCAGGTTTACTGTATCCCGGGGACCTTCTTATTGACGATGAAACACAGAAATTGCATCGGAATTAAATACAAATGTCGCAATGCCGACTTAAGTACAAGAAGACTGACTCTTCTTACTGTCTATATTTTGAACCATTCCTGTGACACTAGTTATAGATTCCGATGCTTCACTTCAGGTTTACTGTATCCCTTGGACCTTCTTATTGACGATGAAACACAGAAATTGCATCGGAATTAAATACAAAAGGCACAATGCAGACTTAAGTACATGAAGACTGACTCTTCTTACTGTCTGTGTTTTGAACCATTCCTGTGACACTAGTTATAGATTCCGATGCTTCACTCCAGGTTTACTGAATCCCTTGGACCTTCTTATTGACGATGAATCACAGAAATTGCACCGGAAATAAATTCAAAAGGCACAAAGCCGAGTTAAGGACAAGAAGACTGACTCTTCTTACTGACTATGTTTTGAACCATTCCTGTGACACTAGTTATAGATTCCGATGCTTCACTTCAGGTTTACTGTATCCCGGGGACCTTCTTATTGACGATGAAACACAGAAATTGCATCGGAATTAAATACAAATGTCACAATGCCGACTTAAGTACAAGAAGACAGACTCTTCTTACTGTCTATGTTTTGAACCATTCCTGTGACACTAGTTATAGATTCCGATGCATCACTCCAGGTATACTGTATCCCTTGGACCTTCGTATTGACGATGAAACACAGAAATTGCATCGGAATTATATACAAAAGGCACAAGGCCGACTTAAGGAAAAGAAGACTGACTTTTCGTACTGACTATGTTTTGAACCATTCCTGTGACACTAGTTATAGATTCCGATGCTTCACTTCAGCTTTACTGTATCCCTCTGACCTTCTTATTGACGATGAAACACAGAAATTGCATCGGAAATAAATTCAAAAGGCACAAAGCCGAGTTAAGGACAAGAAGACTGACTCTTCTAACTGACTATGTTTTGAACCATTCCTGTGACACTAGTTATAGATTCCGATGCTTCACTTCAGGTTTACTGTATCCCGGGGACCTTCTTATTGACGATGAAACACAGAAATTGCATCGGAATTAAATACAAATGTCACAATGCCGACTTAAGTACAAGAAGACAGACTCTTCCTACTGTCTATGTTTTGAACCATTCCTGTGACACTAGTTATAGATTCCGATGCATCACTCCAGGTATACTGTATCCCTTGGACCTTCGTATTGACGACGAAACACAGAAATTGCATCGGAATTATATACAAAAGGCACAAGGCCGACTTAAGGAAAAGAAGACTGACTTTTCGTACTGACTATGTTTTGAACCATTCCTGTGACACTAGTTATAGATTCCGATGCTTCACTTCAGGTTTACTGTATCCCTCTGACCTTCTTATTGACGATGAAACACAGAAATTGCACCGGAATTAAATACAAAAGGCACAATGCCGACTTAAGTACAAGAAGACTGACTCTTCTTACAGTCTATGTTTTGAACCATTCCTGTGACACTAGTTATAGATTCCGATGCTTCACTTCAGGTTTACTGTATCCCTTGGACCTTCTTATTGACGATGAAACACAGAAATTGCATCGGAATTTAATACAAAAGGCACAATGCCGACTTAAGTACATGAAGACTGACTCTTCTTACTGTCTATGATTCGAACCATTCCTGTGACACTAGTTATAGATTCCGATGCTTCACTCCAGGTTTACTGTATCCCTTGGACCTTCTTATTGACGATGAAACACAGAAATTGCATCGGAAATAAATTCAAAAGGCACAAAGCCGAGTTAAGGACAAGAAGACTGACTCTTCTTACTGACTATGTTTTGAACCATTCCTGTGACACTAGTTATATATTCCGATGCATCACTTCAGGTTTACTGTATCCCTCTGACCTTCTTACTGACGATGAAACACAGAAATTGCACCGGAATTAAATACAAAAGGCACAATGCCGACTTCAGTACAACAAGACTGACTCTTCTAACTGTCTATGCTTTGAACCATTCCTGTGACAGTAGTTATAGATTCCGATGCTTCACTTAAGGTTTACTGTATCCCTGGGACCTTCTTATTGACGATGAAACACAGAAATTGAATCGGAATTAAATACAAATGTCACAATGCCGACTTAAGTACAAGAAGACAGACTCTTCCTACTGTCTATGTTTTGAACCATTCCTGTGACACTAGTTATAGATTCCGATGCTTCACTCCAGGTATACTGTATCCCTTGGACCTTCGTATTGACGATGAAACACAGAAATTGCATCGGAATTATATACAAAATGCACAAGGCCGACTTAAGGAAAAGAAGACTGACTTTTCGTACTGACTATGTTTTGATCCATTCCTGTGACGCTAGTTACTGATTCCGATGCTTCACTTCAGGTTTACTGTATCCCTCTGACCTTCTTATTGACGATGAAACACAGAAATTGCACCGGAATTAAATAAAAAAGGCACAATGCCGACTTAAGTACAAGAAGACTGACTCTTCTTACTGTCTATGTGTTGAACCATTCCATTGACAGTAGTTATAGATTCCGATGCTTCACTCCAGGTTTACTGTATCCCTTGGACCTTCTTATTGACGATGAAACACTGAAGTTGCATCGGAATTAAATAGAAATGGCACAATGCGACTTAAGTACAAGAAGACTGACTCTTCTTACTGTCTATGTTTTGAACCATTCCTGTGACAGTAGTTATAGATGCCGATGTTTCACTTCAGGTTTACTGTATCCCTTGGACCTTCTTATTGACGATGAAACACAGATATTGCATCGGAATTAAATACAAATGGCACAATGCCGACTTAAGTACAAGAAGACAGACTCTTCCTACTGTCTATGTTTTGAACCATTCCTGTGACACTAGTTATAGATTCCGATGCTTCACTCCAGGTTTACTGTATCCCTTGGACCTTCTTATTGACGATGAAACACAGAAATTGCATCGGAATTAACTACAAAAGGCACAATGCAAACTTAAGTACAAGAAGAATGTATCTTCTTACTGTCAATGTTTTGAACCGTTCCTGTGACACTAGTTATAGATTCCGATGCTTCACTCCAGGTTACTGTATCCCTTGGACCTTCTTATTGACGATGAAACACAGAAATTGCATAGGAATTAAATACAAAAGACACAATGCCGACTTAAGGACAAGAAGACTGACTCTACTTACTGACTATGTTTTGAACCATTCCTGTGACACTAGTTATAGATTCCGATGCTTCGCTTCAGGTTTACTGTATCCATCTGACCTTCTTATTGACGATGAAACACAGAAATTACACCGGAATTAAATACAAAAGGCACAATGTTGACTTAAGTACATGAAGACCGACTCTTCTTACTGACTATGTTTGAACCATTCCTGTGACACTAGTTACAGATTCTGATGCTTCACTTCAAGTTTACTGTATCCCTCTGACCTTCTTATTGACGATAAAACACAGAAATTGCATCGGAATTTAATACAAAAGGCACAATGCCGACTTAAGTACAAGAAGACTGACTCTTCTTACTGTCTATATTTTGAACCATTCCTGTGACACTAGTTATAGATTCCGATGCTTCACTTCAGGTTTACTGTATCCATTGGACCTTCTTATTGACGATGAAACACAGAAATTGCATCGGAATTAAATACAAAAGGCACAATGCCGACTTAAGTACATGAAGACTGACTCTTCTTACTGTCTGTCTTTTGAACCATTCCTGTGACACTAGTTATAGATTCCGATGCTTCACTTCAGGTTTACTGTATCCCTGGGACCTTCTTATTGACGATGAAACACAGAAATTGCATCGGAATTAAATACAAATGCCACAATGCCGACTTAAGTACAAGAAGACAGACTCTTCCTACTGTCTATGTTTTGAACCATTCCTGTGACACTAGTTATAGATTCCGATGCTTCACTCCAGGTATACTGTATCCCTTGGACCTTCGTATTGACGATGAAACACAGAAATTGCATCGGAATTATATACAAAAGGCACAAGGCCGACTTAAGGAAAAGAAGACTGACTTTTCGTACTGACTATGTTTTGAACCATTCCTGTGACACTAGTTATAGATTCCGATGCCTCACTTCAGGTTTACTGTATCCCTCTGACCTTCTTATTGACGATGAAACACAGAAATTGCACCGGAATTAAATACATAAGGCACAATGCCGTCTTAAGTACAAGAAGACTGACTCTTCTTACTGTCTATGTTTTGAACCGTTCCATTGACACTAGTTGTAGATTCCGATGCTTCACTCCAGGTTTACTGTATCCCTTGGACCTTCTTATTGACGATGAAACACGGATATTGCATTGGAATTAAATACAAAAGGCACAATGCCAACGTAAGTACAAGAAGACTGTATCTTCTAACTGTCTATGTTTTGAACCATTCCTGTGACACTAGTTATATATTCCGATGCTTCAATCCAGGTTTACTGTATCCCTTGGACCTTCTTTTTGACGATGAAACACAGAAATTGCATAGGAATTAAATACAAAATGCACAATGCCGACTTAAGGACAAGAAGACTGACTCTTCTTACTGACTATGCTTCGAACCATTCCTCTGACACTAGTTATAGATTCCGAAGCTTCACTTCAGGTTTACCGTATCCCTCTGACCTTCTTATTGACGAAGAAATACAGAAATTGCATAGGAATTAAATAGAAAAGGCACAATGCCGACTTAAGTACAAGGAGATTGACTCTTCTTACTGTCTATGTTTTGAACCATTCCTGTGACACTAATTATAGATTCCGATGCTTGACTTCAGGTTTACTGTATCCCTCTGACTTTCTTATTGACGATGAAACTCTGCAATGGCATCGGAATTAAATACAAAAGGCACAATGCCGACTTAAGTACAAGAAGAGTGACTTTTCTTACTGACTATTTTTTGAACCATTCCTGTGACACTAGTTATAGATTCCGATGCTTCACTTCAGGTTTACTGTATCCCTTGGACCTTCTTATTGACGATGAAACACAGAAATTGCATCGGAATTTAATACAAAAGGCACAATGCCGACTTAAGTACATGAAGACTGACTCTTCTTACTGTCTATGATTCGAACCATTCCTGTGACACTAGTTATAGATTCCGATGCTTCACTCCAGGTTTACTGTATCCCTTGGACCTTCTTATTGACGATGAAACACAGAAATTGCATCGGAAATAAATTCAAAAGGCACAAAGCCGAGTTAAGGACAAGAAGACTGACTCTTCTTACTGACTATGTTTTGAACCATTCCTGTGACACTAGTTATATATTCCGATGCTTCACTTCAGGTTTACTGTATCCCTCTGACCTTCTTACTGACGATGAAACACAGAAATTGCACCGGAATTGAATACAAAAGGCACAATGCCGACTTCAGTACAACAAGACTGACTCTTCTAACTGTCTATGCTTTGAACCATTCCTGTGACAGTAGTTATAGATTCCGATGCTTCACTTAAGGTTTACTGTATCCCTGGGACCTTCTTATTGACGATGAAACACAGAAATTGAATCGGAATTAAATACAAATGTCACAATGCCGACTTAAGTACAAGAAGACAGACTCTTCCTACTGTCTATGTTTTGAACCATTCCTGTGACACTAGTTATAGATTCCGATGCTTCACTCCAGGTATACTGTATCCCTTGGACCTTCGTATTGACGATGAAACACAGAAATTGCATCGGAATTATATACAAAATGCACAAGGCCGACTTAAGGAAAAGAAGACTGACTTTTCGTACTGACTATGTTTTGATCCATTCCTGTGACGCTAGTTACTGATTCCGATGCTTCACTTCAGGTTTACTGTATCCCTCTGACCTTCTTATTGACGATGAAACACAGATATTGCACCGGAATTAAATAAAAAAGGCACAATGCCGACTTAAGTACAAGAAGACTGACTCTTCTTACTGTCTATGTGTTGAACCATTCCATTGACAGTAGTTATAGATTCCGATGCTTCACTCCAGGTTTACTGTATCCCTTGGACCTCCTTATTGACGATGAAACACTGAAGTTGCATCGGAATTAAATAGAAATGGCACAATGCGACTTAAGTACAAGAAGACTGACTCTTCTTACTGTCTATGTTTTGAACCATTCCTGTGACAGTAGTTATAGATGCCGATGTTTCACTTCAGGTTTACTGTATCCCTTGGACCTTCTTATTGACGATGAAACACAGATATTGCATCGGAATTAAATACAAATGGCACAATGCCGACTTAAGTACAAGAAGACAGACTCTTCCTACTGTCTATGTTTTGAACCATTCCTGTGACACTAGTTATAGATTCCGATGCTTCACTCCAGGTTTACTGTATCCCTTGGACCTTCTTATTGACGATGAAACACAGAAATTGCATCGGAATTAACTACAAAAGGCACAATGCAAACTTAAGTACAAGAAGAATGTATCTTCTTACTGTCAATGTTTTGAACCGTTCCTGTGACACTAGTTATAGATTCCGATGCTTCACTCCAGGTTACTGTATCCCTTGGACCTTCTTATTGACGATGAAACACAGAAATTGCATAGGAATTAAATACAAAAGACACAATGCCGACTTAAGGACAAGAAGACTGACTCTACTTACTGACTATGTTTTGAACCATTCCTGTGACACTAGTTATAGATTCCGATGCTTCGCTTCAGGTTTACTGTATCCATCTGACCTTCTTATTGACGATGAAACACAGAAATTACACCGGAATTAAATACAAAAGGCACAATGTCGACTTAAGTACATGAAGACCGACTCTTCTTACTGACTATGTTTGAACCATTCCTGTGACACTAGTTACAGATTCTGATGCTTCACTTCAAGTTTACTGTATCCCTCTGACCTTCTTATTGACGATAAAACACAGAAATTGCATCGGAATTTAATACAAAAGGCACAATGCCGACTTAAGTACAAGAAGACTGACTCTTCTTACTGTCTATATTTTGAACCATTCCTGTGACACTAGTTATAGTTTCCGATGCTTCACTTCAGGTTTACTGTATCCATTGGACCTTCTTATTGACGATGAAACACAGAAATTGCATCGGAATTAAATACAAAAGGCACAATGCCGACTTAAGTACATGAAGACTGACTCTTCTTACTGTCTGTGTTTTGAACCATTCCTATGACACTAGTTATAGATTCCGATGCTTCACTTCAGGTTTACTGTATCCCTGGGACCTTCTTATTGACGATGAAACACAGAAATTGCATCGGAATTAAATACAAATGCCACAATGCCGACTTAAGTACAAGAAGACAGACTCTTCCTACTGTCTATGTTTTGAACCATTCCTGTGACACTAGTTATAGATTCCGATGCTTCACTCCAGGTATACTGTATCCCTTGGACCTTCGTATTGACGATGAAACACAGAAATTGCATCGGAATTATATACAAAAGGCACAAGGCCGACTTAAGGAAAAGAAGACTGACTTTTCGTACTGACTATGTTTTGAACCATTCCTGTGACACTAGTTATAGATTCCGATGCTTCACTTCAGGTTTACTGTATCCCTCTGACCTTCTTATTGACGATGAAACACAGAAATTGCACCGGAATTAAATACATAAGGCACAATGCCGTCTTAAGTACAAGAAGACTGACTCTTCTTACTGTCTATGTTTTGAACCGTTCCATTGACACTAGTTGTAGATTCCGATGCTTCACTCCAGGTTTACTGTATCCCTTGGACCTTCTTATTGACGATGAAACACGGATATTGCATTGGAATTAAATACAAAAGGCACAATGCCAACGTAAGTACAAGAAGACTGTATCTTCTTACTGTCTATGTTTTGAACCATTCCTGTGACACTAGTTATATATTCCGATGCTTCAATCCAGGTTTACTGTATCCCTTGGACCTTCTTTTTGACGATGAAACACAGAAATTGCATAGGAATTAAATACAAAATGCACAATGCCGACTTAAGGACAAGAAGACTGACTCTTCTTACTGACTATGCTTCGAACCATTCCTCTGACACTAGTTATAGATTCCGAAGCTTCACTTCAGGTTTACCGTATCCCTCTGACCTTCTTATTGACGAAGAAATACAGAAATAGCATAGGAATTAAATAGAAAAGGCACAATGCCGACTTAAGTACAAGGAGATTGACTCTTCTTACTGTCTATGTTTTGAACCATTCCTGTGTCACAAATTATAGATTCCGATGCTTGACTTCAGGTTTACTGTATCCCTCTGACTTTCTTATTGACGATGAAACTCTGCAATGGCATCGGAATTAAATACAAAAGGCACAATGCCGACTTAAGTACAAGAAGAGTGACTTTTCTTACTGACTATTTTTTGAACCATTTCTGTGACACTAGTTATAGATTGCGATGCTTCACTTCAGGGTTACTGTATCCCTTGGACCTTCTTATTGACGATGAAACGCAGAAATTGCATTGGAATTAACTACAAAAGGCACAATGCCAACTTAAGTACAAGAAGACTGTATCTTCTTACTGTCAATGTTTTGAACCATTCCTGTGTAGTTATAGATTCCGATGCTTCACTCCAGGTTTACTGTATCCCTTGGACCTTCGTATTGACGATGAAACACAGAAATTGCATAGGAATTAAATACAAAAGACACAATGCCGACTTAAAGACAAGAAGACTGACTCTACTTACTGACTATGATATGAACCATTCCTGTGACACTAGTTATAGATTCCGATGCATCACTTCAGGTTTACTGTATCCATCTGACCTTCTTATTGACGATGAAACACAGAAATTGCACCGGAATTAAATACAAAAGGCACAATGTCGACTTAAGTACATGAAGACCGACTCTTCTTACTGACTATGTTTTGAACCATTCCTGTGACACTAGTTATAGATTCCGATGTTTCACTCCAGGTTTACTGTATCCCTAGGACCTTCTTATTGACGATAAAACACAGATATTGCATCGGAAATAAATTCAAAAGGCACAAAGCCGAGTTAAGGACATGAAGACTGACTCTTCTTACTGACTATGCTTTGAACCATTCCTGTGACACTAGTTATAGATTCCGATGCTTCACTTCAGGTTTACTGTATCCCTCTTACCTTCTTATTGACGATGAAACACAGAAATTGCACCGGAATTAAATACAAAAGGCACAATGCCGACTTAAGTACAAGAAGACTGACTCTTCTTACTGTCTATGTTTTGAACTATTCCTGTGACTGTAGTTATAGATTCCGATGCTTCACTTCAGGTTTACTGTATCCCTGGGACCATCTTATTGACGATGAAACACAGAAATTGCATCGGAATTAAATACAAACGGCACAATGCCGACTCAAGTTTAAGAAGACAGACTCTTCTTACTGTCTATGTTTTGATCCATTCCATTCACACTAGTTATAGATTCCCATGCTTCACTCCAGGTTTACTGTATCCCTTGGACCTTCTTTTTGACGATGAAACACAGAAATTGCATAGGAATTAAATACAAAAGGCACAATGCCGACTTAAGGAGAAGAAGACTGACTCTTCTTACTGACTATGCTTCGAACCATTCCTCTGACACTAGTTATAGATTCCGAAGCTTCATTTCAGGTTTACTGTATCCCTCTGACCTTCTTATTGACGAAGAAATACAGAAATTGCATAGGAATTAAATAGAAAAGGCACAATGCCGACTTAAGTACAAGAAGATTGACTCTTCCTACTGTCTATGTTTTGAACTATTCCTGTGACACTAGTTATAGATTCCGATGCTTGACTTCAGGTTTACTGTATCCCTCTGACCTTCTTATTGACGATGAAACACAGAAATTGCACCGGAATTAAATACAAAAGGCACAATGTCAACTTAAGTACATGAAGACCGACTCTTCTTACTGACTATGTTTTGAACCATTCCTGTGACACTAGTTATAGATTCTGATGCTTCACTTCAGGTTTACTGCTTCCCTCTGACCTTCTTATTGACGACAAAACACAGAAATTGCATCGGAATTTAATACAAAAGGCACAATGCCGACTTAAGTACAAGAAGACTGACTCTTCTTACTGTATATGTTTTGAACCATTCCTGTGACAGTAGTTATAGATTCCGATGCTTCACTTCAGGTTTACTGTATCCCTGGGACCTTCTTATTGACGATGAAACAGAGAAATTGCATCGGAACTAAATACAAATGGCACAATGCCGACTTAAGTACAAGAAGACAGTCTCTTCCTACTGTCTATGTTTTGAACCATTCCTGTGACACTAGTTACAGATTCTGATGCTTCACTCCAGGTTTATTGTATCCCTTGGACCTTCGTATTGACGAAGAAACACAGAAATTGCATCGGAATCATATACATAAGGCACAAGGCCGACTTTAGGACAAGAAGACTGACTTTTCTTACTGACTTTGTTTTGAACCATTCCTGTGACACTAGTTATTGATTCCGACGCTTCACTTCAGGTTTACTGTATACCTTGGACCTTCTTGTTGACGATGAAACACTGAAATTGCATCGGAATTAAATACAAAAGGCACAATGTTGACTTAAGTACATGAAGACTGACTGTTCTTACTGATTATACTTTGAACCATTCCTGTGACACTAGTTATAGATTCCGATGCTTCACTTCAGGTTTACTGTATCCCACTGACCTTCTTATTGACGATGAAACACAGAAATTGCACCGGAATTAAATACAAAAGGCAAAATGCCGACTTAATTACAAGAAGACTGACTCTTCTTACTATCTATGTTTTGAACCAATCCACTGACACTTGTTATAGATTCCGATGCTACACTCCAGGTTTACTGTATCCGTTGGACCTTCTTATCGACGATGAAACACTGAAATTGCAACGGAATTAAATACAAAAGGCAAAATGCCGACTTAAGTACAAGAAGACTGACTCTTTCTACTGTCTATGATTTGAGCCATTCCTGTGACACTAGTTATAGATTCCGATGCTTCACTTCAGGTTTACTGTATCCCTCTGACCTTCTTATTGGCGATGAAACACAGAAATTGCACCGGAAGTAAATACAAATGGCAAAATGCCGACTTAAGGTCAAGAAGACTGACTCTTCCTACTGTCTATGTTTTGAACCATTCCTGTGACACTAGTTATAGATTCCGATGCTTCACTTCAGGTTTACTGTACCCCTCTGACCTTATTGACGATGAAGCACAGAAATTGCATAGCAATTAAATACAAAAGGCACAATACGGACTTAAGTACAAGAAGACTGACTCATCTTACTGTCTATGTTTTGAACCATTCCTGTGACACTAGTTATAGATTCCGATGCTTCACTTCAGGTTTACTGTATCCCTTGGACCTTCTTATTGACGATGAAACACAGAAATTGCATCGGAATTAAATACAAATGACACAGTGCCGACTTAAGTACAAGAAGACAGACCCTTCCTACTGCCTATGTTTTGAACCATTCCTGTGACACTAGTTACAGATTCCGATGCTTCACTCCAGGTTTACTGTATCCCTTAGACCTTCTTATTGACGATGAAATACTGAAGTTGCACTGGAATGAAATAGAAAAGGCACAATGCGACTTAAGTACATGAAGACTGACTGTTCTTACTGACTATGTTTTGAACCATTCCTGTGACACTAGTTATAGATTCCGATGCTTCACTTCAGGTTTACTGTATCCCTTGGACCTTTCGTATTGACGATGAAACATAGAAATTACATCGGAATTAAATACAAAAGGCACAATGCCGACTTAAGTACAAAAAGACTGACTCTTCTTACTGACTATGTTTTGAACCATTCCTGTGACACTAGTTATAGATTCCGATGCTTCACTTCAGGTTTACTGTATCCCTCTGACCTTCTTATTGACGATGAAACACAGAAATTCCATCAGAATGTAATACAAAAAGCACAATGCCGACTCAAGTACAAGAAGACTGACTCTTCTTACTGTCTATGATTTGAACCATTCCTGTGACACTAGTTATAGATACCGATGCTTGACTTCAGGTTTACTGTATCCCTCTGACTCTCTTATTGACGATGAAACACAGAAATGGCATCGGAATTAAATACAAAAGGCACAATGCCGCAAAAAGTACAAGAAGAGTGACTCTCCTTACTGACTATGTTTTGAACCATTTCTGTGACACTAGTTATAGATTCCGATGCTTCACTTCTGGGTTACTGTATCCCTCTGACCTTCTTATTGACGATGAAACACAGAAATTGCATCGGAATTAAATACAAAAGGCACACTGAAAACTTAAGTACAAGAAGACTGTATCTTCTTACCGTCCATGATTTGAACAATTCCTGTGACACTAGTTATAGATTCCGATGCTTCACTCCAGATTTACTGTATCCCTTGGACCTTCTTATTGACGATGAAACACAGATATTACATAGGAATTAAATTCAAAAGGCACAATGCCGACTTAAGGACAAGATGACTGACTCTTCTTACTGACTATGCTTAGAACCATTCCTCTGACACTAGTTATAGATTCCAAAGCTTCACTTCAGGTTTACTGTATCCCTCTGACCTTCGTATTGACGAAGAAACACAGAAATTGCATAGGAATCAAATAGAAAAGTCACAATGCCGACTTAAGGTCAAGAAGACTGACTGTTCTTACTGTCTATGTTTTGAACCATTCCTGTGACACTAGTTATAGATTCCGATGCATCACTTCAGGATTACTGTATCCCTTGGACCTTCTTATTGACGATGAAACACAGAAATATCATCGGAATTAACTACAAAAGGCACAATGCCAACTTAAGTACAAGAAGACTGTATCTTCTTACTGTCAATGTTTTGAAACATTCCTGTGACACTAGTTACAGATTTCGATGCTTCACTCCACGTTTACTGTATCCCTTGGACCTTCTTATTGACGATGAAACACAGAAATTGCATAGGAATTAAATACAAAAGACACAATGCCGACTTAAGGACAAGAAGACTGACTCTACTTACTGACAATGCTTTGAACCATTCCTGTGACACTAGTTATAGATTCCGATGCTTCACTCAAGGTTTACTGTATCCATCTGACCTTCTTATTGACGATGAAACACAGAAATTGCACCGGAATTAAATACAAAAGGCACAATGTCGACTTAAGTACACGAAGACTGACTTTTCTTACTGTCTATGCTTTGAACCATTCCTGTGACACTAGTTACAGATTCCGATGCTTCACTCCAGGTTTACTGTATCCCTTGGATCTTCGTATTGACGAAGAAACACAGAAATTGCATCGGAACTATATAGAAAAGGCACAAGGCCGACTTTAGGACAAGAAGACTGTCTTTTCGTTCTGACTATGTTTTGAACCATTCCTGTGACACTAGTTATTGATTCCGATTATTCACTTCAGGTTTACTGTATCTCTCTGACCTTCTTATTGTTGATGAAACACAGAAATTGCACCGGAATTAAATACAAAAGGCACAATGCTGACGTAAGTACAAGAAGACTGACTCTTCTTACTGTCTATGTTTTGAACCATTCCATTGACACTAGTTATAGATTCCGATGCTTCACTCCAGGTTATTGTATCCCTTGGACCTTCTTATTGACGATGAAACACTAATGATGCATCGGAATTAAATAGAAATGGCACAATGCGACTTAAGAACAAGAAGACTGACTCTTCATACTGACTATGACTTGAACCATTCCTGTGACACTAGTTATAGATTCCGATGCTTCACTTCAGGTTTACTGTATGCCTTGGACCTTCATATTGACGATGAAACACAAAAATTGCATTGGAATTAAGTACAAAAGGCACAATGCCAACGTAAGTACAACAGGCCTGTATCTTCTTACTGTCTATGTTTTGAACCATTCCTGTGACACTAGTTATAGATTCCGATGCTTCACTCCAGGTTTACTGTATCCCTTGGACCTTCTTATTGACGATGAAACACAGAAATTGCATAGGTATTAAATACAAAAGGCACAATGCCGACTTAAGGACAAGATGACTGACTCTTCTTACTGAATATGCTTCGAACCATTCCTCTGACACTAGTTATAGATTCCGAAGCTTCACTTCAGGTTTACTGTATCCCTCTGACCTTCATGTTGACGAAGAAACACAGAAATTGCATAGGAATCAAATAGAAAAGTCACAATGCCGACTTAAGTATAAGAAGACTGACTGTTCTTACTGTCTTCGTTTTGAACCATTCCTGTGACACTAGTTATGGATTCCGATGCTTCACTTCAGGTTAACTGTATCCCTCTGACCTTCTTATTGACGATGAAACACAGAAATTGCATCGGAATTAAATACAAGAGGCACAATGCCGACTTAGGTACAAGAAGAATGACTCTTACTGTCTATGTTTTGAACCATTCCTGTTACACTAGTTATAGATTCCGATGCATCACTTCAGGATTACTGTATCCCTTGGACGTTCTTATTGACGATGAAACACAGAAATTGCATCGGAATTAACTACAAAAGGCACAATGCCAACTTAAGTACAAGAAGACTTTATCTTCTTACTGTCAATGTTTTGAAACATTCCTGTGACACTAGTTACAGATTCCGATGCTTCACTTCAGGTTTACAGTATCATTTGGACCTTCTTATTGACGATGAAACACAGAAATTGCATAGGAATTAAATACAAAAGACACAATGCCGACTTAAGGACAAGAAGACTGGCTCTACTTACTGACTATGCTTTGAACCATTCCTGTGACACTAGTTATAGATTCCGATGCTTCACTCAAGGTTTACTGTATCCATCTGACCTTCTTATTGACTATGAAACACAGAAATTGCACCGGAATTAAATACAAAAGGCACAATGTCGACTTAAGTACATGAAGACCGACTCTTCTTACTGACTATGTTTTGAACCATTCCTGTGACACTAGTTATAGATTCTGATGCTTCACTTCAGGTTTACTGTATCCCTCTGAACTTCATATTGACGATAAAACACAGAAATTGCATCGGAATTTAATACAAAAGGCACAATGCCGACTTACGTACACGAAGACTGACTCTTCTTACTGTCTATGTTTTGAACCATTCCTGTGGCAGTAGTTATAGATTCCGATGCTTCACTTCAGGTTTACTGTATCCCTGGGACCTTCTTATTGACGATGAAGCAGAGGTATTGCATCGGAATTAAATACAAATGGCACAATGCCGACTTAAGTACAAGAAGACAGACTCTTCCTACTGTCTATCTTTTGAACCGTTCCTGTGACACTAGTTACAGATTCCGATGCTTCACTCCAGGTTTACTGTATCTCTCTGACCTTCTTATTGTTGATGAAACACAGAAATTGCACCGGAATTAAATACAAAAGGCACAATGCCGACTTAAGGACAAGAAGACTGACTCCTCTTCCTGACTATGTTTTGAACCATTCCTGTGACACTAGTTATAGATTCCGATGCTTCACTTCAGGTTTACTGTATCCCTCTGACCTTCTTATTGACAATGAAACACAGAAATTGCACCGGAATTATATACAAAAGGCACAATGCCGACTTAAGTTCAAGAAGACTGACTCTTCTTACTATCTATGCTTTGAACCATTCCACTGACACTAGTTATAGATTCCGATGCTTCACTCCAGGTTTACTGTATCCGTTGGACCTTCTTATTGACGATGAAACAAAGAAATTGCACCGGAATTAAATACAAAAGGCACAATGCCGTCTTAAGTACATGAAGACCGACTCTTCTTACTGACTATGTTTTGAACCATTTCTGTGACACTAGTTATAGATTCCGATGCTTCACTTCAAGTTTACTGTATCCTTCTGACCTTCTTATTGACGATGAAACACAGAAATTGCATCGGAATTAAATACAAAAGGCACAATGTCGACTTAAGTAAAAGAAGACTGACTCTTCTTACTCTCTATGCTTTGAACCATTCCAGTGACAGTAGTTATAGATTCCGATGCTTCACTTCAGGTTTACTGTATCCCTTGGACCATCTTATTGACGATAAAACACAGAAATTGCATCGTAATTAAATACAATTGGCACAATGCCGTCTTAAGTACAAGAAGACAGACACTTCCTACTGTCTATGTTTTGAACCATTCCTGTGACACTAGTTATAGATTACGATGCTTCACTCCAGGATTACTGTATCCCTTGGACCTTCGTATTGACGATGAAACACAGAAATTGCATCGGAATTAAATACAAAAGGCACAAGGCCGACTTAAGTACAAGAAAACTGACTCTTCTTACTGACTATGTTTTGAACCATTTCTGCGACTCTAGTTATAGATTCCGATGCTTCACTTCAGGGTTACTGTATCCCTCTGATCATCTTATTGACGATGAAACACTTAAGTTGCATCGGAATTAAATAGAAAAGGCATAATGCAACTTATGTACAAGAAAACTGACGCTTCTTACTGACTATGTTTTGAACCATTCCTGTGACACTAGTTTTAGATTCCGATGCTTCACTTCAGGTTTACTGTATCCCTTGGACCCTCTTATTGACGATGAAGCACAGAAATTGCATCTGTATTAAATACAAAATGTACAATGTCGTCTTAAGTACATGAAGACTGACTCTTCTTCCTGACTATGTTATGAACCATTCCTGTGACACTAGTTATAGACTCCGATGCTTCACTCCAGGTTTTCTGTATCCCTTGGACCTTCGTATTGACGATGAGACACAGAAATTGCATCGGAATTAAATAGAAAAGGCACAATGCCGCCTTAAGTACTAAAAGACTGACTCTTCTTACTGACTATGTTTGAACCATTCCTGTGACACTAGTTATAGTCTCCGATGCTTCACTTCAGGTTTACTGTATCCCTCTGACCTTCTTATTGACGATGAAACACAGAAATTGCATCTGAATTAAATAGAAAAATTACAATGCCGACTTAAGTACAAGAATACTGACTCTTCTTACTGTCTATGTTTTGAACCATCCCTGTGACAATAGTTGTAGATTCCGATGCTTGACTTCAGGTTTACTGTATCCCTTGGACCTTCTTATTGACGATGAAACACAGAAATTGCATCGGAATTTAATACAAAAAGCACAATGCCGACTCAAGTACAAGAAGACTGACTCTTATTACTGTCTATGCTTTGAACCATTCCTGTGACACTAGTTATAGATTCCGATGCTTCACTTCAGGTTGACTGTATCCCTCTGACCTTCTTATTGACGATGAAACACAGAAATTGCATCGGAATTAAATACAAAAGGCACAATGCCGACTTAAGTACAAGAAGACTGACTCTTCTTACTGACTATGTTTTGAACCATTTCTGTGACACTAGTAATAGATTCCGATGCTTCACTTCAGGGTTACTGTATCCCTCTGATCATCTTATTGACGATGAAACACAGAAATTGCATCGGAATTAAATACTAAAGGCACAATGCCGACTTAAGTACAAAAGGACGGTATCTTCTTACTGTCTATGTTTTGAACCATTCCTGTGACACTAGTTATAGATACCGATGCTTCACTCCAAGTTTACTGTATCCCTTGGACCTTCTTATTGACGATGAAACACAGAAATTGCATCGGAATTTAATACGAAAGGCACAATGCCGACTTAAGGACAAGAAGACTGACTCTTCTTACTGACTATGTTTTGAACCATTCCTGTGACACTAGTTATAGATTCCGATGCATCACTTCAGGATTACTGTATCCCTATGCCCTTCTTATTGACGATAAAACACAGAAATTGCACCGGAATTAAATACAAAAGGCACAATGCCGACTTAAGTACAAGAAGACTGACTCTTCTTACTGATAATGTTTTCAACCATTCCTGTGACACTAGTTATTGATTCCGATGCTTCACTTCAGGTTTACTGTATCCCTTTGACCTCCTTATTGACGATGAAACACAGAAATTGCATCGGAATTAAATACAAAAGGCACAATGCCGACAGGTACATGAAGACCGGCTCTTCTTACTGACTATGTTTGAACCATTCCTGTGACACTAGTTATAGATTCCGATGCTTCACTTCAGGTTTACTGTTTCCCTTGGACCTTCTTAATGACGATGAAACACAGAAATTGCATCGGAATTAAATACAAAAGGCACAATGCCGACTTAAGTGCTGTCTATGTTTTAAACCATTCCTGTGACACTAGTTATAGATTCCGATTCTTCACTCCAGGTTTACTCTATCCCTTGGACCTTCTTATTGACGATGAATCGCAGAAATTGCATCGGAATTAAATACAAAAGGTACAAGGCTGACTTAGGGTCTAGAAGACTGACTCTTCTTACTGACTATGTTTTGAACCATTCCTGTGACACTTGTTATGAATTCCGATGCTTCACTTCAGGTTTACTGTATCCCTTGGACCTTCTTATTGTCTATGAAACACAGAAATTGCATCGCAATTAAATACAAAAGGCACAAAGCCGACTTAAGTACAAGAAGACTGGCTCTTCTTACTGACTATGTTTTGAACCATTCCTGTGACACTAGTTATAGATTCCGATGCTTCACTTCAGGTTTATTGTATCCCTCTGACCTTCATATTGACGATGAAACACAGAAATTGCATCGGAAAAAAATACAAAAGGCACAATGGCGACTAAAGTACAAGACGACTGACTCTTCCTACTGTCTATGTTTCGGACCATACCTGTGACACTAGTTATAGAATCTGATGCTTCACTTCAGGTTTACTGTATCCCTCTGACTATATGGACAATGAAACACAGAATATGCATCGGAATGAAATACAAAAGGCACAATACCGACTTAAGTACAAGAAGATAGACTCTTCTTACTGTCTATGTTTTGATCCATTCCTGTGACACAAGTTATAGATTCCGATGCTTCACTTCAGGTTTACTGTATCATTTGGACCTTCTGATTGACGATGAAGCACAGAAATTACATCGGAATTAAATACAAAAGGCACAATGCCGACATAGGTACATGAAGACCGACTCTTCTTTCTGGCTATGAACCATTCCTGTGACACTAGTTTTAGATTCCGATGCTTCACTTCAGGATTACTGTTTCCCTTGGACCTTCTTATTGACGATGAAACACAGAAATTGCATCGGAATTAAATACAAAAGGCACAATGCCGAGTTAAGTACTGTCTATGCTTTGAACCATTCCTGTGACACTAGTTATAGAATCCGATGCTTCACTTGAGGTTTATTGTATCCCTCTGACCTTCTTATTTACGATGAAACACAGAAATTGCACCGGAATAAAATACAAAAGGCACAATGACGACTTAAGGACAAGAAGACTGACTCTTCTTACTGCCTATGTTTTGAACCATTCCATTGACACTAGTTATAGATTCCGATGCTTCACTCCAGGTTTACTGTATCCCTCGGACCTTCTTATTGACGATGAAACACAGAAATTCCATCGGAATTAAATACAAAATGCACAATGCCAACTTAAGTACATGAAGACTGATTCTTCTTACTGACTATGTTTTGAACCATTCCTGTGATACTAGTTATAGATTCCGATGCTTCACTTCAGGTTTACTGTATCCCTTGGACCTTATTATTGACGATGACACACAAAATTGCATCGGAATTAAATACAAAAGGCACAATGCCGACTTAAGTAGATGAAGACTGACTCTTCTTTCTGACTATGATTTGAACGATTCCTGTGACACTAGTTATAGATTCCGATGCTACACTCCAGGTTTACTGTATCCCTTGGACCTTCTTATTGACGATGAAACACAGTAATTTCATCGGAATTAAATACAAAAGGCACAATGCCGACTTACGGACAAGAAGACTGACCCTTCATTCTGACTATGCTTTGAACCATTCCTGTGACACTAGTTATAGATTCCGATGCTTCACTTCAGGTTTACTATATCCCTCTGACCTTCGTATAGCCGATGAAACACAGAAATAGCATCGGAATTAAATACAAAAGGCACAATGCCAACTTAACGACAAGATGACTGACTCTTCTTACTGACTATGTTTTGAACCATTCCTGTGACACTAGTTATAGATTCCGATGCTTCACTTTAGGTTTACTGTATCCCTCTGACCTTCTTATTGACGATGAAACCCAGAAATTGCACCGGAATTGAATACAAAAGGCACAATGCTGACTTAACAACAAGAAGACTGACTCTCCTTACTGACTATGCTTTGAACCATTCCATTGACACTAGTTATAGATTCCGCTGCTTCACTTCATGTTTTCTGTATCATTTGGACCTTCTTATTGACGATGAAACACAGAAATTACATCGGAATTAAAAAGAAAAGGCACAATGCCGACTTAAGTACAAGAAGACTCACTCTTCTTACTGACAATGTTTTGAACCATTTCTGTGACACTAGTTATTGATTCCGATGCTTCACTTCATGGTTACTACATCCCTCTGACCTTATTCACTATGAGACACAGAAATTGCAATCGGAATTAAATACAAAAGGCACAATGCTGACTTAATGACAAGAAGACTGACTCTTCTTACTGAGTGTGTTTTCAACCATTCCTGTGACACTAGTTATAGATTCCGATGCTTCACTTCAAGTTTAGTGTATCCCTCTGACCTTCTCATTGACGATGAAACACAGAAATTGCACCGGAATTAAATACAAAAGGCACAATGCCGACTTAAGTACATGAAGACCGACTCTTCTTACTGACTATGTTTTGAACCATTCCTGTGACACAAGTTATAGATTCCGATGCTTCACTTCAGGTTTACTGTATCCCTTGGACCTGCTTATGACGATGAAACACAGTAATTGCATCGGAATTAAATACAACAGGTACAATGCCGACTTAAGTACAAGAAGACTGTATCTTCTTACTATCTATCCTTTGAACCATTCCTGTGACACTTGTTATAGATTCCAATGCTTCACTCAAGGTTTACTGTATCCCTTGGCCCTTCTTATTGACGATGAAACACAGATATTGCATCTGAATTAAATACAAAAGTACAATGCCGCCTTAAGGACAAGAATACTGACTGTTCTTACTGACTATGCTTTGAACCATTCCTGTGACACTAGTTATAGATTCCGAAGCATCAATTCAGGTTTACTGTATCCCTCTGACCTTCTTATTGACGATGAAACACTGAAATTGCACCGGAATTACATACAAAAGGCACAATGCCTACTTAAGTACAAGAAGACTGACTCTTCTTACTGTCTATGTTTTGAACCATTCCATTGACACTAGTTATAGATTCCGATGCTTCACTTCAGGTTTACTGTATCCCTTGGACCTTCTTATTGACGATGAAACACAGAAATTGCATCGGATTAAATACAAAAGACACAATGCCGAATTAAGTACTTGACGACTGACTCTACTTACTGACTATGTTATGAACCATTCCTGTGACACTAGTTATAGATTCCGATGCTTCAGTTCAGGTTTACTGTATCCCTTGGACCATCTTATTGACGATGATACACAGATATTGCATCGGAATTATATACAAAAGGCACAATGCCGTCTTAGGTACATGATGACTGACTCTTCTTACTTTCTATGTTTTGAACCATTCCTGTGACACTAGTTATAGATTCCGATGCTACATTCCAGGTTTACTGTATCCCTTGGACCTTCTTATTAACGATGAAACACAGAAATTGCATCGTAATTAAATACAAAAGGCACAATGCCGACTTAAGGACAAGAAGACTGACCCTTCTTTCTGACTATGTTTTGAACCATTCCTGTGACACTAGTTATAGATTCCGATGCTTCACTTCAGGTTTACTGTATCCCTCTGACCTTCTTATTGACATTGAAGCACATAAATTGCTTCGGAATTAAATACAAAAGGCACAATGCCGACTTAAGTACAAGAAGACTGTATCTTCTTACTGTCTATGTTTTGAACCAGTCCTGTGACACTAGTTATTGATTCCGATGCTTCACTCCAGGTTTACTGTATCCCTTGGACCTTCTTATTGACGATGAAACACAGAAATAGCATCGTAATTAAATACAAAAGGCACAATGCCGACTTAAGGACAAGAAGACTGACTCTTCTTACTGACTATGTTTTGAGCCATTCCTGTGACACTAGTTATAGATTCCGATGATTCACTTTAGGTTTACTGTATCCTTCTGAGCTTCTTATTCACGATGAAACACAGAAATTGCACCGGAATTAAATACAAAAGGCACAATGCCGACTTAAGTACAAGAAGACTGACTCATCTTACTGTCTATGTTTGAACCATTCCATTGACAGTAGTTATAGATTCCGATGCTTCACTTCAGGTTTACTGTATCATTTGGACCTTCTTATTGACGATGAAACACAGAAATTACATCGGAATTAAATAGAAAAGGCACAGTGCCGACTTAAGTACATGAAGACCGACTCTTCTTACTGACTATGTTTTGAACCATTCCTGTGACACTAGTTATAGATTCCGATGCTTCACTTCAGGTTTACTGTATCCCTTGGACCTTCTTATTGACGATGAAACACCGAAATTGCAATGGAATTAAATACAAAAGGCTCAATGCCGACTTAAGTACAAGAAGACTGACTCTTCCTACTGTCTATGCTTTGAAAAATTCCTGTGACACTAATTTTGGATTCCGATGCTTTACTTCAGGTTTACTGTATCCCTCTGACCTTATTGACGATGAAACACAGAAATTGCATCGGAATTAAATACAAAAGGCACAATACCAACTTAAGTACAAGAATACTGACTCTTCTTACTGTCTATGGTTTGAACCATTCCTGTGACACTAGTTATAGATTCCGATTCTTCACTTCAGGTTTACTGTATCATTTGGACCATCTTATTGACGATGAAACACAGAAATTACATCGGAAATAAATATAAAAGGCACAATGCCGACTTAAGTACAAAAAAGTGACTCTTCTTACTGACTATGTTTTGAACCATTCCTGTGACACTAGTAATAGATTCCGATGCTTCACTTTAGGTTTACTGTATCCCTTGGACATTCGTATTGACGATGAAACACAGAAATTGCATCGGAATTAAATACAAAAGGCACAATGCCGACTTAAGCACAAGAAGACTGACCCTCCTTACTGACTATGTTTTGATCCATTCCTGTGACACTTGCTATAGATTCCGATGCTTCACTTCAGGTTTACTGTATCCCTCTGACCTTCTTATTGACGATGAAGCACAGAAATTGCATCGGATTTAAATACAAAAGGCACAATGCCGACTTAAGTACAAGAAGACTGTATCTTCTTACTGTCTATGTTTTAAACCATTCCTGTGACACTAGTTATTGATTCCGATGCTTCACTCTAGGTTTACTGTATCCCTTAGACCTTCTTATTGACGGTGAAACACAGAAATAGCATCGGAATTAAATACAAAAGGCACAATGCCGCCTTAAGGACAAGAAGTCTGACTTTTGTTACTGACTATGTTTTGAACCATTCCTGTGACATTAGTTATGAATTCCGATGCTTCACTTCAGGTTTACAGTATCCCTTGGACCTTCTTATTGACGATGAAACACAGAAATTGCATCGGATTTAAATACAAAAGGCAAAATGCCGACTTAAGTACAAGAAGACTGACTCTTCTTACTGACTATATTATGAACCATTCCTGTGACACTAGTTATAGATTCCGATGCTTCACTTCAGGTTTACTGCATCCCTCTGACCTTCTGATTGACGATGAAACACAGAAATTACTCCGGAATTAAATACAAAAGGCACAATGCCGACTTAAGTACATGAAGACCGACTCTTCTTACTGACTATGTTTTGAACCATTCCTGTGACACTAGTTATAGATTCCGATGCTTCACTTCAGGTTTACTGTATCCCTTGAACCTTCTTATTGACGATGAAACACAGAAATTGCATCGGAATTAAATACAAAAGGTACAATGCCGACTTAAGTACAAGAAGACTGTATCATCTTACTGTCTATGATTTGAACAGTTCCTGTGACACTTGTTATAGATTCCCATGCTTCACTCCAGGTTTACTGTATCCCTTGGACATTCTTATTGACGATGAAACACAGATATTGCATCGGAATTAAATACAAAAGTACAATGCCGCCTTAAGGACAAGAAGACTGACTGCTCTTACTGACTATGTTTTGAACCATTGCTGTGACACTAGTTATAGATTCCGATGCATCACTTCAGGTTCACTGTATCCCTCTGACCTTCTTATTGACGATGAAACACAGAAATTGCAAAGGAATTAAATACAAAAGGCACAATGGCTACTTAAGTACAAGAAGACTGACTCTTCTTACTGTCTATGTTTTGAACCATTCCATTGACACTAGTTATAGATTCCGATGCTTCAGTTCAGGTTTACTGTATCCCTTGGATCATCTTATTGACGATGAAACACAGAAATTGCATCGGAATTATATACAAAAGGCACAATGCCGACTTAGGTACATGAAGACTGACTCTTCTTACTTTCTATGCTTTAAACCATTCCTGTGACACTAGTTATAGATTCCGATGCTACACTCCAGGTTTACTGTATCCCTTGGACCTTCTTATTGACGATGAAACACAGAAATTGCATCGGAATTAAATACAAAAGGCACAATGCCGAGTTAAGGACAAGAAGACTGACCCTTCTTTCAGACTATGTTTTGAACCATTCCTGTGACACTAGTTATAGATTCCGATGCTTCACTTCAGGTTTACTGTATCCCTTGGACCTTCTTATTGACGATGTAACACAGAAATTGCATCGAATTAAATACAAAAGACACAATGCCGACTTAAGTACTTGAAGACTGACTCTTCTTACTGACTATGTTTTGAACCATTCCTGTGACACTAGTTATAGATTCCGATGCTTCAGTTCAGGTTTACTGTATCCCTTGGATCATCTTATTGACGATGAAACACAGAAATTGCATCGGAATTATATCCAAAAGGCACAATGCCGACTTAGGTACATGAAGACTGACTCTTCTTACTTTCTATGTTTTGAACCATTCCTGTGACACTAGTTATAGATTCCGATGCTACACTCCAGGTTTAGTGTATCCCTCTGACCTTCTTATTGACAATGAAGCACAGAAATTGCATCGGAATTGAATACAAAAGGCACAATGCCGACTTAAGTACAAGAAGACCTTATCTTCTTACTGTCTATGGTTTGAACCATTCCTGTGACACGAGTTATTGATTCCGATGCTTCACTCCAGGTTTACTGTATTCCTTGGACCTTGATATTGACGATGAAACAAAGAAATAGCATCGGAATTAAATACAAAAGGCACAATGCCGAATTAAGGACAAGAAGACTGACTCTTCTTACTGACTATGTTTTGAACCATTCCTGTGACACTAGTTATAGATTCCGATGCTTCACTTTAGGTTTACTGTATCCCTCTGAGCTTCATATTGACAATGAAACACAGAAATTGCACCGGAATTAAATACAAAAGGCACAATGCCGACTTAAGTACAAGAAGACTGACTCTTCTTACTGCCTATGTTTTGAACCATTCCATTGACAGTAGTTATAGATTCCGATTCTTCACTTCATGTTTACTGTATGATCTGGACCTTCTTATTGACGATGAAACACAGAAATTACATCGGAATTAAATAGAAAAGGCACAATGCCGACTTAAGTACAAAAAGACTGACTCTTGTTACTGACTATGCTTTGAACCATTCCTGTGACACTAGTTATACATTCTGATGTTTCACTTCAGGTTTACTGTATCCCTCTGACCTTCTTATTGACGATGAAACACAGAAATTGCTCCGGAATTAAGTACAAAAGGCACAATGCCTACTTAAGTACTAGAAGACTGATTCTTCTTACTGTCTATGTTTTGAACCATTCCATTGACACTAGTTATAGATTCCGATGCTTCACTTCAGGTTTACTGTATCCCTTGGACCTTCTTATTGACGATGAAACACAGAAATTATATCTGATTAAATACAAAGGCACAATGCCGACTTAATTACTTGTAGACTGACTCTTCTTACTGACTATGTTATGAACCATTCCTGTGACACTAGTTATAGGTTCCGATGCTTCACTTCAGGTTTACTGTATACCTCTGACCTTCTTATTGACGATGAAACACAGAAATTGCATCGGAATTTAATACAAAAGGCACAATGCCGACTCAAGTACAAGAAGACTGACTCTTCTTCCAGTCTATGATTTGAACCATTCCTGTGACACTAGTTATAGATTCCGATGCTTCACTTCAGGTTTACTGTATCCCTCTGACCTTCTTATTGACAATGAAACACAGAAATTGCATCGGAATTAAATACAAAAGGCACAATGCCGACTTAAGTACAAGAAGACTGACTCTTCCTTCTAACTATGTTTTGAACCATTTCTGTGACACTTGTTATAGATTCCTATGCTTCACCAGGGTTACTGTATCCCTGTGACCTTCTTATTCGCGATGAAACACAGAAATTGCTTCGGAATTAAATACAAATGGCACGTTGCCCACTTAAGGACAAGAAGACTGACTCTTCTTACTGACTATGTTTGAACCATTCCTGTGACACTAGTTATAGATTCCGATGCTTCACTTCAGGTTTACTGTATGCCTCTGACCTTCTTATTGACGATGAAACACAGAAATTGCACCGGGATTAAATACAAAAGGCACAATGCCGACTTAAGTACATGAAGACCGACTCTTCTTAGTGACTATGTTTTGAACCATTCCTGTGACACTAGTTATAGACTCCGATGCTTCACTTCAGGTTTACTGGATCGCTTGGACCTCCTTATTGACGATGAAACACAGAAATTGCATCGGAATTAAATACAAAAGGCACAATGCCGACATAAGTACAAGAAGACTGTATCATCTTACTGTCTATGTTTTGAACCATTCCTGTCACACTAGTTATAGATTCCGATACTTCACTCCAGGTTTTACTGTATCCCTTGGAACTTCTTATTGACGATGAAACACAGATATTGCATCGGAATTAAATACAACAGGCACAATGCCGCCTTAAGGACAAGAAGTCTGACTCTTCTTACTGACTATGTTTTGAACCATTCCTGTGACACTAGTTATGAATTCCGATGCTTCACTTCAGGTTTACAGTATCCCTTGGACCTTCTTATTGACGATAAAACACAGAAATTGCATCGGAATTAAATACAAAAGGCACAATGCCGACTTAAGCACAAGAAGACTGACCCTCCTTACTGACTATGTTTTGATCCATTCCTGTGACACTTGCTATAGATTCCGATGCTTCACTTCAGGTTTACTGTATCCCTCTGACCTTCTTATTGACGATGAAGCACAGAAATTGCATCGGATTTAAATACAAAAGGCACAATGCCGACTTCAGTACAAGAAGACTGTATCTTCTTACTGTCTATGTTTAAACCATTCCTGTGACACTAGTTATTGATTCCGATGCTTCACTCTAGGTTTACTGTATCCCTTAGACCTTCTTATTGACGGTGAAACACAGAAATAGCATCGGAATTAAATACAAAAGTCACAATGCCGCCTTAAGAACAAGAAGTCTGACTTTTGTTACTGACTATGTTTTGAACCATTCCTGTGACATTAGTTATGAATTCCGATGCTTCACTTCAGGTTTACAGTATCCCTTGGACCTTCTTATTGACGATGAAACACAGAAATTGCATCGGATTTAAATACAAAAGGCAAAATGCCGACTTAAGTACAAGAAGACTGACTCTTCTTACTGACTATATTATGAACCATTCCTGTGACACTAGTTATAGATTCCGATGCTTCACTTCAGGTTTACTGTATCCCTCTGACCTTCTGATTGACGATGAAACACAGAAATTACTCCGGAATTAAATACAAAAGGCACAATGCCGACTTAAGTACATGAAGACCGACTCTTCTTACTGACTATGTTTTGAACCATTCCTGTGACACTAGTTATAGATTCCGATGCTTCACTTCAGGTTTACTGTATCCCTTGAACCTTCTTATTGACGATGAAACACAGAAATTGCATGGGAATTAAATACAAAAGGTACAATGCCGACTTAAGTACAAGAAGACTGTATCATCTTACTGTCTATGATTTGAACAATTCCTGTGACACTTGTTATAGATTCCGATGCTTCACTCCAGGTTTACTGTATCCCTTGGACATTCTTATTGACGATGAAACACAGATATTGCATCGGAATTAAATACAAAAGTACAATGCCGCCTTAAGGACAAGAAGACTGACTGCTCTTACTGACTATGTTTTGAACCATTCCTGTGACACTAGTTATAGATTCCGATGCATCACTTCAGGTTCACTGTATCCCTCTGACTTTCTTATTGACGATGAAACACAGAAATTGCAAAGGAATTAAATACAAAAGGCACAATGGCTACGTAAGTACAAGAAGACTGACTCTACTTACTGTCTATGTTTTGAACCATTCCATTGACACTAGTTATAGATTCCGATGCTTCAGTTCAGGTTTACTGTATCCCTTGGATCATCTTATTGACGATGAAACACAGAAATTGCATCGGAATTATATACAAAAGGCACAATGCCGACTTAGGTACATGAAGACTGACTCTTCTTACTTTCTATGCTTTAAACCATTCCTGTGACACTAGTTATAGATTCCGATGCTACACTCCAGGTTTACTGTATCCCTTGGACCTTCTTATTGACGATGAAACACAGAAATTGCATCGGAATTAAATACAAAAGGCACAATGCCGAGTTAAGGACAAGAAGACTGACCCTTCTTTCAGACTATGTTTTGAACCATTCCTGTGACACTAGTTATAGATTCCGATGCTTCACTTCAGGTTTACTGTATCCCTTGGACCTTCTTATTGACGATGTAACACAGAAATTGCATCGAATTAAATACAAAAGACACAATGCCGACTTAAGTACTTGAAGACTGACTCTTCTTACTGACTATGTTTTGAACCATTCCTGTGACACTAGTTATAGATTCCGATGCTTCAGTTCAGGTTTACTGTATCCCTTGGATCATCTTATTGACGATGAAACACAGAAATTGCATCGGAATTATATCCAAAAGGCACAATGCCGACTTAGGTACATGAAGACTGACTCTTCTTACTTTCTATGTTTTGAACCATTCCTGTGACACTAGTTATAGATTCCGATGCTACACTCCAGGTTTAGTGTATCCCTCTGACCTTCTTATTGACAATGAAGCACAGAAATTGCATCGGAATTGAATACAAAAGGCACAATGCCGACTTAAGTACAAGAAGACCTTATCTTCTTACTGTCTATGGTTTGAACCATTCCTGTGACACGAGTTATTGATTCCGATGCTTCACTCCAGGTTTACTGTATTCCTTGGACCTTGATATTGACGATGAAACAAAGAAATAGCATCGGAATTAAATACAAAAGGCACAATGCCGAATTAAGGACAAGAAGACTGACTCTTCTTACTGACTATGTTTTGAACCATTCCTGTGACACTAGTTATAGATTCCGATGCTTCACTTTAGGTTTACTGTATCCCTCTGAGCTTCATATTGACAATGAAACACAGAAATTGCACCGGAATTAAATACAAAAGGCACAATGCCGACTTAAGTACAAGAAGACTGACTCTTCTTACTGCCTATGTTTTGAACCATTCCATTGACAGTAGTTATAGATTCCGATTCTTCACTTCATGTTTACTGTATGATCTGGACCTTCTTATTGACGATGAAACACAGAAATTACATCGGAATTAAATAGAAAAGGCACAATGCCGACTTAAGTACAAAAAGACTGACTCTTGTTACTGACTATGCTTTGAACCATTCCTGTGACACTAGTTATACATTCTGATGTTTCACTTCAGGTTTACTGTATCCCTCTGACCTTCTTATTGACGATGAAACACAGAAATTGCTCCGGAATTAAGTACAAAAGGCACAATGCCTACTTAAGTACTAGAAGACTGATTCTTCTTACTGTCTATGTTTTGAACCATTCCATTGACACTAGTTATAGATTCCGATGCTTCACTTCAGGTTTACTGTATCCCTTGGACCTTCTTATTGACGATGAAACACAGAAATTATATCTGATTAAATACAAAGGCACAATGCCGACTTAATTACTTGTAGACTGACTCTTCTTACTGACTATGTTATGAACCATTCCTGTGACACTAGTTATAGGTTCCGATGCTTCACTTCAGGTTTACTGTATACCTCTGACCTTCTTATTGACGATGAAACACAGAAATTGCATCGGAATTTAATACAAAAGGCACAATGCCGACTCAAGTACAAGAAGACTGACTCTTCTTCCAGTCTATGATTTGAACCATTCCTGTGACACTAGTTATAGATTCCGATGCTTCACTTCAGGTTTACTGTATCCCTCTGACCTTCTTATTGACAATGAAACACAGAAATTGCATCGGAATTAAATACAAAAGGCACAATGCCGACTTAAGTACAAGAAGACTGACTCTTCCTTCTAACTATGTTTTGAACCATTTCTGTGACACTTGTTATAGATTCCTATGCTTCACCAGGGTTACTGTATCCCTGTGACCTTCTTATTCGCGATGAAACACAGAAATTGCTTCGGAATTAAATACAAATGGCACGTTGCCCACTTAAGGACAAGAAGACTGACTCTTCTTACTGACTATGTTTGAACCATTCCTGTGACACTAGTTATAGATTCCGATGCTTCACTTCAGGTTTACTGTATGCCTCTGACCTTCTTATTGACGATGAAACACAGAAATTGCACCGGGATTAAATACAAAAGGCACAATGCCGACTTAAGTACATGAAGACCGACTCTTCTTAGTGACTATGTTTTGAACCATTCCTGTGACACTAGTTATAGACTCCGATGCTTCACTTCAGGTTTACTGGATCGCTTGGACCTCCTTATTGACGATGAAACACAGAAATTGCATCGGAATTAAATACAAAAGGCACAATGCCGACATAAGTACAAGAAGACTGTATCATCTTACTGTCTATGTTTTGAACCATTCCTGTCACACTAGTTATAGATTCCGATACTTCACTCCAGGTTTTACTGTATCCCTTGGAACTTCTTATTGACGATGAAACACAGATATTGCATCGGAATTAAATACAACAGGCACAATGCCGCCTTAAGGACAAGAAGTCTGACTCTTCTTACTGACTATGTTTTGAACCATTCCTGTGACACTAGTTATGAATTCCGATGCTTCACTTCAGGTTTACAGTATCCCTTGGACCTTCTTATTGACGATAAAACACAGAAATTGCATCGGAATTAAATACAAAAGGCACAATGCCGACTTAAGCACAAGAAGACTGACCCTCCTTACTGACTATGTTTTGATCCATTCCTGTGACACTTGCTATAGATTCCGATGCTTCACTTCAGGTTTACTGTATCCCTCTGACCTTCTTATTGACGATGAAGCACAGAAATTGCATCGGATTTAAATACAAAAGGCACAATGCCGACTTCAGTACAAGAAGACTGTATCTTCTTACTGTCTATGTTTAAACCATTCCTGTGACACTAGTTATTGATTCCGATGCTTCACTCTAGGTTTACTGTATCCCTTAGACCTTCTTATTGACGGTGAAACACAGAAATAGCATCGGAATTAAATACAAAAGTCACAATGCCGCCTTAAGAACAAGAAGTCTGACTTTTGTTACTGACTATGTTTTGAACCATTCCTGTGACATTAGTTATGAATTCCGATGCTTCACTTCAGGTTTACAGTATCCCTTGGACCTTCTTATTGACGATGAAACACAGAAATTGCATCGGATTTAAATACAAAAGGCAAAATGCCGACTTAAGTACAAGAAGACTGACTCTTCTTACTGACTATATTATGAACCATTCCTGTGACACTAGTTATAGATTCCGATGCTTCACTTCAGGTTTACTGTATCCCTCTGACCTTCTGATTGACGATGAAACACAGAAATTACTCCGGAATTAAATACAAAAGGCACAATGCCGACTTAAGTACATGAAGACCGACTCTTCTTACTGACTATGTTTTGAACCATTCCTGTGACACTAGTTATAGATTCCGATGCTTCACTTCAGGTTTACTGTATCCCTTGAACCTTCTTATTGACGATGAAACACAGAAATTGCATGGGAATTAAATACAAAAGGTACAATGCCGACTTAAGTACAAGAAGACTGTATCATCTTACTGTCTATGATTTGAACAATTCCTGTGACACTTGTTATAGATTCCGATGCTTCACTCCAGGTTTACTGTATCCCTTGGACATTCTTATTGACGATGAAACACAGATATTGCATCGGAATTAAATACAAAAGTACAATGCCGCCTTAAGGACAAGAAGACTGACTGCTCTTACTGACTATGTTTTGAACCATTCCTGTGACACTAGTTATAGATTCCGATGCATCACTTCAGGTTCACTGTATCCCTCTGACTTTCTTATTGACGATGAAACACAGAAATTGCAAAGGAATTAAATACAAAAGGCACAATGGCTACGTAAGTACAAGAAGACTGACTCTACTTACTGTCTATGTTTTGAACCATTCCATTGACACTAGTTATAGATTCCGATGCTTCAGTTCAGGTTTACTGTATCCCTTGGATCATCTTATTGACGATGAAACACAGAAATTGCATCGGAATTATATACAAAAGGCACAATGCCGACTTAGGTACATGAAGACTGACTCTTCTTACTTTCTATGCTTTAAACCATTCCTGTGACACTAGTTATAGATTCCGATGCTACACTCCAGGTTTACTGTATCCCTTGGACCTTCTTATTGACGATGAAACACAGAAATTGCATCGGAATTAAATACAAAAGGCACAATGCCGAGTTAAGGACAAGAAGACTGACCCTTCTTTCAGACTATGTTTTGAACCATTCCTGTGACACTAGTTATAGATTCCGATGCTTCACTTCAGGTTTACTGTATCCCTTGGACCTTCTTATTGACGATGTAACACAGAAATTGCATCGAATTAAATACAAAAGACACAATGCCGACTTAAGTACTTGAAGACTGACTCTTCTTACTGACTATGTTTTGAACCATTCCTGTGACACTAGTTATAGATTCCGATGCTTCAGTTCAGGTTTACTGTATTCCTTGGATCATCTTATTGACGATGAAACACAGAAATTGCATCGGAATTATATCCAAAAGGCACAATGCCGACTTAGGTACATGAAGACTGACTCTTCTTACTTTCTATGTTTTGAACCATTCCTGTGACACTAGTTATAGATTCCGATGCTACACTCCAGGTTTAGTGTATCCCTCTGACCTTCTTAATGACAATGAAGCACAGAAATTGCATCGGAATTGAATACAAAAGGCACAATGCCGACTTAAGTACAAGAAGACCTTATCTTCTTACTGTCTATGTTTTGAATCATTCCTGTGACACTAGTTATTGATTCCGATGCTTCACTCCAGGTTTACTGTATTCCTTGGACCTTGATATTGACGATGAAACACAGAAATAGCATCGGAATTAAATACAAAAGGCACAATGCCGAATTAAGGACAAGAAGACTGACTCTTCTTACTGACTATGTTTTGAACCATTCCTGTGACACTAGTTATAGATTCCGAAGCTTCACTTTAGGTTTACTGTATCCCTCTGAGCTTCATATTGACGATGAAACACAGAAATTGCACCGGAATTAAATACAAAAGGCACAATGCCGACTTAAGTACAAGAAGACTGACTCTTCTTACTGTCTATGTTTTGAACCATTCCATTGACAGTAGTTATAGATTCCGATTCTTCACTTCATGTTTACTGTATGATTTGGACCTTCTTATTGACGATGAAACACAGAAATTACATCGGAATTAAATAGAAAAGGCACAATGCCGACTTAAGTACAAAAAGACTGACTCTTGTTACTGACTATGCTTTGAACCATTCCTGTGATACTAGTTATACATTCTGATGTTTCACTTCAGGTTTACTGTATCCCTCTGACCTTCTTATTGACGATGAAACACAGAAATTGCTCCGGAATTAAGTACAAAAGGCACAATGCCTACTTAAGTACAAGAAGACTGATTCTTCTTACTGTCTATGTTTTGAACCATTCCATTGACACTAGTTATAGATTCCGATGCTTCACTTCAGGTTTACTGTATCCCTTGGACCTTCTTATTGACGATGAAACACAGAAATTGCATCGGAATTTAATACAAAAGGCACAATGCCGACTCAAGTACAAGAAGACTGACTCTTCTTCCAGTCTATGATTTGAACCATTCCTGTGACACTAGTTATAGATTCCGATGCTTCACTTCAGGTTTACTGTATCCCTCTGACCTTCTTATTGACGATGAAACACAGAAATTGCATCGGAATTAAATACAAAAGGCACAATGCCGACTTAAGTACAAGAAGACTGACTCTTCCTTCTAACTATGTTTTGAACCATTTCTGTGACACTTGTTATAGATTCCTATGCTTCACCAGGGTTACTGTATCCCTGTGACCTTCTTATTCGCGATGAAACACAGAAATTGCTTCGGAATTAAATACAAATGGCACGTTGCCCACTTAAGGACAAGAAGACTGACTCTTCTTACTGACTATGTTTGAACCATTCCTGTGACACTAGTTATAGATTCCGATGCTTCACTTCAGGTTTACTGTATGCCTCTGACCTTCTTATTGACGATGAAACACAGAAATTGCACCGGGATTAAATACAAAAGGCACAATGCCGACTTAAGTACATGAAGACCGACTCTTCTTAGTGACTATGTTTTGAACCATTCCTGTGACACTAGTTATAGACTCCGATGCTTCACTTCAGGTTTACTGGATCGCTTGGACCTCCTTATTGACGATGAAACACAGAAATTGCATCGGAATTAAATACAAAAGGCACAATGCCGACATAAGTACAAGAAGACTGTATCATCTTACTGTCTATGTTTTGAACCATTCCTGTCACACTAGTTATAGATTCCGATACTTCACTCCAGGTTTTACTGTATCCCTTGGACCTTCTTATTGACGATGAAACACAGATATTGCATCGGAATTAAATACAACAGGCACAATGCCGCCTTAAGGACAAGAAGTCTGACTCTTCTTACTGACTATGTTTTGAACCATTCCTGTGACACTAGTTATGAATTCCGATGCTTCACTTCAGGTTTACAGTATCCCTTGGACCTTCTTATTGACGATAAAACACAGAAATTGCATCGGAATTAAATACAAAAGGCACAATGCCGACTTAAGCACAAGTAGACTGACCCTCCTTACTGACTATGTTTTGATCCATTCCTGTGACACTTGCTATAGATTCCGATGCTTCACTTCAGGTTTACTGTATCCCTCTGACCTTCTTATTGACGATGAAGCACAGAAATTGCATCGGATTTAAATACAAAAGGCACAATGCCGACTTAAGTACAAGAAGACTGTATCTTCTTACTGTCTATGTTTAAACCATTCCTGTGACACTAGTTATTGATTCCGATGCTTCACTCTAGGTTTACTGTATCCCTTAGACCTTCTTATTGACGGTGAAACACAGAAATAGCATCGGAATTAAATACAAAAGGCACAATGCCGCCTTAAGGACAAGAAGTCTGACTTTTGTTACTGACTATGTTTTGAACCATTCCTGTGACATTAGTTATGAATTCCGATGCTTCACTTCAGGTTTACAGTATCCCTTGGACCTTCTTATTGACGATGAAACACAGAAATTGCATCGGATTTAAATACAAAAGGCAAAATGCCGACTTAAGTACAAGAAGACTGACTCTTCTTACTGACTATATTATGAACCATTCCTGTGACACTAGTTATAGATTCCGATGCTTCACTTCAGGTTTACTGTATCCCTCTGACCTTCTGATTGACGATGAAACACAGAAATTACTCCGGAATTAAATACAAAAGGCACAATGCCGACTTAAGTACATGAAGACCGACTCTTCTTACTGACTATGTTTTGAACCATTCCTGTGACACTAGTTATAGATTCCGATGCTTCACTTCAGGTTTACTGTATCCCTTGAACCTTCTTATTGACGATGAAACTCAGAAATTGCATCGGAATTAAATACAAAAGGTACAATGCCGACTTAAGTACAAGAAGACTGTATCATCTTACTGTCTATGATTTGAACAATTCCTGTGACACTTGTTATAGATTCCGATGCTTCACTCCAGGTTTACTGTATCCCTTGGACATTCTTATTGACGATGAAACACAGATATTGCAACGGAATTAAATACAAAAGTACAATGCCGCCTTAAGGACAAGAAGACTGACTCTTCTTACTGACTATGTTTTGAACCGTTCCTGTGACACTAGTTATAGATTCCGATGCTTCAGTTCAGGTTTACTGTATCCCTTGGATCATCTTATTGACGATGAAACACAGAAATTGCATCGGAATTATATCCAAAAGGCACAATGCCGACTTAGGTACATGAAGACTGACTCTTCTTACTTTCTATGTTTTGAACCATTCCTGTGACACTAGTTATAGATTCCGATGCTACACTCCAGGTTTAGTGTATCCCTCTGACCTTCTTAATGACAATGAAGCACAGAAATTGCATCGGAATTGAATACAAAAGGCACAATGCCGACTTAAGTACAAGAAGACCTTATCTTCTTACTGTCTATGTTTTGAATCATTCCTGTGACACTAGTTATTGATTCTGATGCTTCACTCCAGGTTTACTGTATTCCTTGGACCTTGATATTGACGATGAAACACAGAAATAGCATCGGAATTAAATACAAAAGGCACAATGCCGAATTAAGGACAAGAAGACTGACTCTTCTTACTGACTATGTTTTGAACCATTCCTGTGACACTAGTTATAGATTCCGATGCTTCACTTTAGGTTCACTGTATCCCTCTGAGCTTCATATTGACGATGAAACACAGAAATTGCACCGGAATTAAATACAAAAGGCACAATGCCGACTTAAGTACAAGAAGACTGACTCTTCTTACTGTCTATGTTTTGAACCATTCCATTGACAGTAGTTATAGATTCCGATTCTTCACTTCATGTTTACTGTATGATTTGGACCTTCTTATTGACGATGAAACACAGAAATTACATCGGAATTAAATAGAAAAGGCACAATGCCGACTTAAGTACAAAAAGACTGACTCTTGTTACTGACTATGCTTTGAACCATTCCTGTGATACTAGTTATACATTCTGATGTTTCACTTCAGGTTTACTGTATCCCTCTGACCTTCTTATTGACGATGAAACACAGAAATTGCTCCGGAATTTAGTACAAAAGGCACAATGCCTACTTAAGTACAAGAAGACTGATTCTTCTTACTGTCTATGTTTTGAACCATTCCATTGACACTAGTTATAGATTCCGATGCTTCACTTCAGGTTTACTGTATCCCTTGGACCTTCTTATTGACGATGAAACACAGAAATTATATCGGATTAAATACAAAGGGCACAATGCCGACTTAATTACTTGTAGACTGACTCTTCTTACTGACTATGTTATGAACCATTCCTGTGACACTAGTTATAGGTTCCGATGCTTCACTTCAGGTTTACTGTATACCTCTGACCTTCTTATTGACGATGAAACACAGAAATTGCATCGGAATTTAATACAAAAGGCACAATGCCGACTCAAGTACAAGAAGACTGACTCTTCTTCCAGTCTATGATTTGAACCATTCCTGTGACACTAGTTATTGATTCCGATGCTTCACTTCAGGTTTACTGTATCCCTCTGACCTTCTTATTGACGATGAAACACAGAAATTGCATCGGAATTAAATACAAAAGGCACAATGCCGACTTAAGTACAAGAAGACTGACTCTTCCTTCTAACTATGTTTTGAACCATTTCTGTGACACTTGTTATAGATTCCTATGCTTCACCAGGGTTACTGTATCCCTGTGACCTTCTTATTCGCGATGAAACACAGAAATTGCATCGGAATTAAATACAAATGGCACGTTGCCCACTTAAGGACAAGAAGACTGACTCTTCTTACTGACTATGTTTGAACCATTCCTGTGACACTAGTTATAGATTCCGATGCTTCACTTCAGGTTTACTGTATGCCTCTGACCTTCTTATTGACGATGAAACACAGAAATTGCACCGGGATTAAATACAAAAGGCACAATGCCGACTTAAGTACATGAAGACCGACTCTTCTTAGTGACTATGTTTTGAACCATTCCTGTGACACTAGTTATAGACTCCGATGCTTCACTTCAGGTTTACTGGATCGCTTGGACCTCCTTATTGACGATGAAACACAGAAATTGCATCGGAATTAAATACAAATGCACAATGCCGACATAAGTACAAGAAGACTGTATCATCTTACTGTCTATGTTTTGAACCATTCCTGTCACACTAGTTATAGATTCCGATACTTCACTCCAGGTTTTACTGTATCCCTTGGACCTTCTTATTGACGATGAAACACAGATATTGCATCGGAATTAAATACAACAGGCACAATGCCGCCTTAAGGACAAGAAGTCTGACTCTTCTTACTGACTATGTTTTGAACCATTCCTGTGACACTAGTTATGAATTCCGATGCTTCACTTCAGGTTTACAGTATCCCTTGGACCTTCTTATTGACGATAAAACACAGAAATTGCATCGGAATTATATACAAAAGGCACAATGCCGACTTAAGTACAAGAAGACTGACTCTTCTTACTGACTATGTTATGAACCATTCCTGTTACACTAGTTATAGATTCCGATGCTTCACTCCAGGTTTAGTGTACCCCTTGGACCTTCTTATTGACGATGAAACACAGAAATTGCATCGGAATTAAATAGAAAAGGCACAATGCCGACTTAAGTACAAGAAGACTGACTCTTCTTACTGACTATGTTTTGAATTATTCCTGTGATACTAGTTACAGATTCCGATGCTTCACTTCAGGTTTACTGTATCCCTTGGACCTTCTTATTGACGATGAAACACCGAAATTGCATCGGAATTAAATACAAAAGGCTCAATGCCGACTTAAGTACAAGGAGACTGACTCTTCCTACTGTCTATGTTTTGAACCATTCCTGTGACACTAATTTTGGATTCCGATGCTTCACTTCAGGTTTACTGTATCATTTGGACCTTCTTATTGACGATGAAACACAGAAATTACATCGGAAATAAATATAATAGGCACAATGCCGACATAAGTACAAAAAGACTGACTCTTCTTACTGACTATGTTTGGAACCATTCCTGTGACACTAGTTATAGATTCCGTTGCTTCACTTCAGGTTTAGTGTATCCCTTGGTCCTTATTATTGACGATGAAACACAGAAATTGCATCGGAATTAAATACAAAAGGCAAAATGCCGACAAAGGTACATGAAGACCGACTCTTCTTTCTGACTATGAACCATTCCTGTGACACTAGTTATAGATTCCGATGCTTCACTTCAGGATTACTGTTTCCCTTGGACCTCCTTATTGACGATGAAACACAGAAATTGCATCGGAATTAAATACAAAAGGCACAATGCCGACTTAAGTACTGTCTATGCTTTGAACCATTCCTGTGACACTAGTTATAGAATCCGATGCTTCACTTGAGGTTTATTGTATCCCTCTGACCTTCTAATTTACGATGAAACACAGAAATTGCACCGGAATAAAATACAAAAGGCACAATGACGACTTAAGGACAAGAAGACTGACTCTTCTTACTGCCTATGTTTTGAACCATTCCATTGACACTAGTGATAGATTCCGATGCTTCACTCCAGGTTTACTGTATCCCTCGGACCTTCTTATTGTCGATGAAACACAGAAATTCCATCGGAATTAAATACAAAAGGCACAATGCCAACTTAAGTACATGAAGACTGATTCTTCTTACTGACTATGTTTTGAACCATTCCTGTGATACTAGTTATAGATTCCGATGCTTCACTTCAGGTTTACTGTATCCCTTGGACCTTATTATTGACGATGACACACAAAATTGCATCGGAATTAAATACAAAAGGCACAATGCCGACTTAAGTAGATGAAGACTGACTCTTCTTACTGACTATGATTTGAACGATTCTTGTGACACTAGTTATAGATTCCGATGCTACACTCGAGGTTTACTGTATCCCTTGGACCTTCTTATTGACGATGAAACACAGTAATTTCATCGGAATTAAATACAAAAGGCACAATGCCGACTTACGGACAAGAAGACTGACCCTTCATTCTGACTATGCTTTGAACCATTCCTGTGACACTAGTTATAGATTCCGAAGCTTCACTTCAGGTTTACTATATCCCTCTGACCTTCGTATAGACGATGAAACACAGAAATAGCATCGGAATTAGATACAAAAGGCACAATGCCAACTTATCGACAAGATGACTGACTCTTCTTCTTGACTATGTTTTGAACCATTCCTGTGACACTAGTTATAGATTCCGATGCTTCACTTCAGGTTTAGTGTATCCCTCTGACCTTCTTATTGACGATGAAACACAGAAATTGCACCGGAATTAAATACAAAAGGCACAATGCCGACTTAAGTACATGAAGACCGACTCTTCTTACTGACTATGTTTTGAACCATTCCTGTGACACTAGTTATAGATTCCGATGCTTCACTCCAGGTTTACTGTATCCCTTGGGCCTTTTATTGACGATGAAACACAGATATTGCATCTGAATTAAATACAAAAGTACAATGACGCCTTAAGGACGAGAAGACTGACTGTTCTTACTGACTATGCTTTGAACCATTCCTGTGACACTAGTTATAGATTCCGAAGCATCAATTCAGGTTTACTGTATCCCTCTGACCTTCTTATTGACGATGAAACATTGAAATTGCACCGGAATTACATACAAAAGGCACAATGCCTACTTAAGTACAAGAAGACTGACTCTTCTTACTGTCTATGTTTTGAACCATTCCATTGACACTAGTTATAGATTCCGATGCTTCACTTCAGGTTTACTGTATCCCTTGGACCTTCTTATTGACGATGAAACACAGTAATTGCATCGGAATTAAATACAACAGGTACAATGCCGAATTAAGTACAAGAAGACTGTATCTTCTTACTATCTATGATTTGAACCATTCCTGTGACACTTGTTATAGATTCCAATGCTTCACTCCAGGTTTACTGTATCCCTTGGACCTTCTTATTGACGATGAAACACAGATATTGCATCTGAATTAAATACAAAAGTACAATGCCGCCTTAAGGACCAGAAGACTGACTGTTCTTACTGACTATGCTTTGAACCATTCCTGTGACACTAGTTATAGATTCCGAAGCATCAATTCAGGTTTACTGTATCCCTCTGACCTTCTTATTGAGGATGAAACATTGAAATTGCACCGGAATTACATACAAAAGGCACAATGCCTACTTAAGTACAAGAAGACTGACTCTTCTTACTGTCTATGTTTTGAACCATTCCATTGACACTAGTTATAGATTCCGATGCTTCACTTCAGGTTTACTGTATCCCTTGGACCTTCTTATTGACGATGAAACACAGAAATTGCATCGGATTAAATACAAAAGACACAATGCCGAATTAAGTACTTGAAGACTGACTCTACTTACTGACTATGTTATGAACTATTCCTGTGACACTAGTTATAGATTCCGATGCTTCAGTTCAGGTTTACTGTATCCCTTGGACCATCTTATTGACGATGATACTCAGATATTGCATCGGAATTATATACAAAAGGCACAATGCCGACTTAGGTACATGATAACTGACTCTTCTTACTTTCTATGTTTTGAACCATTCCTGTGACACTAGTTATAGATTCCGATGCTACACTCCAGGTTTACTGTATCCCTTGGACCTTCTTATTAACGATGAAACACAGAAATTGCATCGTAATTAGATACAAAAGGCACAATGCCGACTTAAGGACAAGAAGACTGACCCTTCTTTCTGACTATGTTTTGAACCATTCCTGTGACACTAGTTATAGATTCCGATGCTTCACTTCAGGTTTACTGTATCCCTCTGACCTTCTTATTGACATTGAAGCACAGAAATTGCTTCGGAATTAAATACAAAAGGCACAATGCCGACTTAAGTACAAGAAGACTGTATCTTCTTACTGTCTATGTTTTGAACCAGTCCTGTGACACTAGTTATTGATTCCGATGCTTCACTCCAGGTTTACTGTATCCCTTGGACCTTCGTATTGACGATGAAACACAGAAATAGCATCGGAATTAAATACAAAAGGCACAATGCCGACTTAAGGACAAGAAGACTGACTCTTCTTACTGACTATGTTTTGAACCATTCCTGTGACACTAGTTATAGATTCCGATGATTAACTTTAGGTTTACTGTATCCTTCTGAGCTTCTTGTTAACGATGAAACACAGAAATTGCACCGGAATTAAATACAAAAGGCACAATGCCGACTTAAGTACAAGAAGACTGACTCTTCTTACTCTCTATGTTTGAACCACTCCATTGACAGTAGTTATAGATTCCGATGCTTCACTTCAGTTTTACTGTATCATTTAGACCTTCTTATTGACGATGAAACACAGAAATTACATCGGAATTAAATAGAAAAGGCACAATGCCGACTTAAGTACATGAAGACCGACTCTTCTTACTGACTATGTTTTGAACCATTCCTGTGACACTAGTTATAGATTCCGATGCTTCACTTCAGGTTTACTGTATCCCTTGGACCTTCGTATTGACGATGAAACACAGAAATTGCATCGGAATTAAATACAAAAGGTACAATGCCGACTTAAATACAAGAAGACTGTATCTTCTTACTGTCTATGTTTTGTACCATTCCTGTGACACTAGTTATAGATTCCGACGCTTCACGCCAGGTTTACTGTATCCCTTGGACCTTTTTATTGGCGATGAAACACAGAAATTGCATCGGAATTAAATACAAAAGGTACAATGCCGCCTTAAGGACAAGAAGACTGACTCTTCTTACTGACTGTGCTTTGAACCATTCCTGTGACACTAGTTATACATTCCGATGCTTCACTTCAGGTTTACTGTATCCCTCTGACCTTCTTATTGACGATGAAACACAGAAATTGCACCGGAATTAAATACAAAAGGCACAATGCCTACTTAAGTACAAGAAGACTGACTCTTCTTACTGTCTATTTTTTGAACCATTCCATTGACACTAGTTATAGATTCCGATGCTTCACTTCAGGTTTACTGTATCCCTTGGACCTACTTATTGACGAGGAAACACCGAAATTGCATCGGAATTAAATACAAAAGGCTCAATGCCGACTTAAGTACAAGAAGACTGACTCTTCCTACTGTCTATGTTTTGAAAAATTCCTGTGGCACTAATTTTGGATTCCGATGCTTCACTTCAGGTTTACTGTATCCCTCTGACCTTCTTATTGACGATGAAACACAGAAATTGCACGGAATTAAATACAAAAGGCACAATGCCGACTTAAGTACAAGAAGACTGACTCTTCCTACTGTCTATGTTTTGAAGCATTCCTGTGACACAAGTTATAGATTCCGATGCTTCACTTCAGGTTTACTGTATCCCTCTGACCTTATTGACGATGAAACACACAAATTGCATCGGAATTAAATACAAAAGGCACAATACCGACTTAAGTACAAGAATACTGACTCTTCTTACTGTCTATGGTTTGAACCATTCCTGTGACACTAGTTATAGATTCCGATTCTTCACTTCAGGTTTACTGTATCATTTGGACCATCTTATTGACGATGAAACACAGAAATTACATCGGAAATAAATATAAAAGGCACAATGCCGACTTAAGTACAAAAAACTGACTCTTCTTACTGACTATGTTTTGAACCATTCCTGTGACACTAGTTATAGATTCCGATGCTTCACTTTAGGTTTACTGTATCCCTTGGACCTTCTTATTGACGATGAAACACAGAAATTGCATCGGAATTAAATACAAAAGGCACAATGCCGACTTAAGCACAAGAAGACTGACCCTCCTTACTGACTATGTTTTGAACCATTCCTGTGACACTAGTTATAGATTCCGATGCTTCACTTCAGGTTTACTGTATCCCTCTGACCTTCTTATTGACGATGAAGCACAGAAATTGCATCGGATTTAAATACATAAGGCACAATGCCGACTTAAGTACAAGAAGACTGTATCTTCTTACTGTCTATGTTTTGAACCATTCCTGTGACACTAGTTATTGATTCCGATGCTTCACTCTAGGTTTACTGTATCCCTTAGACCTTCTTATTTACGGTGAAACACAGAAATAGCATCGGAATTAAATACAAAAGGCACAATGCCGCCTTAAGGACAAGAAGTCTGACTTTTCTTACTCACTATGTTTTGAACCATTCCTGTGACATTAGTTATGAATTCCGATGCTTCACTTCAGGTTTACAGTATCCCTTGGACCTTCGTATTGACGATGAAACACAGAAATTGCATCGGAATTAAATACAAAAGGCAAAATGCCGACTTAAGTACAAGAAGACTGACTCTTCTTGCTGACTATATTATGAACCATTCCTGTGACACTAGTTATAGATTCCGATGCTTCACTTCAGGTTTACTGTATCCCTCTGACCTTCTGATTGACGATGAAACACAGAAATTGCACCGGAATTAAATACAAAAGGCACAATGCCGACTTAAGTACATGAAGACCGACTCTTCTTACTGACTATGTTTTGAATCATTCCTGTGACACTAGTTATAGATTCCGATGCTTCACTTCAGGTTTACTGTATCCCTTGGACCTTCTTATTGACGATGAAACACAGAAATTGCATCGGAATTAAATACAAAAGGTACAATGCCGACTTAAGTACAAGAAGACTGTATCATCTTACTGTCTATGATTTGAACCATTCCTGTGACACTTGTTATAGATTCCGATGCTTCACTCCAGGTTTACTGTATCCCTTGGACATTCTTATTGACGATGAAACACAGATATTGCATCGGAATTAAATACAAAAGTACAATGCCGCCTTAAGGACATGAAGACTGACTGTTCTTACTGACTATGTTTTGAACCATTCCTGTGACACTAGTTATAGATTCCGATGCATCACTTCAGGTTCACTGTATCCCTCTGACCTTCTTATGGACGATGAAACACAGAAATTGCAAAGGAATTAAATACAAAAGGCACAATGGCTACTTAAGTACAAGAAGACTGACTCTTCTTACTGTCTATGCTTTGAACCATTCCATTGACACTAGTTATAGATTCCGATGCTTCAGTTCAGGTTTACTGTATCCCTTGGATCATCTTATTGACGATGAAACAAAGAAATTGCATCGGAATTATATACAAAAGGCACAATGCCGACGTAGGTACATGAAGACTGACTCTTCTTACTTTCTATGCTTTGAACCATTCCTGTGACACTAGTTATAGATTCCGATGCTACACTCCAGGTTTACTGTATCCCTTGGACCTTCTTATTGACGATGAAACACAGAAATTGCATCGGAATTAAATACAAAAGGCACAATGCCGAGTTAAGGACAAGAAGACTGACCCTTCTTTCAGACTATGTTTTGAACCATTCCTGTGACACTAGTTATAGATTCCGATGCTTCACTTCAGGTTTACTGTATCCCTTGGACCTTCTTAATGACGATGAAACACAGAAATTGCATCGGAATTATATACAAAAGGCACAATGCCGACTTAGGTACATGAAGACTGACTCTTCTTACTTTCTATGCTTTGAACCATTCCTGTGACACTAGTTATAGATTCCGATGCTACACTCCAGGTTTATTGTATCCCTCTGACCTTCTTATTGACAATGAAGCACAGAAATTGCATCGGAATTGAATACAAAAGGCACAATGCCGACTTAAGTACAAGAAGACCTTATCTTCTTACTGTCTATGTTTTGAACCATTCCTGTGACACTAGTTATTGATTCCGATGCTTCACTCTAGGTTTACTGTATCCCTTAGACCTTCTTATTGACGGTGAAACACAGAAATAGCATCGGAATTAAATACAAAATGCACAATGCCGCCTTAAGGACAAGAAGTCTGACTTTTCTTACTGACTATGTTTTGAACCATTCCTGTGACATTAGTTATGAATTCCGATGCTTCACTTCAGGTTTACAGTATCCCTTGGACCTTCTTATTGACGATGAAACACAGAAATTGCATCGGAATTAAATACAAAAGGCAAAATGCCGACTTAAGTACAAGAAGACTGACTCTTCTTGCTGACTATATTATGAACCATTCCTGTGACACTAGTTATAGATTCCGATGCTTCACTTCAGGTTTACTGTATCCCTCTGACCTTCTGATTGACGATGAAACACAGAAATTGCACCGGAATTAAATACAAAAGGCACAATGCCGACTTAAGTACATGAAGACCGACTCTTCTTACTGACTATGTTTGAACCATTCCTGTGACACTAGTTATAGATTCCGATGCTTCACTTCAGGTTTACTGTATCCCTTGGACCTTCTTATTGACGATGAAACACAGAAATTGCATCGGAATTAAATACAAAAGGTACAATGCCGACTTAAGTACAAGAAGACTGTATCATCTTACTGTCTATGATTTGAACCATTCCTGTGACACTTGTTATAGATTCCGATGCTTCACTCCAGGTTTACTGTATCCCTTGGACATTCTTATTGACGATGAAACACAGATATTGCTTCGGAATTAAATACAAAAGGCACAATGCCGACTTAAGGACAAGAAGACTGACTCTTCTTACTGACTATGTTTTGAACCATTCCTGTGACACTAGTTATAGATTCCGATGCTTCACTTTAGGTTTACTGTATCCCTCTGAGCTTCATATTGACGATGAAACACAGAAATGGCACCGGAATTAAATACAAAAGGCACAATGCCGACTTAAGTACAAGAAGACTGACTCTTCTTACTGTCTATGTTTTGAACCATTCCATTGACAGTAGTTATAGACTCCGATTCTTCACTTCATGTTTACTGTATGATTTGGACCTTCTTATTGACGATGAAACACAGAAATTACATCGGAATTAATTAGAAAAGGCACAATGCCGACTTAAGTACAAAAAGACTGACTCTTGTTACTGACTATGCTTTGAACCATTCCTGTGACACTAGTTATACATTCTGATGTTTCACTTCAGGTTTACTGTATCCCTCTGACCTTCTTATTGACGATGAAACACAGAAATTGCTCCGGAATTAAGTACAAAAGGCACAATGCCTACTTAAGTACAAGAAGACTGATTCTTCTTACTGTCTATGTTTTGAACCATTCCATTGACACTAGTTATAGATTCCGATGCTTCACTTCAGGTTTACTGTATCCCTTGGACCTTCTTATTGTCGATGAAACACAGAAATTATATCGGATTAAATACAAAAGGCACAATACCGACTTAATTACTTGTAGACTGACTCTTCTAACTGACTATGTTATGAACCATTCCTGTGACACTAGTTATAGATTCCGATGCTTCACTTCAGGTTTACTGTATACCTCTGACCTTCTTATTGACGATGAAATACAGAAATTGCATCGGAATTTAATACAAAAGGCACAATGCCGACTCAAGTACAAGAAGACTGACTCTTCTTCCAGTCTATGATTTGAACCATTCCTGTGACACTAGTTATAGATTCCGATGCTTCACTTCAGGTTTACTGTATCCCTCTGACCTTCTTATTGACGATGAAACACAGAAATTGCATCGGAATTAAATACAAAAGGCACAATGCCGACTTAAGTACAAGAAGACTGACTCTTCCTTCTAACTATGTTTTGAACCATTTCTGTGACACTAGTTATAGTTTCCTATGCTTCACCAGTGTTACTGTATCCCTGTGACCTTCTTATTCGCGATGAAACACAGAAATTGCATCGGAATTAAATACAAAAGGCACGTTGCCCACATAAGGACAAGAAGACTGACTCTTCTTACTGACTATGTTTGAACCATTCCTGTGACACTAGTTAAGGATTCCGATGCTTCACGTCAGGTTTACTGTATGCCTCTGACCTTCTTAATGACGATGAAACACAGAAATTGCACCGGGATTAATTATAACAGGCACAATGCCAACTTAAGTACATGAAGACCGACTCTTCTTAGTGACTATGTTTTGAACCATTCCTGTGACACTAGTTATAGACTCCGATGCTTCACTTCAGGTTTACTGGATCGCTTGGACCTCCTTATTGACGATGAAACACAGAAATTGCATCGGAATTAAATACAAAACTCACAATGCCGACATAAGTACAAGAAGACTGTATCATCTTACTGTCTATGTTTTGAACCATTCCTGTCACACTAGTTATAGATTCCGATACTTCACTCCAGGTTTTACTGTATCCCTTGGACCTTCTTATTGACGATGAAACACAGATATTGCATCGGAATTAAATACAAAAGGCACAATGCCGCCTTAAGGACAAGAAGTCTGACTCTTCTTACTGACTATGTTTTGAACCATTCCTGTGACACTAGTTATGAATTCCGATGCTTCACTTCAGGTTTACAGTATCCCTTGGACCTTCTTATTGACGATAAAACACAGAAATTGCATCGGAATTATATACTAAAGGCACAATGCCGACTTAAGTACAAGAAGACTGACTCTTCTTACTGACTATGCTATGAACCATTCCTGTTACACTAGTTATAGATTCCGATGCTTCACTCCAGGTTTAGTGTACCCCTTTGACCTTCTTATTGACGATGAAACACAGAAATTGCATCGGAATTAAATAGAAAAGGCACAATGCCGACTTAAGTACAAGAAGACTGACTCTTCTTACTGACTATGTTTTGAATTATTCCTGTGATACTAGTTACTGATTCCGATGCTTCACTTCAGGTTTACTGTATCCCTTGGACCTTCTTATTGACGATGAAACACCGAAATTGCATCGGAATTAAATACAAAAGGCTCAATGCCGACTTAAGTACAAGAAGACTCACTCTTCCTACTGTCTATGTTTTGAACCATTCCTGTGACACTAATTTTGGATTCCGATGCTTCACTTCAGGTTTACTGTATCATTTGGACCTTCTTATTGACGATGAAACACAGAAATTACATCGGAAATAAATATAAAAGGCACAATGCCCACATAAGTACAAAAAGACTGACTCTTCTTACTGACTATGTTTGGAACCATTCCTGTGACACTTGTTATAGATTCCGTTGCTTCACTTCAGGTTTAGTGTATCCCTTGGTCCTTATTATTTGACGATGAAACACAGAAATTGCATCGGAATTAAATACAAAAGGCAAAATGCCGACATAGGTACATGAAGACCGACTCTTCTTTCTGACTATGAACCATTCCTGTGACACTAGTTACAGATTCCGATGCTTCACTTCAGGATTACTGTTTCCCTTGGATCTTCTTATTGACGATGAAACACAGAAATTGCATCGGAATTAAATACAAAAGGCACAATGCCGACTTAAGTACTGTCTTTGCTTTGAACCATTCCTGTGACACTAGTTATAGAATCCGATGCTTCACTTGGGGTTTATTGTATCCCTCTGACCTTCTTATTTACGATGAAACACAGAAATTGCACCGGAATAAAATACAAAAGGCACAATGACGACTTAAGGACAAGAAGACTGACTCTTCTTACTGCCTATGTTTTGAACCATTCCATTGACACTAGTTATTGATTCCGATGCTTCACTCCAGGTTTACTGTATCCCTCGGACCTTCTTATTGTCGATGAAACACAGAAATTCCATCGGAATTAAATACAAAAGGCACAATGCCAACTTAAGTACATGAAGACTGATTCTTCTTACTGACTATGTTTTGAACCATTCCTGTGATACTAGTTATAGATTCCGATGCTTCACTTCAGGTTTACTGTATCCCTTGGACCTTATTATTGACGATGACACACAAAATTGCATCGGAATTAAATACAAAAGGCACAATGCCGACTTAAGTAGATGAAGACTGACTCTTCTTACTGACTATGATTTGAACGATTCTTGTGACACTAGTTATAGATTCCGATGCTACACTTCAGGTTTACTGTATCCCTTGGACCGTCTCATTGACGATGAAACACAGTAATTTCATCGGAATTAAATACAAAAGGCACAATGCCGACTTACGGACAAGAAGACTGACCCTTCATTCTGACTATGCTTTGAACCATTCCTGTGACACTAGTTATAGATTCCGATGCTTCACTTCAGGTTTACTATATCCCTCTGACCTTCGTATAGACGATGAAACACAGAAATAGCATCGGAATTAAATACAAAAGCCTCAATGCCAACTTAACGACAAGATGACTGACTCTTCTTACTGACTATGTTTTGAACCATTCCTGTGACACTAGTTATAGATTCCGATGCTTCACTTCAAGTTTAGTGTATCCCTCTGACCTTCTTATTAACGATGAAACACAGAAATTGCACCGGAATTAAATACAAAAGGCACAATGCCGACTTAAGTACATGAAGACCGACTCTTCTTACTGACTATGTTTTGAACCATTCCTGTGACACTAGTTATAGATTCCGATGCTTCACTTCAGGTTTACTGTATCCCTTGGACCTTGTTATTTACGATGAAACACAGTAATTGCATCGGAATTAAATACAACAGGTACAATGCCGACTTAAGTACAAGAAGACTGTATCTTCTTACTATCTATGCTTTGAACCATTCCTGTGACACTTGTTATAGATTCCAATGCTTCACTCCAGGTTTACTGTATCCCTTGGACCTTCTTATTGACGATGAAACACAGATATTGCATCTGAATTAAATACAAAAGTACAATGCCGCCTTAAGGACAAGAAGACTGACTGTTCTTACTGACTATGCTTTGAACCATTCCTGTGACACTAGTTATAGATTCCGAAGCATCAATTCAGGTTTACTGTATCCCTCTGACCTTCTTATTGACGATGAAACACTGAAATTGCACCGGAATTACATACAAAAGGCACAATGCCTACTTAAGTACAAGAAGACTGACTCTTCTTACTGTCTATGTTTTGAACCATTCCATTGACACTAGTTATAGATTCCGATGCTTCACTTCAGGTTACTGTATCCCTTGGACCTTCTTATTGACGATGAAACACAGAAATTGCATCGGATTAAATACACAAGACACAATGCCGAATTAAGTACTTGAAGACTGACTCTACTTACTGACTATGTTATGAACCATTCCTGTGACACTAGTTATAGATTCCGATGCTTCAGTTCAGGTTTACTGTATCCCTTGGACCATCTTATTGACGATGATACACAGATATTGCATCGGAATTATATACAAAAGGCACAATGCCGACTTAGGTACATGAAGACTGACTCTTCTTACTTTCTATGTTTTGAACCATTCCTGTGACACTAGTTATACATTCCGATGCTACACTCCAGGTTTACTGTATCCCTTGGACCTTCTTATTAACGATGAAACACAGAAATTGCATCGTAATTAAATACAAAAGGCACAATGCCGACTTAAGGACAAGAAGACTGACCCTTCGTTCTGACTATGTTTTGAACCATTCCTGTGACACTAGTTATAGATTCCGATGCTTCACTTCAGGTTTACTGTATCCCTCTGACCTTCTTATTGACATTGAAACACAGAAATTGCTTCGGAATTAAATACAAAAGGCACAATGCCGACTTAAGTACAAGAAGACTGTATCTTCTTACTGTCTATGTTTTGAACCAGTCCTGTGACACTAGTTATTGATTCCGATGCTTCACTCCAGGTTTACTGTATCCCTTGGACCTTCTTATTACGATGAAACACAGAAATAGCATCGGAATTAAATACAAAAGGCACAATGCCGACTTAAGGACAAGAAGACTGACTCTTCTTACTGACTATGTTTTGAACCATTCCTGTGACACTAGTTATAGATTCCGATGATTCACTTTAGGTTTACTGTATCCTTCTGAGCTTCTTATTAACGATGAAACACAGAAATTGCACCGGAATTAAATACAAAAGGCACAATGCCGACTTAAGTACAAGAAGACTGACTCTTCTTACTCTCTATGTTTGAACCATTCCATTGACAGTAGTTATACATTCCGATGCTTCACTTCAGTTTTACTGTATCATTTGGAGCTTCTTATTGACGATGAAACACAGAAATTACATCGGAATTAAATAGAAAAGGCACAATGCCGACTTAAGTACATGAAGACCGACTCTTCTTACTGACTATGTTTTGAACCATTCCTGTGACACTAGTTATAAATTCCGATGCTTCACTTCAGGTTTACTGTAACCCTTGGACCTTCGTATTGATGATGAAACACAGAAATTGCATCGGAATTAAATACAAAACGTACAATGCCGACTTAAAGACAAGAAGACTGTATCTTCTTACTGTCTATGTTTTGTACCATTCCTGTGACACTAGTTATAGATTCCGACGCTTCACGCCAGGTTTACTGTTTCCCTTAGACCTTTTTATTGACGATGAAACACAAAAATTGCATCGGAATTAAATACAAAAGGTACAATGCCGCCTTAAGGACAAGAAGACTGACTCTTCTTACTGACTGTGCTTTGAACCATTCCTGTGACACTAGTTATACATTCCGATGCTTCACTTCAGGTTTACTGTATCCCTCTGACCTTCTTATTGACGATGAAACACAGAAATTGCACCGGAATTAAATACAAAAACACAATGCCTACTTAAGTACAAGAAGACTGACTTTTCTTACTGTCTATTTTTTGAACCACTCCATTGACACTAGTTATAGATTCCGATGCTTCACTTCAGGTTTACTGTATCCCTTGGACCTACTTATTGACGATGAAACACCGAAATTGCATCGGAATTAAATACAATAGGTTCAATGCCGACTTAAGTACAAGAAGACTGACTCTTCCTACTGTCTATGTTTTGAAAAATTCCTGTGACACTAATTTTGGATGCCGATGCTTCACTTCAGGTTTACTGTATCCCTCTGACCTTCTTATTGACGATGAAACACAGAATTTGCACGGAATTAAATACAAAAGGCACAATGCCGACTTAAGTACAAGAAGACTGACTCTTCCTACTGTCTATGTTTTGAAGCATTCCTGTGACACAAGTTATAGATTCCGATGCTTCACTTCAGGTTTACTGTATCCCTCTGACCTTATTGACGATGAAACACAGAAATTGCATTGGAATTAAATACAAAAGGCACAATACCGACTTAAGTACAAGAATACTGACTCTTCTTACTGTCTATGGTTTGAACCATTCCTGTGACACTAGTTATAAATTCCGATTCTTCACTTCAGGTTTACTGTGTCATTTGGACCATCTTATTGACGATGAAACACAGAAATTACATCGGAAATAAATATAAAAGGCACAATGCCGACTTAAGTACAAAAAACTGACTCTTCTTACTGACTATGTTTTGAACCATTCCTGTGACACTAGTTATAGATTCCGATGCTTCACTTTAGGTTTACTGTATCCCTTGGACCTTCTTATTGACGATGAAACACAGAAATTGCATCGGAATTAAATACAAAAGTCACAATGCCGACTTAAGCACAAGAAGACTGACCCTCCTTACTGACTATGTTTTGAACCATTCCTGTGACACTAGTTATAGATTCCGATGCTTCACTTCAGGTTTACTGTATCGCTCTGACCTTCTTATTGACGATGAAGCACAGAAATTGCATCGGATTTAAATACAAAAGGCACAATGCCGACTTAAGTACAAGAAGACTGTATCTTCTTACTGTCTATGTTTGAACCATTCCTGTGACACTAGTTATTGATTCCGATGCTTCACTCTAGGTTTACTGTATCCCTTAGACCTTCTTATTGACGGTGAAACACAGAAATAGCATCGGAATTAGATACAAAAGGCACAATGCCGCCTTAAGGAAAAGAAGTCTGACCTTTCTTACTGACTATGTTTTGAACCATTCCTGTGACATTAGTTATGAATTCCGACGCTTCACTTCAGGTTTACAGTATCCCTTGGACCTTCTTATTGACGATGAAACACAGAAATTGCATCGGAATTAAATACAAAAGGCAAAATGCCGACTTAAGTACAAGAAGACTGACTCTTCTTACTGACTATATTATGAACCATTCCTGTGACACTAGTTATAGATTCCGATGCTTCACTTCAGGTTTACTGTATCCCTCTGACCTTCTGATTGACGATCAAACACAGAAATTGCACCGGAATTAAATACAAAAGGCACAATGCCGACTTAAGTACATGAAGACTGACTCTTCTTACTGACTATGTTTTGAACCATTCCTGTGACACTAGTTATAGATTCCGATGCTTCACTTCAGGTTTACTGTATCCCTTGGACCTTCTTATTGACGATGAAACACAGAAATTGCATCGGAATTAAATACAAAAGGTACAATGCCGACTTAAGTACAAGAAGACTGTATCATCTTACTGTCTATGCATTGAACCATTCCTGTGACACTTGTTATAGATTCCGATGCTTCACTCCAGGTTTACTGTATCCCTTTTACATTCTTATTGACGATGAAACACAGATATTGCATCGGAATTAAATACAAAAGTACAATGCCGCCTTAAGGACATGAAGACTGACTGTTATTACTGACTATGTTTTGAACCATTCCTGTGACACTAGTTATAGATTCCGATGCATCACTTCAGGTTCACTGTATCCCGCTGACCTTCTTATTGACGATGAAACACAGAAATTGCAAAGGAATTAAATACAAAAGGCACAATGCCTACTTAAGTACAAGAAGACTGACTCTTCTTACTGTCTATGTTTTGAACCATTCCATTGACACTAGTTATAGATTCCGATGCTTCAGTTCAGGTTTACTGTATCCCTTGGATCATCTTATTGACGATGAAACACAGAAATTGCATCGGAATTATATACAAAAGGCACAATGCCGACTTAGGTACATGAAGACTGACTCTTCTTACTTTCTATGCTTTGAACCATTCCTGTGACACTAGTTATAGATTCCGATGCTACACTCCAGGTTTACTGTATCCCTTGGACCTTCTTATTGACGATGAAACACAGAAATTGCATCGGAATTAAATACAAAAGGCACAATGCCGAGTTAAGGACAAGAAGACTGACCCTTCTTTCAGACTATGTTTTGAACCATTCCTGTGACACTAGTTATAGATTCCGATGCTTCACTTCAGGTTTACTGTATCCCTTGGACCTTCTTATTGACGATGTAACACAGAAATTGCATCGAATTAAATACAAAAGACACAATGCCGACTTAAGTACTTGAAGACTGACTCTTCTTACTGACTATGTTTTGAACCATTCCTGTGACACTAGTTATAGATTCCGATGCTTCAGTTCAGGTTTACTGTATCCCTTGGATCATCTTATTGACGATGAAACACAGAAATTGCATCGGAATTATATACAAAAGGCACAATGCCGACTTAGGTACATGAAGACTGACTCTTCTTACTTTCTATGTTTTGAACCATTCCTGTGACACTAGTTATAGATTCCGATGCTACACTCCAGGTTTAGTGTATCCCTCTGACCTTCTTATTGACAATGAAGCACAGAAATTGCATCGGAATTAAATACAAAAAACACAATGCCGGCTTAAGTACAAGAAGACCTTATCTTCTTACTGTCTATGTTTTGAACCATTCCTGTGACACTAGTTATTGATTCCGATGCTTCACTCCAGGTTTACTGTATCCCTTGGACCTTGTTATTGACGATGAAACACAGAAATAGCATCGGAATTAAATACAAAAGGCACAATGCCGACTTAAGGACAAGAAGACTGACTCTTCTTACTGACTATGTTTTGAACCATTCCTGTGACACTAGTTACAGATTCCGATGCTTCACTTTAGGTTTACTGTATCCCTCTGAGCTTCATATTGACGATGAAACACAGAAATTGCACCGGAATTAAATACAAAAGGCACAATGCCGACTTAAGTACAAGAAGACTGACTCTTCTTACTGTCTATGTTTTGAACCATTCCATTGACAGTAGTTATAGATTCCGATTCTTCACTTCATGTTTACTGTATGATTTGGACCTTCTTATTGACGATGAAACACAGAAATTACATCGGAATTAAATAGAAAAGGCACAATGCCGACTTAAGTACAAAGAGACTGACTCTTGTTACTGACTATGCTTTGAACCATTCCTGTGACACTAGTTAAACATTCTGATGTTTCACTTCAGGTTTACTGTATCCCTCTGACCTTCTTATTGACGATGAAACACAGAAATTGCTCCGGAATTAAGTACAAAAGGCACAATGCCTACTTAAGTACAAGAAGACTGATTCTTCTTACTGTCTATGTTTTGAACCATTCCATTGACACTAGTTATAGATTCCGATGCTTCACTTCAGGTTTACTGTATCCCTTGGACCTTCTTATTGACGATGAAACACAGAAATTATATCGGATTAAATACAAAAGGCACAATGCCGACTTAATTACTTGAAGACTGACTCTCCTTACTGACTATGTTATGAACCATTCCTGTGACACTAGTTATAGATTCCGATGCTTCACTTCAGGTTTACTGTATACCTCTGACCTTCTTATTGACGATGAAACACAGAAATTGCATCGGAATTTAATACAAAAGGCACAATGCCGACTCAAGTACAAGAAGACTGACTCTTCTTCCAGTCTATGATTTGAACCATTCCTGTGACACTAGTTATAGATTCCGATGCTTCACTTCAGGTTTACTGTATCCCCCTGACCTTCTTATTGACGATGAAACACAGAAATTGCATCGGAATTAAATACAAAAGGCACAATGCCGACTTAAGTACAAGAAGACTGACTCTTCCTTCTAACTATGTTTTGAACCATTTCTGTGACACTAGTTATAGATTCCTATGCTTCACCAGGATTACTGTATCCCTGTGACCTTCTTATTCGCGATGAAACACAGAAATTGCATCGGAATTAAATACAAAAGGCACAGTGCCCACTTAAGGACAAGAAGACTGACTCTTCTTACTGACTATGTTTGAACCATTCCTGTGACACTAGTTATAGATTCCGATGCTTCACTTCAGGTTTACTGTATGCCTCTGACCTTCTTATTGACGATGAAGCACAGAAATTGCACCGGGATTAAATACAAAAGGCACAATGCCGACTTAAGTACATGAAGACCGACTCTTCTTAGTGACTATGTTTTGAACCATTCCTGTGACACTAGTTATAGACTCCGATGCTTCACTTTAGGTTTACTGGATCGCTTGGACCTCCTTATTGAAGATGAAACACAGAAATTGCATCGGAATAAAATACAAAAGGCACAATGCCGACATAAGTACAAGAAGATTGTATCTTCTTACTGTCTATGTTTTGAACCATTCCTGTCACACTAGTTATAGATTCCGATACTTCACTCCAGGTTTTACTGTATCCCTTGGACCTTCTTATTGACGATGAAACACAGATATTGCATCGGAATTAAATACAAAAGGCACAGTGCCGCCTTAAGGACAAGAAGTCTGACTCTTCTTACTGACTATGTTTTGAACCATTCCTGTGACACTAGTTATGAATTCCGATGCTTCACTTCAGGTTTACAGTATCCCTTGGACCTTCTTATTGACGATAAAACACAGAAATTGCATCGGAATTATATACAAAAGGCACAATGCCGACTTAAGTACAAGAAGACTGACTCTTCTTACTGACTATGCTATGAACCATTCCTGTTACACTAGTTATAGATTCCGATGCTTCACTCCAGGTTTAGTGTACCCCTTGGACCTTCTTTTTGACGATGAAACACAGAAATTACATCGGAAATAAATATAAAAGGCACAATGCCGACTTAAGTACAAAAAGACTGACTCTTCTTACTGACTATGTTTGGAACCATTCCTGTGACACTAGTTATAGATTCCGTTGCTTCACTTCAGGTTTACTGTATCCCTTGGTCCTTATTATTGACGATGAAACACAGAAATTGCATAGGAATTAAATACAAAAGGCACAATGCCGACTTAAGGACAAGAAGACTGACCCTTCTTTCTGACTATGTTTGGACCATTCCTGTGACACTAGTTATAGATTCCGATGCTTCACTTCAGGTTTACTGTATCCCTCTGACCTTCTTATGGACGATGAAGCACAGCTATTGCATCGGAATTAAATACAAAAGGCACAATGCCGACTTAAGTACAAGTAGACTGACTCTTCTTACTGTCTACGTTTTGAACCATTCCATTGACAGTAGTTATAGATTCCGATGCTTCACTCCAGGTTTACTGTATCCCTTGGACCTTCTTATTGACGATGAAACAACGAAATTGCATCGGAATTAAATACAAAAGGTACAATGCCGCCTTAAGGACAAGAAGACTGACTCTTCTTACTGACTATGTTTGAACCATTCCTGTGACACTAGTTATACATTCCGATGCTTCACTTCAGGTTTACAGTATCCCTTGGACTTTCTTATTGACGATGAAACACAGAAATTGCATCGGAATTAAATACAAAAGGCACAATGCCGACTTAAGTACAAGAAAACATACTCTTCTTACTGACTATGTTATCAACCATTCCTGTTACACTAGTTATAGATTCCGATGCTTCACTTCAGGTTTAGTGTACCCCTTGGACCTTCTTATTGACGATGAAACACAGAAATTGCATCCGAATTAATTACAAAAGGCACAATGCCGACTTAAGTACAAGAGGATTGACACTCTAAGTTTCTATTATTTGAACTCTCCTGTGAGTCCAGTTTTAGATTCCGATGCTTCACTTCAGGTTTACTGTATCCCTTGGACCTTCTTATTGACGATGAAACACAGAAATTGCATCCAAATTTAATACAAAAGAAACAATGCCGACTTAAGTACAAGAGGACTGACACTCTAACTTTCTATGATTTGAACCTCTCCTGTGAGTCCAGTTTTGGATTCCGATGCTTCACTTCAGGTTTACTGTATACCTTGGACCTTCTAATTGACGATGAAACACAAAAATTGCATCCGAATTTAATACAAATTGCACAATGCCGACTTAAGTACAAGATTACTGACACTCCGACTTTCTATGATTTGAAAATCTCCTGTGTGTCCAGTTTTAGATTCCGATGCTTCACTTCAGGTTTACTGTATCCCTTGGACCTTCTTATTGACGATGAAACACAGAAATTGCATCTGAATTTAATACAAAAGGCACAATGCCGACTTAAGTACAAGAGGACTGACACTCTAACTTTCTATGATTTGAACCTCTCCTGTGAGTCCGGTTTTAGATTCCGATGCTTCACTTCAGGTTTACTGTATCCCTTGGTCCTTCTTAGTGACGATGAAACACATAAATTGCATCCGAATTGAATACAAAAGGCACAATGCCTACTTAAGTACAAGAGGACTAACACTCCGACTTTCTATGATTTGAAAATCTCCTGTGAGTCATGTTTTAGAGTCCGATGCTCCACTTTAGGTTTACTGTTTCCCTTGGACCTTCTTATTGACAATGAAACACATAAATTGCATCCGAATTTAATACAAAAGGCACAATGCCGACTTAAGTACAAGAGGATTGACATACTAACTTTCTATTATTTGAACCTCTCCTGTGAGTCCAATTTTAGATTCCGATGCTTCACTTCAGGTTTACTGTATCCCTTGGACCTTCTTATTGACGATGAAACACAGAAATTGCATTCGAATTTAATACAAAAGGCACAAAGCCGACTTAAGTACAAGAGGACTGACACCCTAAATTTCTATGGTTTGAACCTCTCCTGTGAGTCCAGTTTTAGATTCCGATACTTCACTTCAGGTTTACTGTCTCCCTTGGACCTTCTTATTGACGATGAAACACAGAAATCGCATCCGAATTTAATACAAAACGCACAATGCCGACTTAAGTACAAGAGGACTGACACTCTAACTTTCTATTATTTGAACCTCTCCTGTGAGTCCAGTTTTAGATTCCGATGCTTCACTTCAGGTTTACTGTATCCCTTGGACCTTCTTATTGACGATGAAACACAGAAATTGCATCTGAATTTAATACAAAAGAAACAATGCCGACTTAACTACAAGAGGACTGACACTCTAACTTTCTATGATTTGAACCTCTCCTGTGAGTCCAGTTTTGGATTCCGATGCTTCACTTCAGGTTTACTGTATACCTTGGACCTTCTAATTGACGATGAAACACAAAAATTGCATCCGAATTTAATACAAATTGCACAATGCCGACTTAAGTACAAGATTACTGACACTCCGACTTTCTATGATTTTAAAATCTCCTGTGTGTCCAGTTTTAGATTCCGATGCTTCACTTCAGGTTTACTGTATCACTTGGACCTTCTTATTGACGATGAAACACAGAAATTGCATCTGAATTTAATACAAAAGGCACTATGCCGACTTAAGTACAAGAGGACTGACACTCTAACTTTCTATGATTTGAACCTCTCCTGTGAGTCCGGTTTTAGATTCCGATGCTTCACTTCACGTTTACTGTATCCCTTGGTCCTTCTTAGTGACGATGAAACACATAAATTGCATCCGAATTGAATACAAAAGGCACAATGCCTACTTAAGTACAAGAGGACTGACACTCCGACTTTCTATGATTTGAAAATCTCCTGTGAGTCATGTTTTAGAGTCCGATGCTTCACTTTAGGTTTACTGTTTCCCTTGGACCTTCTTATTGACAATGAAACACATAAATTGCATCCGAATTTAATACAAAAGGCACAATGCCGACTTAAGTACAAGAGGATTGACATACTAACTTTCTATTATTTGAACCTCTCCTGTGAGTCCAGTTTTAGATTCCGATGCTTCACTTCAGGTTTACTGTATCCCTTGGACCTTCTTATTGACGATGAAACACAGAAATTGCATCCGAATTTAATACAAAACGCACAATGCCGACTGAAGTACAAGAGGATTGACACTCTAACTTTCTATTATTTGAACCTCTCCTGTGAGTCCAGTTTTAGATTCCGATGCTTCACTTCAGGTTTACTGTATACCTTGGACCTTCTAATTGACGATGAAACACAAATATTGCATCCGAATTTAATACAAAAGGCACAATGCCGACTTAAGTACAAGAGGATTGACATACTAACTTTCTATTATTTGAACCTCTCCTGTGAGTCCAATTTTAGATTCCGATGCTTCACTTCAGGTTTACTGTATCCCTTGGACCTTCTTATTGACGATGAAACACAGAAATTGCATACGAATTTAATACAAATTGCACAATGCCGACTTAAGTACAAGAGGGCTGACACTCTAAGTTTCTATGATTTGAACCACTCCTGTGAGTCCAGATTTAGATTCCGATGCTTCACTTCAGGTTTTTTGTATCCCTTGGTCCTTCTTATTGACGATGAAACACAGCAATTGCATCCGATTGAATACAAAAGGCACAATGCCGACTTAAGTACAAGAGGACTGACACTCCGGCTTTCTATGATTTGAAAATCTCCCGTGAGTCCAGTTTTTGATTCTGATGCTTCACTTCAGGTTTACTGTTTTTCTTGGACCTTCTTATTGACAATGAAACACATAAATTGCATCCGAATTTAATACAATAGGCACAATGCCGACTTAAGTACAAGAAGATTGACACTCTAACTTTCTATGATTTGAACCTCTCCTGTGAGTCCGGTTTTAGATTCCGATGCTTCACTTCAGGTTTACTGTTTCCCTTGGACCATCTTATTGACGATGAAACACAGAAATTGCATCTGATTTTAATACAAAAGAAACAATGCCGACTTAAGTACAAGAGGACTGACACTCTAACTTTCTATGAATTGAACCTATCCTGTGAGTCCGGTTTTAGATTCCGATGCTTCACTTCAGGTTTACTGTATCCCTTGGTCCTTCTTAGTGACGATGAAACACATAAATTGCATCCGAATTGAATACAAAAGGCACAATGCCTACTTAAGTACAAGAGGACTGACACTCCGACTTTCTATGATTTGAAAATCTCCTGTGAGTACAGTTTTAGAGTCCGATGCTTAACTTTAGGTTTGCTGTTTCCCTTGGACTTTCTTATTGACAATGAAACACATAAATTGCATCCGAATTTAATACAAAAGGCACAATACCGACTTAAGTACAAGAGGATTGACATACTAACTTCCTATTATTTGAACCACTCCTGTGAGTCCAGTTTTAGATTCCGATGCTTCACTTCATATTTACTGTATCCCTTGGACCTTCTTATTGACGATGAAACACAGAAATTGCATCCGAATTTAATACAAAAGGCACAATGCCGACTTAAGTACAAGAGGACTGACACCCTAAATTTCTATGGTTTGAACCTCTCCTGTGAGTCCATTTTTTGATTCCGATACTTCACTTCTGGTTTACTGTCTCCCTTGGACCTTCTTATTGACGATGAAACATATAAATTGCATCCGAATTTAATACAAAAGGCACAATGCCGACTTAAGTACAAGAGGACTGACACTCTAACTTTCTATGATTTGAACCTCTCCTGTGAGTCCAGTTTTGGATTCCGATGCTTCACTTCAGGTTTACTGTATACCTTGGACCTTCTAATTGACGATGAAACACAAAAATTGCATCCGAATTTAATACAAATTGCACAATGCCGACTTAAGTACATGATTACTGACACTCCGACTTTCTATGATTTGAAAATCTCCTATGAGTCCAGTTTTAGATTCCGATGCTTCACTTCAGGTTTACTGTTTCCCTTGGACCTTCTTATTGACAATGAAATACATAAATTGCATCCGAATTTAAAACAAAAGGCACAATGCCGAGTTAAGTACAAGAGGATTGACACTCTAACTTTCTATGGTTTGAACCTCTCCTGTGAGTCCAGTTTTAGATTCCGATGCTTCACTTCAGGTTTACAGTATCCCTTGGACCTTCTTATTGACGACGAAACACAGAAATTGCATCCGTATTTAATACAAAGGGCACAATGCGGACTTAAGTACCAGAGGACTGACACTTTAACTTTCTATGATTTGAACCTCTCCTGTGAGTCCAGTTTTAGATTCCGATGCTTCACTTCAGGTTTACTGTAACCCTTGGACCTTCTTATTGACGATGAAACACAGAAATTGCATCCGAATTAATTACAAAAGGCACAGTGCCGACTTAAGTACAAGAGGATTGACACTCTAAGTTTCTATTATTTGAACTCTCCTGTGAGTCCAGTTTTAGATTCCGATGCTTCACTTCAGGTTTACTGTATCCCTTGGACCTTCTTATTGACGATGAAACACAGAAATTGCATCTGAATTTAATACAAAAGGAACAATGCCGACTTAAGTACAAGAGGACTGACACTCTAACTTTCTATGATTTGAACCTCTCCTGTGAGTCCAGTTTTGGATTCCGATGTTTCACTTCAGGTTTACTGTATACCTTGGACCTTCTAATTGACGATGAAACACAAAAATTGCATCCGAATTTAATACAAATTGCACAATGCCGACTTAAGTACAAGATTACTGACACTCCGACTTTCTATGATTTGAAAATCTCCTGTGTGTCCAGTTTTAGATTCCGATGCTTCACTTCAGGTTTACTGTTTCCCTTGGACCTTCTTATTGGCAATGAAATACATAAATTGCATCCGAATTTAAAACAAAAGGCACAATGCCGAGTTAAGTACAAGAGGATTGACACTCTAACTTTCTATGGTTTGAACCTCTCCTGTGAGTCCAGTTTTAGATTCCGATGCTTCACTTCAGGTTTACAGTATCCCTTGGACCTTCTTATTGACGATGAAACACAGAAATTCCATCCGTATTTAATACAAAAGGCACAATGCCGACTTAAGTACAAGAGGACTGACACTCCGACTTTCTATGATTTGAAAATCTGCTGTGAGTCTAGTTTTAGATTCCGATGCTTCACTTCAGGTTTACTGTATCCCTTGGACCTTCTTATTGACAATGAAATACATAAATTGCATCCGAATTTAAAACAAAAGGCACAATGCCGACTTAAGTACAAGAGGATTGACACTCTAACTTTCTATGATTTGAACCTCTCCTGTGAGTCCAGTTTTAGATTCCGATGCTTCACTTCAGGTTTACCGTATCCCTTGGACTTTCTTATTGACGATGAAACACAGAAATTGCATCCGAATTTAATACAAAAGGCACAATGCCGACTTAAGTACCAGAGGACTGACACTTTAACTTTCTATGATTTGAACCTCTTCTGTGAGTCCAGTTTTAGATTCCGATACTTCACTTCAGGTTTACTGTATCCCTTGGACCTTCCTATTGACGATGAAACACAGAAATTGCATCCGAATTTAATAGAAAAGGCACAATGCCGACTTAAGTACAAGCGGATTGACACTCTAACTTTCTATGATTTGAACCTCTCCTGTGAGTCCAGTTTTAGATTCCGATGCTTCACTTCAGGTTTACTGTATCCGTTGGACCTTCTTATTGACGGTGAAACACAGAAATTGCATCCGAATTTAATACAAAAGGCACAATGCCGACTTAAGTGCAAGAGGACTGACACTCTAACTTTCTATGATTTGAACCTCTCCTGTATGTACAGTTTTAGATTCCGATGCTTCACTTCAGGTTTACTGTTTCCCTTGGACTTTCTTATTGACGATGAAACACAGAAATAGCATGCGAATTTAATACAAAAGGCACAATGCCGACATAAGTACAAGAGGACTGACACTCTAACTTTCTATGATTTGAACCTCTCCTGTGAGTCCAGTTTTAGATTCCGATGCTTCACTTCAGGTTTACTGTATCCCTTGGACCTTCCTATTGACGATGAAACACAGAAATTGCATCCGAATGTGATACAAAAGGCACAATGACGACTTAAGTGCAAAAGGACTGACACTCTATCGTTCTATGATTTGAACCTCTCCTGTGAGTTCAGTTTTAGATTCCGATGCTTCACTTCAGGTTTACTGTTTCCCTTGGACCTTCTTATTGACGATGAAACACAGAAATAGCATCCGAAATTCATACAAAAGGCACAATGGCGACTTAAGTACTAGAGGACAGACACTGTAACTTTCTATTATTTGAACCTCTCCTGTGAGTCTGGTTTTAGATCCCGAAGCTTCACTTCAGGTTTACTGTATACCTTGGCCTTCTTATTGACAATGAAACACAGTAATTGCATCCGATTTTAATAAAAAAGGCACAATTCCGACTTAAGTACAAGAGGATTGACACTCTAACTTTCTATGATTTGAACCTCTCCTGTGAGTCCAGTTTTAGATTCCGATGCTTCACTTCAGGTTTACAGTATCCCTTGGACCTTCTTATTGACGATGAAACACAGAAATTGCATCCGAATTTGATACAAAAGGCACAATGCCGACTTAAGTACAAGAGGATTGACACTCTAAGTTTCTATGATTTGAACCTCTCCTGTGAGTCCAGTTTTAGATTCCGATGCTTCACTTCAGGTTTACTGTATGCCTTGGACCTTCTTATTGACGATGAAACACAGAAATTGCATCCGAATTGAATACAAAAGGCACAATGCCGACTTAAGTACAAGAGGACTGACACTCCGACTTTCTATGATTTGAAAATCTCCTGTGAGTCTAGTTTTAGATTCCGATGCTTCACTTCAGGTTTACTGTATCCCTTGGACCTTCTTATTGACAATGAATTACATAAATTCCATCCGAATTTAAAACAAAAGGCACAAAATCCGACTTAAGTACAAGAGGATTGACACTCTAACTTTCTATGATTTGAACCTCTCCTGTGAGTCCAGTTTTAGATTCCGATGCTTCACTTCAGGTTTACAGTATCCCTTGGACCTTCTTATTGACGATGAAACACAGAATTAGTATCCGATTTTAAAACAAAAGGCACAATGCCGACTTAAGTACAACAGGATTGACACTCTAACTTTCAATGATTTGATCCTACCCTGCGAGTCCAGTTTTAGATTCCGATGCTTCACTTCAGGTTTTCTGTATCCCTTGGAGCATCTTATTGACGATGAAACACAGAAATTACATCCGAATTTAATACAAAAGGCTCAATGCCGATTTTAGTGCAAGAGGACTGACACTCTAACTTTCTATGGATTGAACCTCTCCGGTGAGTCCAGTTTTAGATTCCGATGCCTCACTTCAGGTTTACTGTTTCCTATGGACCTTCTTATTGACGTTGAAACACAGAAATTGCATCCGCATTTAATACAAAAGGCACAATGCCGACTTAAGTACAAGAGGACTGACACTCCTACTTTCTATGATTTGAAAATCTCCTGTGAGTCTAGTTTTAGATTCCGATGCTTCACTTCAGGTTTACTGTATCTCTTGGACCTTCTTATTGACAATGAAATACATAAATTGCATCCGAATTTAAAACAAAAGGCACAAAATCCGACTTAAGTACAAGAGGATTGACACTCTAACTTTCTATGATTTGAACCTCTCCTGTGAGTCCGGTTTTAGGTTCCGATGCTTCACTTTAGGTTTACTGTTTCCCTTGGACCTTCTTATTGACGATGAAACACAGAAATTGCATCTGAATTTAATACAAAAGAAACAATGCCGACTTAATTGCAAGAGGACTGACACTCTAACTTTCTATGATTTGAACCTCTCCTGTGAGTCCGGTTTTAGATTCCGATGCTTCACTTCAGGTTTACTGTATCCCTTGGACCTTCTTATTGACGATGAAACACAGAAATTGCATTCGAATTTAATACAAAAGGCACAATGCCGACTTAAGTACAAGAGGACTGACACTCCTACTTTCTATGATTTGAAAATCTCCTGTGAGTCTAGTTTTAGATTCCGATGCTTCACTTCCGGTTTACTGTATCCCTTGGACCTTCTTATTGACAATGAATTACATAAATTGCATCCGAATTTAAAACAAAAGGCACAATGCCGATTTAAGTACAAGAGGATTGACACTCTAACTTTCTATGATTTGAACCTCTCCTGTGAGTCCAGTTTTAGATTCTGATGCTTCACTTCAGGTTTACTGTATCCCTTGGACTTTCTTATTGACGATGAAACACAGAAATTGCATCCGAATTTAATACAAAAGGCACAATGCCGACTTAAGTACAAGAGGACTGACACCCTAAATTTCTATGGTTTGAACCTCTCCTGTGAGTCCAGTTTTAGATTCCGATACTTCACTTCAGGTTTACTGTCTCCCTTGGACCTTCTTATTGACGATGAAACATAGAAATTGCATCCGAATTTAATACAAAAGGCACAATGCCGACTTAAGTACAAGAGGACTGACACTCCAACTTTCTATGATTTGAACCTCTCCTGAGAGTCCAGTTTTAGATTCCGATGCTTCACTTCAGTTTTACTGTATCCCTTGGACCTTGTAATTGACGATGAAACACAAAAATTGCATCCGAATTTAATACAAATTGCACAATGCCGACTTAAGTACAAGATTACTGGCACTCCGACTTTCTATGATTTGAAAATCTCCTGTGAGTCCAGTTTTAGATTCCGATGCTTCACTTCAGGTTTACTCTTTCCCTTGGACCTTCTTATTGACAATGAAATACATATATTGCTTCCGAATTTAAAATAAAAGGCACAATGCCGACTTAAGTACAAGAGGATTGACACTCTAACTTTCTATGGTTTGAACCTCTCCTGTGAGCCCAGTTTTAGATTCCGATGCTTCACTTCAGGTTTACAGTATCCCTTGGACCTTCTTATTGACGATGAAACACAGAAATTGCATCAGAATTTAATACAAAAGGCACAATGCCGACTTAAGTACCAGAGGACTGACACTTTAACTTTCTATGATTTGAACCTCTCCTGTGAGTCCAGTTTTAGATTCCGATGCTTCACTTCAGGTTTACTGTATCCCTTGGACCTTCTTATTGACGATGAAACACAGAAATTGCATCGGAATTTAATACAAAAGGCACAATACCGACTTAAGTACAAGAGGATTGACACTCTAAGTTTCTATGATTTGAACCTCTCCTGTGAGTCCAGTTTAAGATTCCGATGCTTCACTTCAGGTTTACTGTATCCCTTGGACCTTCTTATTGACGATGAAACACAGAAATTGCATTCGAATTTAATACAAAAGGCACAATGCCGACTTAAGTACAAGAGGACTGACACTCCTACTTTCTATGATTTGAAAATCTCCTGTGAGTCTAGTTTTAGATTCCGATGCTTCACTTCCGGTTTACTGTATCCCTTGGACCTTCTTATTGACAATGAATTACATAAATTGCATCCGAATTTAAAACAAAAGGCACAATGCCGATTTAAGTACAAGAGGATTGACACTCTAACTTTCTATGATTTGAACCTCTCCTGTGAGTCCAGTTTTAGATTCTGATGCTTCACTTCAGGTTTACAGTATCCCTTGGACCTTCTTATTGACGATGAAACACAGAAATTGCATCCGAATTTAATACAAAAGGCACAACGCCGACTTAAGTACCAGAGGACTGACACTTTACCTTTCTATGATTTGAACCTCTTCTGTGAGTCCAGTTTTAGATTCCGATGCTTCACTTCAGGTTTACTGTATCCCTTGGACCTTCTTATTGACGATGAAACACAGAAATTGCATCCGAATTTAATACAAAAGGCACAATGCCGACTTAAGTACAAGAGGATTGACACTCTAACTTTCTATGATTTGAACCTCTCCTGTGAGTCCAGTTTTAGATTCCGATGCTTCACTTCAGTTTTACTGTATCCCTTGGACCTTCTTATTGACGATGAAACACAGAAATTGCATCCGAATTTAATACAAAAGGCACAATGTCGACTTAAGTGCAAGAGGACTGACACTCTAACTTTCTGTGATTTGAACCTCTCCTGTATGTACAGTTTTAGATTCCGAGGCTTCACTTCAGGTTTACTGTTTCCCTTGGACTTTCTTATTGACGATGAAACACAGAAATAGCATGCGAATTTAATACAAAAGGCACAATGCCGACTTAAGTACAAGAGGACTGACACTCTAACTTTCTATGATTTGAACCTCTCCTGTGAGTCCAGTTTTAGATTCCGATGCTTCACTTCAGGTTTACTGTATCCCTTGGACCTTCCTATTGACGATGAAACACAGAAATTGCATCCGAATTTAATACAAAAGGCACAATGCCGACTTAAGTACAAGAGGACTGACACTCCGACTTTCTATGATTTGAAAATCTCCTGTGAGTCTAGTTTTAGATTCCGATGCTTCACTTCAGGTTTACTGTATCCCTTGTACCTTCTTATTGACAATGAAATACATAAATTGCATCCGAATTTAAAACAAAAGGCACAATGCCGACTTAAGTACAAGAGGGTTGACACTCTAACTTTCTATGATTTGAACCGCTCCTGTGAGTCCAGTTTTAGATTCCGATGCTTCACTTCAGGTTTACAGTATCCCTTGGACCTTCTTATTGACGATGAAACACAGAAATTGCATCCGAATTTAATACAAAAGGCACAAAACGGCTTAAGTACAAGAGGACTGACACTCTCACTTTCTACGATTTGAACCTCTCCTGTGAGTCCAGTTTTAGTTTCCGATCATTCACTTCGAGTTTACTGTATACCTTGCACCTTTTTATTGACTATGAAACACAGAAATTGCAACGGAATTTAATACAAAAGGCACAATGCCGACTTAAATACAATAGGACTGACACTCTCACTTTCTACGATTTCAAACTCTCCTGTGAGTCCAGTTTTAGGTTCCGATGCTTCACTTCAGGTTTACAGTATCCCTTGGACCTTCTTATTGACGATGAAACACAGAAATTGCATCAGAATTTAATACAAAAGGCACAATGCCGACTTAAGTACCAGAGGACTGACACTTTAACTTTCTATGATTTGAACCTCTCCTGTGAGTCCAGTTTTAGATTCCGATGCTTCACTTCAGGTTTACTGTATCCCTTGGACCTTCTTATTGACGATGAAACACAGAAATTGCATCCGAATTTAATACAAAAGGCACAATACCGACTTAAGTACAAGAGGATTGACACTCTAAGTTTCTATGATTTGAACCTCTCCTGTGAGTCCAGTTTTAGATTCCGATGCTTCACTTCAGGTTTACTGTATCCCTTGGACCTTCTTATTGACGATGAAACACAGAAATTGCATCCGAATTTAATAAAAAAGGCACAATGCCGACTTAAGTACAAGAGGACTGACACTCCGACTTTCTATGATTTGAAAACCTCCTGTGAGTCTAGTTTTAGATTCCGATGCTTCACTTCCGGTTTACTGTATCCCTTGGACCTTCTTATTGACAATGAATTACATAAATTGCATCCGAATTTAAAACAAAAGGCACAATGCCGACTTAAGTACAAGAGGATTGACACTCTAACTTTCTATGATTTGAACCTCTCCTGTGAGTCCAGTTTTAGATTCCGATGCTTCACTTCAGGTTTACAGTATCCCTTGGACCTTCTTATTGACGATGAAACACAGAAATTGCATCCGAATTTAATACAAAAGGCACAATGCCGACTTAAGTACCAGAGGACTGACACTTTACCTTTCTATGATTTGAACCTCTTCTGTGAGTCCAGTTTTAGATTCCGATGCTTCACTTCAGGTTTACTATATCCCTTGGACCTTCTTATTGACGATGAAACACAGAAATTGCAACCGAATTTAATACAAAAGGCACAATGCCGACTTAAGTACAAGAGGATTGACACTCTAACTTTCTATGATTTGAACCTCTCCTGTGAGTCCAGTTTTGGATTCCGATGCTTCACTTCAGTTTTACTGTATCCCTTGGACCTTCTTATTGACGTTGAAACACAGAAATTGCATCCGAATTTAATACAAAAGGCACAATGTCGACTTAAGTGCAAGAGGACTGACACTCTAACTTTCTATGATTTGAACCTCTCCTGTATGTACAGTTTTAGATTCCGAGGCTTCACTTCAGGTTTACTGTTTCCCTTGGACTTTCTTATTGACGATGAAACACAGAAATAGCATGCGAATTTAATACAAAAGGCACAATGCCGACTTAAGTACAAGAGGACTGACACTCTAACTTTCTATGATTTGAACCTCTCCTGTGAGTCCAGTTTTAGATTCCGATGCTTCACTTCAGGTTTAGTGTATCCCTTGGACCTTCCTATTGACGATGAAACACAGAAATTGCATCCGAATTTAATACAAAAGGCACAATGCCGACTTAAGTACAAGAGGACTGACACTCCGACTTTCTATGATTTGAAAATCTCCTGTGAGTCTAGTTTTAGATTCCGATGCTTCACTTCAGGTTTACTGTATCCCTTGGACCTTCTTATTGACAATGAAATACATAAATTGCATCCGAATTTAAAACAAAAGGCACAATGCCGACTTAAGTACAAGAGGATTGACACTCTAACTTTCTATGATTTGAACCTCTCCTGTGAGTCCAGTTTTAGATTCCGATGCTTCACTTCAGGTTTACAGTATCCCTTGGACCTTCTTATTGACGATGAAACACAGAAATTGCATCCGAATTTAATACAAAAGGCACAAAACGACTTAAGTACAAGAGGACAGACACTCTCACTCTCTATGATTTGAACCTCTCCTGTGAGTCCAGTTTAGGTTCCGATGCTTCACTTCAGGTTTACTGTATACCTTGGACCTTCTTATTGAGGATGAAACACAGTAATTGCATCCGAATTTAATACAAAAAGCACAATGCCGACTTAAGTACAAGCGGACTGACACTCTCACTTTCTACGATTTGAACCTCTCCTGTGAGTCCAGTTTTAGGTTCCGATGCTTCACTTCAAGTTAACTGCATACCTTGAACCTTCTTATTGACGATGAAACACAGAAATTGCATCCGAATTTAATACAAAAGGCACAATGCCGACTTAAGTACACGAGGACTGACACTCTCACTTTCTACGATTTGAATTTCTCCTGTGAGTCCAGTATTAGAGTCCGCTGCTTCACTTCAGGTTCACTGTATACCTTGCACCTGCTTATTGACGATGAAACACAGAAATTGCATCCGAGTTTAATACAAAAGGAACAATGCCCACTTAAGTACAAGAGGACTGACACTCTCACTTTCTACGATTTGAACCTCTCCTGTGAGTCCAGTTTTAGATTCCGATGCTTCACGTCAAGATTACTGTATACCTTGCACCTTCTTATTGACGACCAAACACATAAATTGCATCCGAATTTAATACAAAATGCACAAGGCCGACTTAAGTAGAAGAGGACTGACTCTCTAACTTTCTATGCTTTGAACCTCTCCTGTGAGCCTAGTGTTAGATTCCGATGCTTCACTTCAGGTTTACTGTATCCATTGGACTTTCTTATTTACGATAAAACACAGAAATTGCATCCAAATTTAATACAAAAGGCACAATGCCAACTTAAGTACAAGAGAACTGACACTCTAACTTTCTATGATTTGAACCTCTCCTGTGAGTCCAGTTTTAGATTCCGATGCTTCACTTCAGGATTACTGTATACCTTGCACCTTCTTATTGACGATGAAACACAGAAATTGCATCGGAATTTAATACAAAAGGCACAATGCCGACTTAAGTAAAAGAGCACTAACACTCTCTCTTTCTATGATTTGAACCTCTCCTGTGAGTCCAGTTTTAGATTCTGATGCTTCACTTCAGGTTTACTGTATGCCTTGGACCTTCTTCTTGACGATGAAACACAGATATTGCATCCGAATTTGATACATAAGGCACAATGCCGACCTAAGTAAAAGAGGACTGACACTCTGACTTTCTATGATTTGAACCTCTCCTGTGAGTCCAGTTTTAGATTCCGATGCTTCACTTCAGGTTTACTGTATACCTTGCACCTTCTTATTGTCGATGAAACACAGAAATTGCATCCGAAATTAATACAAAAGGCACAATGCCGACTTAAGTACACGAGGACTGACACTCTCACTTTCTACGATTTAAACCTCTCCTGTGAGTCCAGTATTAGAGTCCGATGCTTCACTTCCGGTTTACTGTATACCTTGCACCTTCTTATTGACGATGAAACACAGAAATTGCATCTGAATTGAATATAAAAAGCACAATGCCGAGTTAAGTACAAGAGGACTGACACTCTCACTTTCTACGATTTGAACCTCTCCTGTGAGTCCAGTTTTAGATTCCGATGCTTCACTTCGAGTTTACTGTATACCTTGCACCTTCTTATTGACGATCAAACACAGAAATTGCATCGGAATTTAATACAAAAGGCACATTGCCGACTTAAGTACAAGAGGCCTGACACTCTCACTTCCTACGATTTGAACCTCTCCTGTGAGTCCCGTTTTAGATTCCGATGCTTCACTTCAGGATTACTGTATACCTTGCACCTTCTTATTGACGACGAAACACATAAATTGCATCCGAATTTAATACAAAAGGCACAATGCCGACTTAAGTACACGAGGACTGACAGTCTCACTTTCTACGATTTGAACCTCTCCTGTGAGTCCAGTATTAGAGTCCGATGCTTCTCTTCAGTTTTACTGTATACCTTGCACCTTCTTATTGACGATGAAACACAAAAATTGCATCCGAATTGAATACAAAAGGCACAATGCCGACTTAAGTACAAGAGGACTGACACTCTCACTTTCTACGATTTGAACCTCTCCTGTGAGTCCAGTTTTAGATTCCGATGCTTCACTTCAGGTTTACTGTATACCTTGCACCTTCTTATTGTCGATGAAACACAGAAATTGCATCCGAAATTAATACAAAAGGCACAATGCCGACTTATGTACACGAGGACTGACACTCTCACTTTCTACGATTTAAACCTCTCCTGTGAGTCCAGTATTAGAGTCCGATGCTTCACTTCCGGTTTACTGTATACCTTGCACCTTCTTATTGACGATGAAACACAGAAATTGCATCAGAATTGAATATAAAAAGCACAATGCCGAGTTAAGTACAAGAGGACTGACACTCTCACTTTCTACGATTTGAACCTCTCCTGTGAGTCCACTTTTAGATTCCGATGCTTCACTTCGAGTTTACTGTATACCTTGCACCTTCTTATTGACGATCAAACACAGAAATTGCATCGGATTTTAATACAAAAGGCACATTGCCGACTTAAGTACAAGAGGACTGTCACTCTCACTTCCTACGATTTGAACCTCTCCTGTGGGTCCAGTTTTAGATTCCGATGCTTCACTTCAGGATTACTGTATACCTTGCACCTTCTTATTGACGATCAAACACAGAAATTGCATCGGAATTTATTACAATAGGCACAATGCCGACTTAAATACAAGAGGACTGACACTCTCACTTTCTACGATTTGAACCTCTCCTGTGAGTCCAATTTTAGGTTCTGATGCTTCACTTCAAGTTTACTGTATACCTTGCACCTTCTTATTGACGATGAAGCTCAGAAATTGCATCTCAATTTAATACAAATGGCACAGTGCCGACTTAAGTACAAGAGGACTGACACTCTCACTCTCTATGATTTTAACCTCTCCTGTGAGTCCACTTTTAGATTCCGAAGCTCCACTTCTGGTTTACTGTATACCTTGCACCTTCTTATTGACGATGAAACACAGAAATTGCATCCGAATTTAATACAAAAGGCACATTGACGACTTATGTACAAGAGGAGTGACACACTGACTTTCTACGTTTTGAACCTCTCCTGTGAGTCCAGTTTTAGATTCCGATGCCTCACGGCAAGATTACTGTATACCTTGCACCTTCTTATTGACGATGAAACACAGAAAATGCATCCGAATTTAATACAAAATGCACAATGCCGACTTAAGTAGAAGAGGACTGACACTCTAACTTTCTATGATTTGAACCTCTCCTGTGAGTCCAGTGTTAGATTCCGATGCTTCACTTCAGGCTTACTCTATCCCTTGGACTTCCTTATTGACGATAAAACACAGAAGTTGCATCCAAATTTAATACAAAAGGCACAATGCCAACTTAAGTACAAGAGGACTGACACTCTAACTTTCTATGATTTGAACCTCTCCTGTGAGTCCAGTTTTAGATTCCGATGCTTCACTTCATGATTACTGTGTACCTTGCACCTTCTTATTGACGATGAAACACAGAAATTGCATCCGAATTTAATACAAATGGCACAATGCCGACTTAAGTAAAAGAGGACTGCCACTCTCACTTTCTATGATTTGATCCTCTCCTATGAGTCCAGTTTTAGATTCCGATGCTTCACGTCAGGTCTACTATATACCTTGGATTCTCGTATTGATGATGAAACACAGAAACTGCATAGGATTTCAATGCAAAAGTAACAATGCCGACTTAAGTACTCGTGGACTGACACTCACTCTTTCTATGATTTGAACCCCTCCTGTGAGTCCAGTTTTAGATTCCGATGCTTCACTTCAGGTTTACTGTATCCCTTGGACATTCTTATTTACGATGAAACACAGAGTTTGCTTACGAATTTAATACAAAATGCACAATGCCGACTTAAGTACAAGAAGACTGACACTCTCACTTTCTACGATTTGAACATCCCCTGTGAGGCCAGTTTTAGATTCGGATGCTTCAATTCAGGTTTACTGTATCCCTTGGAACTTCTTATTGACGATGTAACACAGAAATTGCATCCGAATTTAGTACAAAAGGCACAATGCCGACTTAAGTACAAGAGGACTGACACTCCAACTTTCTATGATTTGAACCTCTCCTGTGAGTCCAGTTGTAGATTCCGATGCTTCTCTTCAGGTTTACTGTATACCTTGCTCCTTCGTATTGACGATGAAACACAGATATTGCATCCGAATTTAATACAAAAGGCACAATGCCGACCAAAGTAAAAGAGGACTGACACCATCACTTTCTATGATTTGAACCTCTCCTGTGAGTCCAGTTTTAGATTCCGATGCTTCACTTCAGGTTATTGTATCCCTTGGACCTTCTTATTGACGATGAAACACAGAAATTGCATCCGAATTTAATACAAAAGGCACAATGCCGACATAAGTAAAAGAGGAATGGCACTCTCACTTTCTATGATTTGAACCTCTCCTGTGAGTCCAGTTTAAGATTCCGATGCTTCACTTCAGATTTACTCCATACTTTTGACCTTCTTATTGACGATGAAACACAGAGTTTGCATCCGAATTTAATACATAAGCACAATGCCGACTTAAGTACAGGAGGACTGACACTCTAACTTTCTAAGATTTGAACCTCTCCTGTGACTCCAGTTTTAGATTCCGATGCTTCACTTCAGGTTTACTGTATCCTTGCAACTTCTTATTGACGATGAAACACAGATATTGCATCCGAATTTAATACAATAGGCACAATGCCGACTTAAGTAAAAGAGGACTGACACTCTCACCTTCTGTCATTTGAACCTCTCCTGTGAGTCCAGTTTTAGATTCCGATGCTTCACTTCGGGTTTACTGTATGCCTTGGACCTTCTTATTGACGATGAGACACAGAAATTGCATCTGAATTTAATACAAAAGGCACAATGCCGACTTAAGTACAAGAGGACCGACACTCTAACTGTCTATGTTTTGAACCGCTCCTGTGAATCCAGTTTTAGATTCCGATGCTTCACTTCAGGTTTACTGAATCCCTTGGACCTTCTTATTTACGATGAAACACAGGGTAGGCATCCGAATGTAATACAAAAGGCACAAATCCGACTTCAGTACAAGATTACTGACACTCTCACTTTCTATGATTTGAACCTCTCCTGTGAGACCAGTTTTGGATTCTAATGCTTCACTTCAGGTTTACTGTATACCTTGGACCCTCTTATTTACGATGAAACAAAGAAATTGCTTCCGAATTTAATAGAAAAGGCACAATGCCGACCTAAGTAAAAGAGGACTGACACTCTCCCTTTCTATGATTTGAACCTCTCCTGTGAGTCCAGTTTTAGATTCCGATGTTTCACTTCAGGTTTACTGTATACCTTGCACCTTCTTATTGACGATGAAACACAGAAGTTGTATCGGAATTAAATTCAAAAGGCACAATGCCGACTTAAACACAAAAGTACTGGCACTCTCATTTTCTATGATTTGAACCTCTCCTGTGAATCCAGTATTAGAGTCCGATGCTTCACTTCAGGTTCACTGTATACCTTGCACCTTCTTATTGACGATGAAACACAGAAATTGCATCCGAATTGAATATAAAAGGCACAATGCCGACTTAAGTACAAGAGGACTGACACTCTCACTTTCTATGATTTGAACCTCTCCTGTGAGACCAGTTTTAAATTCCGATGCATCACTTCAGGTTTACTGTATTCCTTGGACCTTCATATTAACGATGAAACACAGAAATTGCATCCGAATTTAATACAAAAGGCACAATGCCGACTTAAGTACACGAGGACTGACACTCTCACTTTCTACGATTTGAACCTGTCCTGTGAGTCCAGTATTAGAGTCCGATGCTTCACTTCAGGTTCACTGTATACCTTGCACCTTTTTATTGACGATGAAACACAGAAATTGCATCCGAATTGAATATAAAAGGCACAATGCCGACCTAAGTAAAAGAGGACTGACACTCTCACTTTCTATGATTTGAACCTCTCCTGTGAGTCCAGTTTTAGATTCCGATACTTCACTTCAGATTTACTGTATCCCTTGGACCTTCGTATTGACGATGAAACACAGAAATTGCATCCGAATTTAATACAAAAGGCACAATGCCGACTTAAGTGAATGAGGACGGACAATCTCTCTTTTGTATGATTTGAGCCTATCCTGTGAGTCCAGTTTTTGATTCCGATGCTTCACTTCAGGTTTACTGTATACCTTGGACCTTCATATTGACACTGAAACACAGAAATTGCATCCGAATTTAATACAAAAGGCACAATGCCGATTTCAGTACTAGAGGACTGACACTCTCACTTTCTATGATTTGAACCTCTCCTGTGAGTCCAGTTTTAGATTCCGATGCATCACTTCAGGTTTACTGTATTCCTTGGACCTTCTTATTGACGATGAAACACAGAAATTGCATCCGAATTTAATACAAAAGGCACAATGCCGACTTAAGTACACGAGGACTGACAATCTCACTTTTTACGATTTGAACCTCTCCTGTGAATCCAGTTTTAGATTCCGATGCTTCACTTCAGGTTTACTGTATCCCTTGGACCTTCTTAATTACGATGAAACACAGAGTTTGCATCCGAATTTAATACAAAATGCACAATGCCGACTTAAGTACAACAGGATTGACACTCTAACTTTCAATGATTTGATCCTACCCTGCGAGTCCAGTTTTAGATTCCGATGCTTCACTTCAGGTTTTCTGTATCCCTTGGAGCATCTTATTGACGATGAAACACAGAAATTGCATCCGAATTTAATACAAAAGGCTCAATGCCGATTTTAGTGCAAGAGGACTGACACTCTAACTTTCTATGGATTGAACCTCTCCGGTGAGTCCAGTTTTAGATTCCGATGCCTCACTTCAGGTTTACTGTTTCCTATGGACCTTCTTATTGACGTTGAAACACAGAAATTGCATCCGCATTTAATACAAAAGGCACAATGCCGACTTAAGTACAAGAGGACTGACACTCTAACTTTCTATGATTTGAACCTCTCCTGTGAGTCCAGTTTTAGATTCCGATGCTTCACTTCAGGTTTACTGTATCCCTTGGACCTTCTTAATTACGATGAAACACAGAGTTTGCATCCGAATTTAATACAAAATGCACAATGCCGACTTAAGTACAAGAGGACTGACACTCTCACTTTCTATGATTTGAACCTCTCCTGTGAGACCAGTTTTAAATTCCGATGCATCACTTCAGGTTTACTGTATTCCTTGGACCTTCATATTAACGATGAAACACAGAAATTGCATCCGAATTTAATACAAAAGGCACAATGCCGACTTAAGTACACGAGGACTGACACTCTCACTTTCTACGATTTGAACCTGTCCTGTGAGTCCAGTATTAGAGTCCGATGCTTCACTTCAGGTTCACTGTATACCTTGCACCTTCTTATTGACGATGAAACACAGAAATTGCATCCGAATTGAATATAAAAGGCACAATGCCGACTTAAGTACAAGAGGACTGACACTCTCACTTTGTACGATTTGAACCTCTCCTGTGAGTCCAGTTTTAGATTCCGATGTTTCACTTCAGGTTTACTGTATCACTTGGACCTTCATATTGACGATGAAACTCCGAAATTGCATCCGAATTTGATACAAAAGGCACAATGCCGACATAAGTAAAAGTGGGCTGACACTCTAACTTTCTGTGATTTGAACCTCTCCTGTGAGTCCAGTTTTAGATTCCGATACTTCACTTCAGGTTTACTGTATCCCTTGGAACTTCTTATTGACGATGAAACACAGAAATTGCATCTGAATTCATTAAAAAAGGCTCAATGCCGACTTAAGTAAAAGAGGACTGACACTCTCACTTTCTGTGATTTTAATCTCTCCTGTGAGTCCAGTTTTAGATTCCGATGCTTCACTTCAGGTTTACTGAATCCCTTGGACCTTCTTATTTACGATGAAACACAGGGTAGGCATCCGAATGTAATACAAAAGGCACAATTCCGACTTCGGTACAAGAGGACTGACACTCTCACTTTCTATGATTTGAACCTCTCCTGTGAGACCAGTTTTGGATTCTAATGCTTCACTTCAGGATTACTGTATACCTTGGACCCTCTTATTGACGATGAAACAAAGAAATTGCTTCCGAATTTAATACAAAAGGCACAATGCCGACCTAAGTACAAGAGGACAGACACTCTCACATTCTATGATTTGAACCTCTCCTGTGAGACCAGTTTTAGATTCTGATGCTTCACTTCAGGTTCACTGTATACCTTGTACCCTCTTATTGACGATGAAACACAGAAATTGCATCCGAATTTAATACAAATGGCACAATGCCGACTTAAGTACAAGAGGACTGACACTCTCACTTTCTATGATTTGAACCTCTCCTGTGAGACCAGTTTTAAATTCCGATGCATCACTTCAGGTTTACTGTATTCCTTGGACCTTCATATTAACGATGAAACACAGAAATTGCATCCGAATTTAATACAAAAGGCACAATGCCGACTTAAGTACACGAGGACTGACACTCTCACTTTCTACGATTTGAACCTGTCCTGTGAGTCCAGTATTAGAGTCCGATGCTTCACTTCAGGTTCACTGTATACCTTGCACCTTTTTATTGACGATGAAACACAGAAATTGCATCCGAATTGAATATAAAAGGCACAATGCCGACCTAAGTAAAAGAGGGCTGACACTCTCACTTTCTATGATTTGAACCTCTCCTGTGAGTCCAGTTTTAGATTCCGATACTTCACTTCAGGTTTACTGTATCCCTTGGACCTTCGTATTGACGATGAAACACAGAAATTGCATCCGAATTTAATACAAAAGGCACAATGCCGACTTAAGTGAATGAGGACGGACAATCTCTCTTTTGTATGATTTGAACCTCTCCTGTGAGTCCAGTTTTTGATTCCGATGCTTCACTTCAGGTTTACTGTATACCTTGGACCTTCATATTGACACTGAAACACAGAAATTGCATCCGAATTTAATACAAAAGGCACAATGCCGACTTCAGTACTAGAGGACTGACACTCTCACTTTCTATGATTTGAACCTCTCCTGTGAGTCCAGTTTTAGATTCCGATGCATCACTTCAGGTTTACTGTATTCCTTGGACCTTCTTATTGACGATGAAACACAGAAATTGCATCCGAATTTAATACAAAAGGCACAATGCCGACTTAAGTACACGAGGACTGACAATCTCACTTTTTACGATTTGAACCTCTCCTGTGAATCCAGTATTAGAGTCCGATGCTTCACTTCAGGTTCACTGTATACCTTGCACCTTCTTATTGACGATGAAACACAGAAATTGCATCCGAATTGAATATAAATGGCACAATGCCGACTTAAGTACAAGAGGACTGACACTCTCCCTTTCTACGATTTGAACCTCTCCTGTGAGTCCAGTTTTAGATTCCGATGTTTCACTTCAGTTTTACTGTATCACTTGGACCTTCATACTGACGATGAAACACCGAAATTGTATCCGAATTTACTACAAAAGGCACAATGCCGACATAAGTAAAAGTGGGCTGACACTCTAACTTTCTATGATTTGAACCGCTCCTGTGAGTCCAGTTTTAGATTCCGATGCTTCACTTCAGGTTTACTGTATCCCTTGGACATTCTTAATTACGATGAAACACAGAGTTTGCATCCGAATTTAATACAAAATGCACAATGCCGACTTAAGTACAAGAGGACTGACACTCTCACTTTCTATGATTTGAACCTCTCCTGTGAGACCAGTTTTAAATTCCGATGCATCACTTCAGGTTTACTGTATTCCTTGGACCTTCATATTAACGATGAAACACAGAAATTGCATCCGAATTTAATACAAAAGGCACAATGCCGACTTAAGTACACGAGGACTGACACTCTCACTTTCTACGATTTGAACCTGTCCTGTGAGTCCAGTATTAGAGTCCGATGCTTCACTTCAGGTTCACTGTATACCTTGCACCTTCTTATTGACGATGAAACACAGAAATTGCATCCGAATTGAATATAAAAGGCACAATGCCGACTTAAGTACAAGAGGACTGACACTCTCACTTTGTACGATTTGAACCTCTCCTGTGAGTCCAGTTTTAGATTCCGATGTTTCACTTCAGGTTTACTGTATCACTTGGACCTTCATATTGACGATGAAACTCCGAAATTGCATCCGAATTTGATACAAAAGGCACAATGCCGACATAAGTAAAAGTGGGCTGACACTCTAACTTTCTGTGATTTGAACCTCTCCTGTGAGTCCAGTTTTAGATTCCGATACTTCACTTCAGGTTTACTGTATCCCTTGGAACTTCTTATTGACGATGAAACACAGAAATAGCATCTGAATTCATTAAAAAAGGCTCAATGCCGACTTAAGTAAAAGAGGACTGACACTCTCACTTTCTGTGATTTTAATCTCTCCTGTGAGTCCAGTTTTAGATTCCGATGCTTCACTTCAGGTTTACTGAATCCCTTGGACCTTCTTATTTACGATGAAACACAGGGTAGGCATCCGAATGTAATACAAAAGGCACAATTCCGACTTCGGTACAAGAGGACTGACACTCTCACTTTCTATGATTTGAACCTCTCCTGTGAGACCAGTTTTGGATTCTAATGCTTTACTTCAGGATTACTGTATACCTTGGACCCTCTTATTGACGATGAAACAAAGAAATTGCTTCCGAATTTAATACAAAAGGCACAATGCCGACCTAAGTACAAGAGGACAGACACTCTCACATTCTATGATTTGAACCTCTCCTGTGAGACCAGTTTTAGATTCTGATGCTTCACTTCAGGTTCACTGTATACCTTGTACCCTCTTATTGACGATGAAACACAGAAATTGCATCCGAATTTAATACAAATGGCACAATGCCGACTTAAGTACAAGAGGACTGACACTCTCACTTTCTATGATTTGATCCTCTCCTGTGAGACCAGTTTTAAATTCCGATGCATCACTTCAGGTTTACTGTATTCCTTGGACCTTCTTATTGACGATGAAACACAGAAATTGCATCCGAATTTAATACAAAAGGCACAATGCCGACTTAAGTACACGAGGACTGACACTCTCACTTTCTGTCATTTGAACCTCTCCTGTGAGTCCAGTTTTAGATTCCGATGTTTCACTTCAGGTTTACTGTATACCTTGCACCTTCTTATTGACGATGAAACACAGAAATTGTATCGGAATTAAATTCAAAAGGCACAATGCCGACTTAAGTACAAAAGTACTGGCACTCTCACTTTCTATGATTTGAAAGTCTCCTGTGAGTCCAGTTATAGATTCTGATGCTTCACTTCAGGTTTACTGTATACCTTGGACCTTCTTATTGACGATGAAACACAGATATTGCATCGGAATTTAGTACAAAAGGCACAATGCCGACTTAAGTATAAGAGGACTGACACTCTCACTTTCTATGATTTGAACCTCACCTGTGAGTCCAGTTTTAGATTCCGATACTTCACTTCAGGTTTACAGTATCCCTTGGACCTTCTTATTGACGATGAAACACAGAAATTGCATCAGAATTTAATACAAAAGGCACAATGCCGACTTAAGTACCAGAGGACTGACACTTTAACTTTCTATGATTTGAACCTCTCCTGTGAGTCCAGTTTTAGATTCCGATGCTTCACTTCAGGTTTACTGTATCCCTTGGACCTTCTTATTGACGTTGAAACACAGAAATTGCATCCGAATTTAATACAAAAGGCACAATACCGACTTAAGTACAAGAGGATTGACACTCTAGGTTTCTATGATTTGAACCTCTCCTGTGAGTCCAGTTTTAGATTCCGATGCTTCACTTCAGGTTTACTGTATCCCTTGGACCTTCTTATTGACGATGAAACACAGAAATTGCATCCGAATATAATAAAAAAGGCACAATGCCGACTTAAGTACAAGAGGACTGACACTCCGACTTTCTATGATTTGAAAATCTCCTGTGAGTCTAGTTTTAGATTCCGATGCTTCACTTCCGGTTTACTGTATCCCTTGGACCTTCTTATTGACAATGAATTACATAAATTGCATCCGAATCTAAAACAAAAGGCACAATGCCGACTTAAGTACAAGAGGATTGACACTCTAACTTTCTATGATTTGAACCTCTCCTGTGAGTCCAGTTTTAGATTCCGATGCTTCACTTCAGGTTTACAGTATCCCTTGGACCTTCTTATTGACGATGAAACACAGAAATTGCATCCGAATTTAATACAAAAGGCACAATGCCGACTTAAGTACCAGAGGACTGACACTTTACCTTTCTATGATTTGAACCTCTTCTGTGAGTCCAGTTTTAGATTCCGATGCTTCACTTCAGGTTTACTGTATCCCTTGGACCTTCTTATTGACGATGAAACACAGAAATTGCATCCGAATTTAATACAAAAGGCACAATGCCGACTTAAGTACAAGAGGATTGACACTCTAACTTTCTATGATTTGAACCTCTCCTGTGAGTCCAGTTTATGATTCCGATGCTTCACTTCAGTTTTACTGTATCCCTTGGACCTTCTTATTGACGATGAAACACAGAAATTGCATCCGAATTTAATACAAAAGGCACAATGTCGACTTAAGTGCAAGAGGACTGACACTCTAACTTTCTATGATTTGAACCTCTCCTGTATGTACAGTTTTAGATTCCGAGGCTTCACTTCAGGTTTACTGTTTCCCTTGGACTTTCTTATTGACGATGAAACACAGAAATACCATGCGAATTTAATACAAAAGGCACAATGCCGACTTAAGTACAAGAGGACTGACACTCTAACTTTCTATGATTTGAACCTCTCCTGTGAGTCCAGTTTTAGATTCCGATGCTTCACTTCAGGTTTAGTGTATCCCTTGGACCTTCCTATTGACGATGAAACACAGAAATTGCATCCGAATTTAATACAAAAGGCACAATGCCGACTTAAGTACAAGAGGACTGACACTCCGACTTTCTATGATTTGAAAATCTCCTGTGAGTCTAGTTTTAGATTCCGATGCTTCACTTCAGGTTTACTGTATCCCTTGGACCTTCTTATTGACAATGAAATACATAAATTGCATCCGAAATTAAAACAAAAGGCACCATGCCGACTTAAGTACAAGAGGATTGACACTCTAACTTTCTATGATTTGAACCTCTCCTGTGAGTCCAGTTTTAGATTCCGATGCTTCACTTCAGGTTTACAGTATCCCTTGGACCTTCTTATTGACGATGAAACACAGAAATTGCATCCGAATTTAATACAAAAGGCACAAAACGACTTAAGTACAAGAGGACTGACACTCTCACTCTCTACGATTTGAACCTCTCCTGTGAGTCCAGTTTAGGTTCCGATGCTTCACTTTAGGTTTACTGTATACCTTGGACCTTCCTATTGACGATGAAACACAGAAATTGCATCCGAATTTAATACAAAAGGCACAATGCCGACTTAAGTACACGAGGACTGACACTCTCACTTTCTACGATTTGAATTTCTCCTGTGAGTCCAGTATTAGAGTCCGCTGCTTCGCTTCAGGTTCACTGTATACCTTGCACCTGCTTATTGACGATGAAACACAGAAATTGCATCCGAGTTTAATACAAAAGGAACAATGCCCACTTAAGTACAAGAGGACTGACACTCTCACTTTCTACGATTTGAACCTCTCCTGTGAGTCCAGTTTTAGATTCCGATGCTTCACGTCAAGATTACTGTATACCTTGCACCTTCTTATTGACGACCAAACACATAAATTGCATCCGAATTTAATACAAAAGGCACAATGCCGACTTAAGTACACGAGGACTGACAGTCTCACTTTCTACGATTTGAACCTCTCCTGTGAGTCCAGTATTAGAGTCCGATGCTTCTCTTCAGTTTTACTGTATACCTTGCACCTTCTTATTGACGACGAAACACAGAAATTGCATCCGAATTTAATACAAAATGCACAAGGCCGACTTAAGTAGAAGAGGACTGACTCTCTAACTTTCTATGCTTTGAACCTCTCCTGTGAGCCTAGTGTTAGATTCCGATGCTTCACTTCAGGTTTACTGTATCCATTGGACTTTCTTATTTACGATAAAACACAGAAATTGCATCCAAATTTAATACAAAAGGCACAATGCCAACTTAAGTACAAGAGAACTGACACTCTAACTTTCTATGATTTGAACCTCTCCTGTGAGTCCAGTTTTAGATTCCGATGCTTCACTTCAGGATTACTGTATACCTTGCACCTTCTTATTGACGATGAAACACAGAAATTGCATCCGAATTTAATACAAAAGGCACAATGCCGACTTAAGTAAAAGAGCACTAACACTCTCTCTTTCTATGATTTGAACCTCTCCTGTGAGTCCAGTTTTAGATTCTGATGCTTCACTTCAGGTTTACTGTATGCCTTGGACCTTCTTCTTGACGATGAAACACAGAAATTGCATCCGAATTTGATACATAAGGCACAATGCCGACCTAAGTAAAAGAGGACTGACACTCTGACTTTCTATGATTTGAACCTCTCCTGTGAGTCCAGTTTTAGATTCCGATGCTTCACTTCAGGTTTACTGTATGCCTTGCACCTTCTTATTGTCGATGAAACACAGAAATTGCATCCGAAATTAATACAAAAGGCACAATGCCGACTTATGTACACGAGGACTGACACTCTCACTTTCTACGATTTAAACCTCTCCTGTGAGTCCAGTATTAGAGTCCGATGCTTCACTTCCGGTTTACTGTATACCTTGCACCTTCTTATTGACGATGAAACACAGAAATTGCATCAGAATTGAATATAAAAAGCACAATGCCGAGTTAAGTACAAGAGGACTGACACTCTCACTTTCTACGATTTGAACCTCTCCTGTGAGTCCAGTTTTAGATTCCGATGCTTCACTTCGAGTTTACTGTATACCTTGCACCTTCTTATTGACGATCAAACACAGAAATTGCATCGGAATTTAATACAAAAGGCACATTGCCGACTTAAGTACAAGAGGACTGACACTCTCACTTCCTACGATTTGAACCTCTCCTGTGAGTCCAGTTTTAGATTCCGATGCTTCACTTCAGGATTACTGTATACCTTGCACCTTCTTATTGACGATCAAACACAGAAATTGCATCGTAATTTATTACAATAGGCACAATGCCGACTTAAATACAAGAGGACTGACACTCTCACTTTCTACGATTTGAACCTCTCCTGTGAGTCCAATTTTAGGTTCTGATGCTTCACTTCAAGTTTACTGTATACCTTGCACCTTCTTATTGACGATGAAGCTCAGAAATTGCATCTCAATTTAATACAAATGGCACAGTGCCGACTTAAGTACAAGAGGACTGACACTCTCACTCTCTATGATTTTAACCTCTCCTGTGAGTCCACTTTTAGATTCCGAAGCTCCACTTCTGGTTTACTGTATACCTTGCACCTTCTTATTGACGATGAAACACAGAAATTGCATCCGAATACAATACAAAAGGCACATTGACGACTTATGTACAAGAGGAGTGACATACTGACTTTCTACGTTTTGAACCTCTCCTGTGAGTCCAGTTTTAGATTCCGATGCCTCACGGCAAGATTACTGTATACCTTGCACCTTCTTATTGACGATGAAACACAGAAAATGCATCCGAATTTAATACAAAATGCACAATGCCGACTTAAGTAGAAGAGGACTGACACTCTAACTTTCTATGATTTGAACCTCTCCTGTGAGTCCAGTGTTAGATTCCGATGCTTCACTTCAGGCTTACTCTATCCCTTGGACTTTCTTATTGACGATAAAACACAGAAGTTGCATCCAAATTTAATACAAAAGGCACAATGCCAACTTAAGTACAAGAGGACTGACACTCTAACTTTCTATGATTTGAACCTCTCCTGTGAGTCCAGTTTTAGATTCCGATGCTTCACTTCATGATTACTGTATACCTTGCACCTTCTTATTGACGATGAAACACAGAAATTGCATCCGAATTTAATACAAATGGCACAATGCCGACTTAAGTAAAAGAGGACTGCCACTCTCACTTTCAATGATTTGATCCTCTCCTATGAGTCCAGTTTTAGATTCCGATGCTTCACGTCAGGTCTACTATATACCTTGGATTCTCGTATTGATGATGAAACACAGAAACTGCATCCGATTTCAATGCAAAAGTAACAATGCCGACTTAAGCACTCGTGGACTGACACTCACTCTTTCTATGATTTGAACCCCTCCTGTGAGTCCAGTTTTAGATTCCGATGCTTCACTTCAGGTTTACTGTATCCCTTGGACATTCTTATTTACGATGAAACACAGAGTTTGCTTACGAATTTAATACAAAATGCACAATGCCGACTTAAGTACAAGAAGACTGACACTCTCACTTTCTACGATTTGAACATCCCCTGTGAGGCCAGTTTTAGATTCGGATGCTTCAATTCAGGTTTACTGTATCCCTTGGAACTTCTTATTGACGATGTAACACAGAAATTGCATCCGAATTTAGTACAAAAGGCACAATGCCGACTTAAGTACAAGAGGACTGACACTCCAACTTTCTATGATTTGAACCTCTCCTGTGAGTCCAGTAGTAGATTCCGATGCTTCTCTTCAGGTTTACTGTATACCTTGCTCCTTCGTATTGACGATGAAACACAGATATTGCATCCGAATTTAATACAAAAGGCACAATGCCGACCAAAGTAAAAGAGAACTGACACCATCACTTTCTATGATTTGAACCTCTCCTGTGAGTCCAGTTTTAGATTCCGATGCTTCACTTCAGGTTTACTGTATCCCTTGGACCTTCTTATTTACGATGAAACACAGAGTTTGCATCCGAATTTAATACAAAATGCACAATGCCGACTTAAGTACAAGAGGACTGACACTCTCACTTTCTATGATTTGAACCTCTCCTGTGAGACCAGTTTTAAATTCCGATGCATCACTTCAGGTTTACTGTATTCCTTGGACCTTCATATTAACGATGAAACACAGAAATTGCATCCGAATTTAATACAAAAGGCACAATGCCGACTTAAGTACACGAGGACTGACACTCTCACTTTCTACGATTTGAACCTCTCCTGTGAGTCCAGTATTAGAGTCCGATGCTTCACTTCAGGTTCACTGTATACCTTGCACCTTCTTATTGACGATGAAACACAGAAATTGCATCCGAATTGAATATAAAAGGCACAATGCAGACTTAAGTACAAGAGGACTGACACTCTCACTTTGTACGATTTGAACCTCTCCTGTGAGTCCAGTTTTAGATTCCGATACTTCACTTCAGGTTTACTGTATCCCTTGGAACTTCTTATTGACGATGAAACACAGAAATTGCATCTGAATTCATTAAAAAAGGCTCAATGCCGACTTAAGTAAAAGAGGACTGACACTCTCACTTTCTGTGATTTTAATCTCTCCTGTGAGTCCAGTTTTAGATTCCGATGCTTCACTTCAGGTTTACTGAATCCCTTGGACCTTCTTATTTACGATGAAACACAGGGTAGGCATCCGAATGTAATACAAAAGGCACAATTCCGACTTCGGTACAAGAGGACTGACACTCTCACTTTCTATGATTTGAACCTCTCCTGTGAGACCAGTTTTGGATTCTAATGCTTCACTTCAGGTTTACTGTATACCTTGGACCCTCTTATTGACGATGAAACAAAGAAATTGCTTCCGAATTTAATACAAAAGGCACAATGCCGACCTAAGTACAAGAGGACAGACACTCTCACATTCTATGATTTGAACCTCTCCTGTGAGACCAGTTTTAGATTCTGATGCTTCACTTCAGGTTCACTGTATACCTTGTACCCTCTTATTGACGATGAAACACAGAAATTGCATCCGAATTTAATACAAATGGCACAATGCCGACTTAAGTACAAGAGGACTGACACTCTCACTTTCTATGATTTGATCCTCTCCTGTGAGACCAGTTTTAAATTCCGATGCATCACTTCAGGTTTACTGTATTCCTTGGACCTTCTTATTGACGATGAAACACAGAAATTGCATCCGAATTTAATACAAAAGGCACAATGCCGACTTAAGTACACGAGGACTGACACTCTCACTTTCTGTCATTTGAACCTCTCCTGTGAGTCCAGTTTTAGATTCCGATGTTTCACTTCAGGTTTACTGTATACCTTGCACCTTCTTATTGACGATGAAACACAGAAATTGTATCGGAATTAAATTCAAAAGGCACAATGCCGACTTAAGTACAAAAGTACTGGCACTCTCACTTTCTATGATTTGAAAGTCTCCTGTGAGTCCAGTTATAGATTCTGATGCTTCACTTCAGGTTTACTGTATACCTTGGACCTTCTTATTGACGATGAAACACAGATATTGCATCGGAATTTAGTACAAAAGGCACAATGCCGACTTAAGTATAAGAGGACTGACACTCTCACTTTCTATGATTTGAACCTCTCCTGTGAGTCCAGTTTTAGATTCCGATACTTCACTTCAGGTTTACTGTATCCCTCGGACCTTCGTATTGACGATGAAACACAAAAATTGCATCCGAATTTAATACAAAAGGCACAATGCCGACTTAAGTGAATGAGGATGGACTATCTCTCTTTTGTATGATTTGAACCTCTCCTGTGAGTCCAGTTTTTGATTCCGATGCTTCACTTCAGGTTTACTGTATACCTTGGACCTTCATATTGACACTGAAACACAGAAATTGCATCCGAATTTAATACAAAAGGCACAATGCCGACTTCAGTACTAGAGGACTGACACTCTCACTTTCTATGATTTGAACCTCTCCTGTGAGTCCAGTTTTAGATTCCGATGCTTCAATTGAGGTTTACTGTATCCCTTGGACCTTCTTGTTTACGATGAAACACAGAGTTTGCATCCGAATTTAATACAAAATGCACAATGCCGACTTAAGTACAAGAGGACTGACACTCTCACTTTCTACGATTTGAACCTCTCCTGTGAGTCCAGTTTTAGATTCCGATGTTTCACTTCAGGTTTACTGTATCACTTGGACCTTCATATTGACGATGAAACACCGAAATTGCATCCGAATTTAATACAAAAGGCACAATGCCGACATAAGTAAAAGTGGGCTGACGCTCTAACTTTCTATGATTTGAACCTCTCCTGTGAGTCCAGTTTTAGATTCCGATGCTTCACTTCAGGTTTACTGTATCCCTTGGACCTTCTTATTTACGATGAAACACAGAGTTTGCATCCGAATTTAATACAAAATGCACAATGCCGACTTAAGTACAAGAGGACTGACACTCTCACTTTCTACGATTAGAACCTCTCCTGTGAGTCCAGTATTAGAGTCCGATGCTTCACTTCAGGTTCACTGTATACCTTGCACCCTCTTATTGACGATGAAACACAGAAATTGCATCCGAATTTAATACAAATAGCACAATGCCGACTTAAGTACAAGAGGACTGACACTCTCACTTTCTATGATTTGATCCTCTCCTGTGAGACCAGTTTTAAATTCCGATGCATCACTTCAGGTTTACTGTATTCCTTGGACCTTCTTATTGACGATGAAACCCAGAAATTGCATCCGAATTTAATACAAAAGGCACAATGCCGACTTAAGTACACGAGGACTGACACTCTCGCTTTCTACGATTAGAACCTCTCCTGTGAGTCCAGTATTAGAGTCCGATGCTTCACTTCAGGTTCACTGTATACCTTGCACCTTCTTATTGACGATGAAACACAGAAATTGCATCCGAATTGAATATAAAAGGCACAATGCCGACTTAAGTACAAGAGGACTGACACTCTCACTTTCTACGATTTGAACCTCTCCTGTGAGTCCAGTTTTAGATTCCGATGTTTGACTTCAGGTTTACTGTATCACTTGGACCTTCATATTGACGATGAAACACCGAAATTGCATCCGAATTTAATACAAAAGGCACAATGCCGACATAAGTAAAAGTGGGCTGACACTCTAACTTTCTATGATTTGAACCTCTCCTTTGAGTCCAGTTTTAGATCCCGATGCTTCACTTCAGGTTTACTGTATCCCTTGGACCTTCTTATTTACGATGAAACACAGAGTTTGCATCCGAATTTAATACAAAATGCACAATGCCGACTTAAGTACAAGAGGACTGACACTCTCATTTTCTATGATTTGAACCTCTCCTGTGAGTACAGTTTTAAATTCCGATGCATCACTTCAGGTTTACTGTATTCCTTGGACCTTCTTATTGACGATGAAACACAGAAATTGCATCCGAATTTAATACAAAAGGCACAATGCCGACTTAAGTACACGAGGACTGACACTCTCACTTTCTACGATTTGAACCTCTCCTGTGAGTCCAGTTTTAGATTCCGATGTTTCACTTCATGTTTACTGTATCACTTGGACCTTCATATTGACGATGAAACACCGAAATTGCATCCGAATTTAATACAAAAGGCACAATGCCGACATAAGTAAAAGTGGGCTGACACTCTAACTTTCTATGATTTGAACCTCTCCTGTGAGTCCAGTTTTAGATTCCGATGCTTCACTTCAGGTTTACTGTATCCCTTGGAACTTCTTATTGACGATGAAACACAGAAATTGTATCTGAATTCAATAAAAAAGGCTCAATGCCGACTTAAGTAAAAGAGGACTGACACTCTCACTTTCTGTGATTTTAATCTCTCCTGTGAGTCCAGTTTCAGATTCCGATGCTTCACTTCAGGTTTACTGTATGCCTTGGACCTTCTTATTGACGATGAGACACAGAAATTGCATCTGAATTTAATACAAAGGCACAATGCCGACTTAAGTACAAGAGGACCGACACTGTGTCAATTTTTTGAACCTCTCCTGTGAGTCCAGTTTTACATTCCGATGCTTCACTTAAGGTTTACTGAATACCTTTGACCTTCTTATTTACGATGAAACACAGAGTTTGCATCCGAATTTAATACAAAAGGCACAATGCCGACTTAAGTACAAGAGGACTGTCACTCTCACATTCTATTATTTGAACCTCTCCTGTGAGACCAGTTTTAGATTCTGATGCTTCACTTCAGGTTCACTGTATACCTTGTACCCTCTTATTGACGATGAAACACAGAAATTGCATCCGAATTTAATACAAATGGCACAATGCCGACTTAAGTACAAGAGTACTGACACTCTCGCTTTCTATGATTTGAAACTCTCCTGTGATTCCAGCTTTAGATTCCGATGCTTCACTTCAGGTTTACTGTATACCTTGGACCTTCTTATTGACGATGAAACACAGAAATTGCATCGGAATTTAGCACAAAAGGCACAATGCCGGCTTAAGTACAAGAGGACTGACACTCTCACTTTCTATGATTTGAACCTCTCCTGTGAGTCCAGTTTTAGATTCCGATACATCACTTCAGGTTTACTGTACCCCTTGGACATTCTTATTGACGATGAAACACAGAAATTGCATCCGAATTTAATACAAATGGCACAATGCCGACTTTAGTAAAAGAGGACTGACACTCTCACTTTCTATGATTTGAACTTCTCCTGTGAGTCCTGTTTTAGATTCTGATGCGTCACTTCAGGTTTACCGTATAGCTTGCACCTTATTATTGACGTTGAAACACAGAAATTGCTTCGGAATTTAATACAAAAGGCACAATGCCGACTTAAGTAAAAGAGGACTGACACTCTCACTTTCTATGATTTGAACTTCTCCTGTGAGTCCTGTTTTAGATTCTGATGCGTCACTTCAGGTTTACCGTATAGCTTGCACCTTATTATTGACGTTGAAACATTGAAATTGCTTCGGAATTTAATACAAAAGGCACAATGCCGACTTAAGTAAAAGAGGACTGAGACTCTCACTTTCTATGGTTAGTACCTCTCCTGTGAGTCCAGTTTTAGATTCCGATGCTTCACTTCAGGTTTACTGTATCCTCTGGACCTTCTTAATGACAATGAAACACAGAGTTTGCATCCGAAATTACTACTAAATGCACAATGCCGACTTAAGTACAATGGACTGACACTCTAAAATTCTACGATTTGAACCTCTCCTGTGAGTCCAGTTTTAGATTCCGATGGTTCACTTCTGGTTTACTGTATCCCTTGGACCTTCTTATTGACGATGGAACACAGAAATTGTATCCGAATTTAATACAAAAGCTCAATGCCGGCTTAAGTAAAAGAGGACTCACACTCACACTTTCTGTGATTTGAACCATTCCTGTGAGTCCAATTTTAGATTCCGATGCTTCACTTCAGGTTTACTGTATGCCTTGGACCTTCTTATTGACGATGATACACAGAAATCGCATCTGAATTTAATACAAATGGCACAATACTGACTTAAGTACAAGAGGACCGACACTCTAACTGCCTATGTTTTGAACCTCTCCTGTGAGACCAGTTTTAGATTCCGATGCTTCTCTTCAGGTTTACTGAATCCCTTGGACCTTCTTATTTACGACGAAACACAGAGTTTGCATCCGAATGTAATACAAAAGGCACAATGCCGACTTAAGTACAAGAGGACTGACACTCTCACTTTCTATGATTTGAACCTCTCCTGTGAGATCAGTTTTAGATTCCGATGCTTCACTTCAGGTTTACTGTATACCTTGGACCCTCTTATTGACGATGAAAGACAGAAATTGCATCCGAATTTAATACAAAAGGGCCAATGCCGACTTAAGTAACAGAGGACTGACACTGTCAGTTTCTATGATTTGAACCTCTCCTGTTAGTCCAGTTTTAGATTCCGATGCTTCACTTCAGGTTTACTGTATACCTTGCAATTTCTTATTGACGATGAAACACAGAAATTGCATTGGAATTAAATTCAGAATGCACAATACCGACTTAAGTACAAGAGTACTGACACTCTCACTTTCTGTGATTTGAAACTCTCCTGTGAGTCCAGTTTTAGATTCTGATGCTTCACTTCAGGTTTACTGTATACCTTGGACCTTCTTATTCACGATGAAACACAGAAATTGCATCCGAATTTACTACAAAAGGCACAATGCCGACTTAAGTACAAGAGGACTCTCACTCTCACTTTCTATGATTTGAACCTCTCCTGTGAGTCCAGTTTTAGATTCCGATACTTCACTTCAGGTTTACTGTATCCCTTGGACCTTCTTATTGACAATGAAACACAGAAATTGCATCCGAATTTAATACAAATGGCACAATGCCGACTTAAGTAAAAGAGGACTGACACTCTCACTTTCTATGATTTGGACTTCTCCTGTGAGTCCAGTTTTAGATTCCGATGCGTCACTTCAAATTTACCGTATAGCTTGCACCTTATTATTGACGATGAAACACAGAGATATGCATCGGAATTTAATACAAAAGGCACAATGCCTACTTACGTACAAGAGGACCGACAATCTAACTGTCTATGTTTTGAACCTCACCTGTAAGTCCAGTTTTAGATTCCGATGCTTCTCTTCAGGTTTACTGTATCCCTTGGACCTTCTTATTTACAATGAAACACAGAGTTCGCATCCGAATTTAATACAAAAGGCACAATGCCGACTTAAGTACAAGAGGATTGACACTCTAATTTTCTATGATTTGAATCTCTCCTGTGAGTCCAGTTTTAGATTCCGATGCTTCACTTCAGGTTTACTGTATCCCTTGGACCTTCTTATTGACGATGAAACTCAGAAATTGCATCCGAATTTAATACAAAAGGCACAATGCCGACTTAAGTACAAGAAGATTGACACTCTAACTTTCTATGATTTGAACTTCTCCTGTGCGTCCAGTTTTAGATTCCGATGCTTCACTTCAGGTTTACAGATTCCCTTGGACCTTCATACTGACGATGAAACACAGAAATAGCATTCGAATTTAATACAAAAGCACAATGCCGACTTAAGTACAAGAGGACTGACACTCTAAATTTCTATGATTTGAACCTCTCCTGTGGGTCCAGTTTTAGATTCCGATGCTTCACTTCAGGTTCACTGTATGCCTTGGACCTTCTCATTGACGATGAAACACAGAAATTGCATCCGATTTAAATAAAAAAGGCACAATGCCGACTTAAGTACAAGAAGTTTGACACTCTAAGTTTCTATGATTTGAACTTCTCCTGTGAGTCCAGCTTTAGATTCCGATGCTTCACTTCAGGTTTACTGTATTTGTTGGTCCTTCTTATTGACGATGAAACACAGCAATTGCATCCGAATTGTATACAAAAGGCACAATGCCGACTTAAGTACAAGAGGACTGACACTCCGACTTTCTATGATTTGAAAATCTCCTGTGAGTCCAGTTTTAGATTCCGATGCTTCACTTCAGGTTTACTGTATCCCTTGGACATTCTTATTTACGGTGAAACACAGAGTTTGCTTACGAATTTAATACAAAATGCACAATGCCGACTTAAGTACAAGAAGACTGACTATCTCACTTTCTACGATTTGAACCTCTACTGTGAGACCAGTTTTAGATTCGGATGCTTCAATTCAGGTTTACTGTATCCCTTGGAACTTATTATTGACGATGTAACACAGAAATGGCATCGGAATTTAGTACAAAAGGCACAATGCCGACTTAAGTACAAGAGGACTGACACTCCAACTTTCTATGATTTGAACCTCTCCTGTGAGTCCAGTTTTAGATTCCGATGCTTCTCTTCAAGTTTACTGTATACCTTGCACCTTCGTATTGACGATGAAACACAGATATTGCATCCGAATTTAATACAAAAGGCACAATGCCGACAAAAGTAAAAGAGGACTGACACTCTCACTTTCTATGATTTGAACCTCTCCTGTGAGTCCAGTTTTAGATTCCGATGCTTCACTTCAGGTTATTGTATCCCTAGGACCTTCTTATTGACGTTGAAACACAGAAATTGCATCCGAATTTAATACAAAAGGCACAATGCAGACATAAGTAAAAGAGGAATGGCACTCTCACTTTCTATGATTTGAACCTCTCCTGTGAGTCCAGTTTAAGATTCCGATGCTTCACTGTAGATTTACTCCATACCTTTGACCTTCTTATTGACGATGAAACACAGAGTTTGCATCCGAATTTAATGCATAAGCACAATGCCGACTTAAGTACAGGAGGACTGACACTCTAACTTTCTATGATTTGAACCTCTCCTGTGAGTCCAGTTTTAGATTCCGATGCTTCACTTCAGGTTTACTGTATCCTTGGACCTTCTTATTGACGATGAGACACAGAAATTGCATCTGAATTTAATACAAAAGGCACAATGCCGACTTAAGTACAAGAGGACCGACACTCTAACTGTCTACGTTTTGAACCGCTCCTGTGAGTCCAGTTTTAGATTCCGATGCTTCACTTCAGGTTTACTGTATCCCTTGGACTTTCTTATTGACGATGAAACACAGAGTTTGCATCCGAATTTAATACAAATATCACAATGCCGACTTAAGTACAAGAGGACTGACACTATAACTTTCTATGATTTGAATCTCTCCTGTGAGTCCAGTTTTAGATTCCGATGCTTCACTTCAGGTTTACTGTATCCCTTGGGCCGTGTTATTGAAGATGAAACACAGAAATTGCAACGGAATGAAATTCAAAAGGCACAATTCCGACCTAAGTAGAAGAGGACTGACACTCTCAGTTTCTATGATTTGAACACCTCCTGTGAGTCCAGTTTTAGATTCCGATGCTTCACTTCAGGTTTACTGGATACCTTGGACCTTCTTATTTACGATGTGACACAGAAATTGCATCCCAATTTAATACAAATGGCACAATACCGACTTAAGTACAAGAGGACTGACACTCTCACTTTCTATGATTCGAACCACTCCTGTGATGTCAGTTTTAGATTCCGATGCTTCACATCAGGGTTACTGTATCCCTTGGACCTTCTTATTGACGAAAAAACACAGAAATTGCATCCGAATTTAATACAAAAGGCACAATACCGACTTAAGTACAAGAGGAGTGACACTCTAACTTTCGTTGATTTGAACCTCTCCTGTGAGTCCAGTTTTAGATTCCGATGTTTCACTTCAGGTTTAGTGTATCCCTAGGACCTTCTTATTGATTATGAGACACAGGAATTGCATCCGAATTTAATACAAATGGCACAATGCCGACTTAAGTACAAGAGGACTGACACTCTCACTTTCTATGATTTTAACCTCTCCTGTGAGTCGAGTTTTAAATTCCGATGCTTCACTTCAGGTTTACTGTATCCCTTGGACCTTCTTATTGACGATGAAACACCGAAATTTGCATCCGAATTTAATACAAATGGCACAATGCCGTCTTAAGTAAAAGAGGACTGCCACTCTAACATTCTATGATTTGAACCTCTCCTGCGAGTCGAGTTTTAGATTCCGATGTTTCACTTAATGTTTACTGTATCCCTTGGACCTTCTTATTGACGATGAAACATAGAAATGGCATCCGAATTTAATCCAAAATTCACAATACCGACTGAAGTACAAGAGGAGTGACACTCTAACTTTCTATGATTTGAATCTCTCCTGTGGGTCCAGTTTTAGATTCCGATGCTTTACTTCAGGTTTACTGTATCCCTTGGACGTTCTTATTGACGATGAAACACGTAAATGGCATCGGAATTAAATTAAAAAGGCACAATGCCGACCTAAGTAGAAGAGGACTAACACTCTCACTTTCTATGATTTGAACCTCTCCTGTAAGTCCAGTTTTAGATTCCGATGCTACACTTCAGGTTTACTGTATACCTTGCACCTTCTTATTGACGATGAAACACAGAAAATGCATCCGAATTTAATACAAACGGCACTATGCCGACTTAAGTACAATAGGGCTGACACTCTGACTTTCTATGATTCGAACCTCTCCTGTGAGGTCAGTTTTCGATTCCGATGCTTCACTTCAGGTTTACCGTATCCCTTGGACCTTCTTATTGACGATAAAACACAGTAATCGCATCGGAATTAAATTCAAAATGTACAATGCCGATCTAAGTAGAAGAGGACTGACACTCTCACTCTCTATGATTTGAACCTCTCCTGTGAGTACAGTTTTAGATTCCGATGCTTCGCTTCAGGTTTAATGTATCCCTTTGACCTTCATATTGACGATGAAACACAGAGTTTGCATCCGAATTTAATACAAAAATCACTATGCCGACTTAAGTACAAGAGGACTGACACTATAACTTTCTATGATTTGAATCTCTCCTGTGAGTCCAGTTTGCGATTCCGAAGCTTCACTTCAGGTTTACTGTATCCCTTGGACCTTCTTATTGACGATGAAACACAGAAATAGCATCCGAATTTAATACAAATGGCACAATGTCGACTTAAGTACAAGAGGACTGACATTCTCACTTTCTATGGTTTGAACCTCTCCTGTGAGTCCAGTTTTAGATTCCGATCCTTCACTTCAGGTTTACTGTATCCCTCGGACCTTCTTATTGACGATGAAACACAGAAATTGCATCGGAATTAAATTCAAAACGCAATATCCCGACATAAGTAAAAGAGGACTGACACTCTCACTTTCTATGATTTGAACCTCTCCTGTGAGTCCAGTTTTAAATTCCGATGCTTCACTTCAGGTTTACCGTATCCCTTGGACCTTCTTGTTGACGATGAAACACAGAAATTGCATCCGAATTTAATACAAATGGCACAATGCCGACTTAAGTACAATAGGACTGACACTCTCACTTTCTATGATTTGAACCTCTCCTGTAAAGTCAGTTTTAGATTCCGATGCTTCACTTCAGGTTTACTGTATCCCTTGGACCGTCTTATTGACGATAAAATACAAAACTGCATCGGAATTTAATACAAAACGCACAATACCGACTTGAGTACAAGAGGAGTGACACTCTATCTTTCTATGATTTGAACCTCTCCTGTGAGTCCAGTTTTAGATTCCGATGCTTCACTTCAGGTTTACTGTATACCTTGGACCTTCTTATTGACGATGAAACACAGAAATTGCATCCGAATTTAATACAAAACTCACAATACCGACTTAAGTACAAGAGGAGTGTCACTCTAACTTTCTATGGTTTGAACCTCTCCTGTGAGTCTAGTTTTAGATTCCGATGCTTCACTTCAGATTTACTGTATCCCTTGGACCTTCTTATTGACGATGAAACACAGAAATTGCATCGGAATTAAATTCAAAACGCAATATCCCGACATAAGTAAAAGAGGACTGACACTCTCAATTTCTATGATTTGAACCTCTCCTGTGAGTCCAGTTTTAAATTCCGATGCTTCACTTCAGGTTTACTGTATCTCTTGGACCTTCTTATTGACGATGAAACACAGAAATTGCATCCGAATTTAATACAAATGGCACAATGTCGACTTAAGAACAAGAGGACTGACATTCTCACTTTCTATGGTTTGAACCTCTCCTGTGAGTCCAGTTTTAGATTCCGATGCTTCACTTCAGGTTTACTGTATCCCTTGGACCTTCTATATGACGATGAAACACAGAGTTTGCATCCGAATTTAATACAAAAGGTACAATGCCGACTTAAGTGCAAGAGGACTGACACTCTAACATCCTATGGTTTGAACCTCTCCTGTGAGTCCAGTTTTAGATTCCTTTGCTTCATTTTAGGTTACCGTATACCTTGGACCATCTTATTGACGATGAAACACAGAAATTACATCCGAATTTAATACAAAAATATCAATGGAGCCTTAAGTACAAGAGGACTGACACTCTCACATTCTATGATTTGGACATCTCCTGTGAGTCCAGTTTTAAATTCCGATGCTTCACTTCAGGTTTACTGTATCCCTTGGACCTTCTTATTGACGATGAAACACTGAAATTGCATCGGAATTAAATTCAAAAAACACAATGCCGACTTAAGTGAAAGAGGACTGACACTCTCACTTTCTTTGTTTTGAACCTCTCCTGTGAGTCCAGTTTTAGATTCCGATGCTTCAATTCTGGTTTACTGTATCCCTTGGACCTTCTTATTGACGATGCAACACAGAAATTGCATCGTAATTAAATTCAAAACGCACAATGCCAACTTAAGTACAAGAGGACTGACACTCTAACTTTCTATGATTTGAACCTCTCCAGTGAGTCCAGTTTTAGATTCCGATGCTTCACTTCAGGTTTACTGTTTCCGTTGGACCTTCTTATTGACGATGAAACACAGAAATTGCATCCGAATTTAATACAAATGGCACAATGCCGACTTAAGTACAATGGGACTGACACTCTCACTTTCTATGATTTGAACCTCTCCTGTGACGTCAGATTTAGATTCCGATGCTTCACTTCAGGTTTACTGTATACCTTGAACGTTCTTATTAACGATGAAAAACAGAAATTGCATCGGAATTAAATTCAAAAGGCACAATTCCGACTTAAGTACAAGAGGACTGACACTCTCACTTTCTATGATTTGAACCTCTCCTGTGAGTCCAGTTTTAGATTCCGATGCTTCACTTCAGGTTTACTGTATCCCTTGGACCTTCGTATTGACGATGAAACACAGAAATTGCATCCGAATTTAATACAAAAATCACAATGGCGACTTAAGTACAAGAGGACTGACACTCTCACTTTCTATGATTGGAACCTCTCCTGTGAGGTCAGATTTAGATTCCGATGCTTCACTTCAGGTTTACTGTATCCCTTGGACCTTCTTGTTGACGATAAAACACTGAAATCGCATTAGAAATTAATACAAATAGCACAATGTCGTCTTAAGTAAATGAGGACTGACGCTCTAACATTCTGTGATTGAACCTCTCCTGCGAGTCCAGTTTTAGATTCCGATGCTTCACTTAAGGTTTACTGAATACCTTGGACCTTCTTATTGACGATGAAACACAGAAAATGCATCCGAATGTAATACAAATGGCACAATACTGACTTAAGTACAAGAGGACTGACACTCTCACTTTCTATGATTCGAACCACTCCTGTGACGTCAGTTTTAGATTCCGATGCTTCACTTCAGGGTTACTGTATCCCTTGGACCTTCTTATTGACGATAAAACACAGAAATTGCATCCGAATTTAATTCAAAAGGCACAATACCGACTTAAGTACAAGAGGAGAGACACTCTAACTTTCGTTGATTTGAACCTCTCCTGTGAGTCCAGTTTTAGATTCCGATGTTTCACTTCAGGTTTAGTGTATCCCTTGGACCTTCTTATTGATTATGAGACACAGGAATTGCATCCGAATTTAGTACAAATGGCACAATGCCGACTTAAGTACAAGAGGACTGACACTCTCACTTTCTATTATTTTAACCTCTCCTGTGAGTCCAGTTTTAAATTCCGATGCTTCACTTCAGGTTTACTGTATCCCTTGGACCTTCTTATTGACGATGATACACAGAAATTTGCATCCGAATTTAATACAAATGGCACAATGCCGTCTTAAGTAAAAGAGGACTGCCACTCTAACATTCTATGATTTGAACCTCTCCTGCGAGTCCAGTTTTAGTTTCCGATGCTTCACTTAAGGTTTACTGTATCCCTTGGACCTTCTTATTGACGATGAAACACAGAAATTGCATCCGAATTTAATCCAAAATTCACAATACCGACTTAAGTACAAGAGGAGTGACACTCTAACTTTCTATGATTTGAATCTCTCCTGTGGGTCCAGTTTTAGATTCCGATGCTTTACTTCAGGTTTACTGTATCAATTGGGCGTTCTTATTGACGATGAAACACGTGAATTGCATCGGAATTAAATTAAAAAGGCACAATGCCGACCTAAGCAGAAGAGGACTAACACTCTCACTTTCTATGATTTGAACCTCTCCTGTAACTCCAGTTTTAGATTCCGATGCAACACTTCAGGTTTACTGTATACCTTGCACCTTCTTATTGACGATGAAACACAGAAAATGCATCCGAATTTAATACAAACGTCACAATGAAGACTTAAGTACAATAGGGCTGACACTCTCACTTTCTATGATTCGAACCTCTCCTGTGAGGTCAGTTTTAGATTCCGATGCTTCACTTCAGGTTTACCGTATCCCTTGGACCTTCTTATTGACGATAAAACACAGTAATCGCATCGGAATTAAATTCAAAATGTACAATGCCGATCTAAGTAGAAGAGGACTGACACTCTCACTCTCTATGATTTGAACCTCTCCTGTGAGTACAGTTTCAGATTCCGATGCCTCGCTTCAGGTTTAATGTATCCCTTGGACCTTCTTATTGACGATAAAACAAAGAGTTTGCATCCGAATTTAATACAAAAATCACTATGCCGACTTAAGTACAAGAGGACTGACACTATAACTTTCTATGATTTGAATCTCTCCTGTGAGTCCAGTTTTAGATTCCGATGCCTCACTTCAGGTTTACTGTATCCCTTGGGCCTTCTTATTGAAGATGAAACACAGAAATTGCATCGGAATGAAATTCAAAGGGCACAATTCCGACCTAAGTAGAAGAGGACTGACACTCTCACTTTCTATGATTTGAACCTCTCCTGTGAGTCCAGTTTTAGATTCCGATGTTTCACTTCAGGTTTAGTGTATCCCTTGGACCTTCTTATTGATTATGAGACACAGGAATTGCATCCGAATTTAATACAAATGGCACTTTGCCGACTTAAGTACAAGAGGACTGACACTCTCACTTTCTATGATTTGAACCTCTCCTGTGAGTCCACTTTTAGATTCCGATGCTTCACTTCAGGTTTACTGTATCATTTGGACCTTCTTATTGAAGATAAAACACAGAAATTGCATCCGAATTTAATACAAAAGGCACAATACTGACTTAAGTACAAGAGGAGTGACACTCTAACTTTCTATGATTTGAACCTATCCTGTGACTCCAGTTTTAGATTCCGATGTTTCACTTCAGGTTTAGTGTATCCCTTGGACCTTCTTATTGATTATGAGACACAGGAATTGGATCCGAATTTAATACAAATGGCACAATGCCGACTTAAGTACAAGAGGACTGACACTGTCACTTTCTATGATTTGAACCTTTCCGGTGAGTCCAGTTTTAAATTCCGATGCTTCACTTCAGGTTTACTGTATACCTTGCACCTTCTTATTGACGATGAAACATAGAAATAGCCTCGGAATTTAATACAAATGGCACAATGCCGACTTAAGTACAAGAGGACAGACACTCTCACTTTCTATGATTTGAACCTCTCCTGTGAGTCCAGTTTTAGATTCCAATGCTCCACTTCAGGTTTACTGTATACCTTGCACCTTCTGATTGACGCTGAAACACGGAAATTGCATCGGAATTTAATACAAAAGGCACAATGCCGACTTAAGTAAAAGAGGACAGACAGTCTAACTTTCTATGATTTGAACCTCTCCTGTGAGTCCAGTTTTAGATTCTGATGCTTCACTTCAGGTTTACTGTATCCCTTGGACCTTCTTATTGACGATGAAACACAGAAATTTGCATCCGAATTTAATACAAATGGCACAATGCCGTCTTAAGTAAAAGAGGACTGCCACTCTAACATTCTATGATTTGAATCTCTCCTGTGAGTCCAGTTTGCGATTCCGATGCTTCACTTCAGGTTTACTGTATCCCTTGGACCTTCTTTTTGACGATGATACACAGAAATTGCATCCGAATTTAATACAAATGCACAATGCCGACTTAAGTACAATAGGACTGACACTCTCACTTTCTATGATTTGAACCTCTCCTGTAAAGTCAGTTTTAGATTCGGATACTTCACTTCAGGTTTACTGTATCCCTTGGACCTTCTTATTGACGATAAAATACAAAACTGCATCGGAATTTAATACAAAACGCACAATACCGACTTAAGTACAAGAGGAGTTACACTCTTACTTTCTATGATTTGAACCTCTCCTGTGAGTCCAGTTTTAGATTCCGATGTTTCACTTCAGGTTTAGTGTATCCCTTGGACCTTCTTATTGACTATGAAACACAGGAATTGCATCCGAATTTAATACAAATGGCACAATGCCGACTTAAGTACAAGAGGACTGACACTCTCACTTTCTATGATTTGAACCTCTCCTGTGAGTCCAGTTTAGGATTCCGCTGCTTCACTTCAGGTCTACTGTATCCCTTGGACCTTCTTATTGACGATGAAACACAGAAATAGCATCCGAATTTAATACAAATGGCACAATGTCGACTTAAGTACAAGAGGAGTGACACTCTAACTTTCTATGATTTGAACCTCACCTGTGAGTCCAGTTTTAGATTCCGTTGCTTCACTTCAGGTTTACTGTATATGTTGGACCTTCTTATTGACGATGAAACACAGAAATTGCATCCGAATTTAATACAAAACTCACAATACCGACTTAAGTACAAGAGGAGTGTCACTCTAACTTTCTATGATTTGAATCCCTCCTGTGAGTCCAGTTTTAGATTCCGATGCTTCACTTCAGGTTTACTGTATCCCTTGGACGTTCTTATTGACGATGAAACACAGAACTTGCATCGGAATTAAATTCAAAAGTCACAATGCAGACCTAAGTACAAGAGGACTAACATTCTCACTTTCTATGATTTGAACCTCTCCTGTGAGTCCAGTTTCAAATTCCGATGCTTCACTTCAGGTTTACTGTATCCCTTGGACCTTCTTATTGACGATGAAACACAGAAATTGCATCCGAATTTAATACAAATGGCACAATGCCGACTTAAGTACAATAGGACTGACACTCTCACTTTCTATGATTTGAACCTCTCCTGTGAAGTCAGTTTTAGATTCCGATGCTTCACTTCAGGTTTACTGTATCCCTTGGACCTTCTTATTGACGATAAAATACAAAACTGCATCGGAATTTAATACAAAACGCACAATACCGACTTGAGTACAAGAGGAGTGACACTCTATCTTTCTATGATTTGAACCTCTCCTGTGAGTCCAGTTTTAGATTCCGATGCTTCACTTCAGGTTTACTGTATACCTTGGACATTCTTATTGACGATGAAACACAGAAATTGCATCCGAATTTAATACAAAACTCACAATACCGACTTAAGTACAAGAGGAGTGTCACTCTAACTTTCTATGATTTGAATGTCTCCTGTGAGTCCAGTTTTAGATTCCGATGCTTCACTTCAGGTTTACTGTATACCTTGAACCTTCTTATTGACGATGAAACACAGAAATTGCATCGTAATTAAATTCAAAACGCACAATGCCGACTTAAGTACAAGAGGACTGACACTCTAACTTTCTATGATTTGAACCTCTCGAGTGAGTCCAGTTTAGGATTCCGCTGCTTCACTTCAGGTTTACTGTATCCCTTGGACCTTCTTATTGACGATGAAACACAGAAATAGCATCCGAATTTAATACAAATGGCACAATGTCGACTTAAGTACAGGAGGAGTGACACTCTAACTTTCTATGATTTGAACCTCACCTGTGAGTCCAGTTTTAGATTCCGATGCTTCACTTCAGGTATACTGTATCCCTTGGACGTTCTTATTGACGATGAAACACAGAAATTGCATCGGAATTAAATTCAAAAGTCACAATGCAGACCTAAGTAGAAGAGGACTGACACTCTCACTTTCTATGATTTGAACCTCTCCTGTGAGTCCAGTTTTAGATTCCGATGCTTCACTTCAGGTTTACTGTATCCCTTGGACCTTCTAATTGACGATGAAACACAGAGTTTGCATCCGAATTTAATACAAAAGGTACAATGCCGACTTAAGTGCAAGAGGACTGAAACTCTAACATTCTATGATTTGAACCTCTCCTGTGAGTCCAGTTTTAGATTCCTTTGCTTCAGTTCAGGTTACTGTATACCTTGGACCATTTATTGACGATGAAACACAGAAATTACATCCGAATTTAATACAAAAATCACAATGGAGCCTTAAGTACAAGAGGACTGACACTCCCACTTTCTATGATTTGAACATCTCCTGTGAGTCCAGTTTTAGATTCCGATGGTTCACTTCTGGTTTACTGTATCCCTTGGACCTTCTTATTGACGATGAAACACTGAAATTGCATCGGAATTAAATTCAAAAAACACAATGCCGACTTAAGTGAAAGAGGACTGACACTCTCACTTTCCGTGTTTTGAACCTCTCCTGTGAGTCCAGTTTTAGATTCCGTTGCTGCACTTCTGGTTTACTGTATCCCTTGGACCTTCTTATTGACGATGAAACACAGAAATTGCATCGTAATTAAATTCAAAACGCACAATGCCGACTTAAGTACAAGAGGACTGACACTCTAACTTTCTATGATTTGAACCTCTCGAGTGAGTCCAGTTTAGGATTCCGCTGCTTCACTTCAGGTTTACTGTATCCCTTGGACCTTCTTATTGACGATGAAACACAGAAATAGCATCCGAATTTAATACAAATGGCACAATGTCGACTTAAGTACAGGAGGAGTGACACTCTAACTTTCTATGATTTGAACCTCACCTGTGAGTCCAGTTTTAGATTCCGATGCTTCACTTCAGGTATACTGTATCCCTTGGACGTTCTTATTGACGATGAAACACAGAAATTGCATCGGAATTTAATTCAAAAGTCACAATGCAGACCTAAGTAGAAGAGGACTAACACTCTCACTTTCTATGATTTGAACCTCTCCTGTGAGTCCAGTTTTAGATTCCGATGCTTCATTTCAGGTCTACTGTATTTCTTGGACCATCTTATTGACGATGAAACACAGAAATTGCATCGGAATTAAATTCAAAACGCAATATCCCGACATAAGTAAAAGAGGACTGACACTCTCACTTTCTATGATTTGAACCTCTCCTGTGAGTCCAGTTTCAAATTCCGATGCTTCACTTCAGGTTTACTGTATCCCTTGGACCTTCTTATTTACGATGAAACACAGAAATTGCATCCGAATTTAATACAAATGGCACAATGCCGACTTAAGTACAATAGGACTGACACTCTCACTTTCTATGATTTGAACCTCTCCTGTGAAGTCAGTTTTAGATTCCGATGCTTCACTTCAGGTTTACTGTATCCCTTGGACCGTCTTATTGACGATAAAATACAAAACTGCATCGGAATTTAATACAAAACGCACAATACCGACTTGAGTACAAGAGGAGTGACACTCTATCTTTCTATGATTTGAACCTCTCCTGTGAGTCCAGTTTTAGATTCCGATGCTTCACTTCAGGTTTACTGTATACCTTGGACCTTCTTATTGACGATGAAACACAGAAATTGCATCCGAATTTAATACAAATGGCACAATGCCGACTTAAGTACAATAGGACTGACACTCTCACTTTCTATGATTTGAACCTCTCCTGTGAGGTCAGATTTAGATTCCGATGCTTCACTTCAGGTTTACTCTATACCTTGAACCTTCTTATTGACGATGAAAATCAGATATTGCACGGAATTAAATTCAAAAGGCACAATTCCGACCTAAGTACAAGAGGACTGACACTCTCACTTTCTATGATTTGAACCTCCCCTGTGAGTCCAGTTTTAGATTCCGATGCTTCACTTGAGGTTTACTGTATCCCTTGGACCTTCGTATTGACGATGAAACACAGAAATTGCATCCGAATTTAATACAAAAATCACAATGGCGACTTAAGTACAAGAGGACTGACACTCTCACTTTCTATGATTCGAACCTCTCCTGTGAGGTCAGATTCAGATTCCGATGCTTCACTTCAGGTTTACTGTATCGCTTGGACCTTCTTGTTGACGATAAAACACTGAAATCGCATTAGAAATTAATACACATAGCACAATGCCGTCTTAAGTAAAAGAGGACTGACGCTCTAACATTCTGTGATTGAACCTCTCCTGCGAGTCCAGTTTTAGATTCCGATGCTTCACTTAAGGTATACTGAATCCCTTGGACCTTCTTATTGACGATGAAAGACAGAAATTGCATCCGAATTTAATACAAAAGGCACAATGCCGACTTAAGTACAAGAGGACTTACATTCTAACTTTCTATGATTTGAACCTCTCCTGTGAGTCCAGTTTTAGATTCCGATGCTTCACTTCAGGTTTACAGTACCCCTTGGACTTTCTTATTGACGATGAAACACAGAAATTGCATCCGAATTTAATACAAATGGCACAATACCGACTTGAGTACAAGAGGATGGACACTCTAACTTTCTATGATTTGAACCTCTCCTATGAGTCCAGTTTTAGACTCCGATGCTTCACTTCAGGTTTACTGTATACCTTGGGCCTTCTTATTGACGATGAAACACAGAAATTGCATCCGAATTTAATACAAAACTCACAATACCGACTTAAGTACAAGAGGAGTGACACTCTAACTTTCTATGATTATAATCACTCCTGTGACTCCAGGTTTAGATTACGATGCTTCACTTCAGGTTTACTGTATCCCTTGGACGTTCTTATAGATGATGAAACACAGAAATTGCATCGGAAATAAATTCAAAAGGCACAATGACGACCTAAGTAGAAGAGGACTAACACTCTCACTTCCTGTGATTTGAACCTCTCCTGTAAGTCCAGTTTTAGATTCCGATGCTTCACTTCAGGTTTACAGTATACCTTGCACCTACTTATTGACGATGAAACACAGAAATTGCATCGGAATTAAATTCAAAAGGCTCAATGCCGATTTAAGTACTAGAGGACTGACACTCTCACTTTCTATGATTTGAACCTCTCCTGTGAGTCCAGTTTTAGATTCTGATGCTTCACTTCAGGTTTACTGTATCCCTTGGACCTTCTAATTGACGATGAAACACAGAGTTTGCATCCGAATTTAATACAAAAGGTACAATGCCGACTTAAGTGCAAGAGGACTGGCACTCTAACTTTCTATGATTTGAACCTCTCCTCTGAGTCCAGTTTTAGATTCCTTTGCTTCACTTCAGAATACTGTATACCTTGGACCTTCTTATTGACGATGAAACACAGAAATTACATCCGAATTTTATACAAAAATCACAATGGCGACTTAAGTACAAGAGGACTGACACTCTCACTTTCAATGATTTAAACATCTCCTGTGAGTCCAGTTTTAGATTCCGATGCTTCACTTCAGGTTTACTGTATCTCTTGGACCTTCTTATTGACGATGAAACACAGAAATTGCATCGGAATTAAATTCAAAACACACAATGCCGACTTAAGTAAAAGAGGACTGACACTCTCACTTTCTTTGTTTTGAACCTCTCCTGTGAGTCCAGTTTTAGATTCCGATGTTTCACTTTAGGTTTACTGTATCCCTTGGACCTTCGTATTGACGATGAAAAACAGAAATTGCATCGGAATTAAATTCAAAAGGCACCATTCCGACTTAAGTACAAGAGGACTGACACTCTCAGTTTCTATGATTTGAACCTCTCCTGTGAGTCCAGTTTTAGATTCCGATGCTTCACTTCAGGTTTACTGTATCCCTTGGACCTTCTAATTGACGATGAAACACAGAGTTTGCATCCGAATTTAATACAAAAGGTACAATGCCGACTTAAGTACAAGAGGACTGACACTCTATCTTTCTATGATTTGAACCTCTCCACTGAGTCCAGTTTTAGATTCCGATGTATCACTTCAGGTTTAGTGTATCCCTTGGACCTTCTTATTGATTATGAGACACAGGAATTGGATCCGAATTTAATACAAATGGCACAATGCCGACTTAAGTACAAGAGGACTGACACTCTCACTTTCTATGATTTGAACCTCTCCTGTGAGTCCAGTTTTAGATTCCAATGCTCCACTTCAGGTTTACTGTATACCTTGCACTTTCTGATTGACGATGACACATGGAAATTGCATCGGAATTTAATACAAAAGGCACAATGCCGACTTAAGTAAAAGAGGACAGACAGTCTAACTTTCTGTGATTTGAACCTCTCCTGTAAGTCCAGTTTTAGATTCCGATGCTTCACTTCAGGTTTACAGTATACCTTGCACCTTCTTATTGACGATGAAACACAGAAATTGCATCGGAATTAAATTCAAAAGGCTCAATGCCGACTTAAGTACTAGAGGACTGACACTCTCACTTTCTATGATTTGAACCTCTCCTGTGAGTCCAGTTTTAGATTCTGATGCTTCACTTCAGATTTACTGTATCCCTTGGACCTTCTAATTGACGATGAAACACAGAGTTTGCATCCGAATTTAATACAAAAGGTACAATGCCGACTTAAGTGCAAGAGGACTGACACTCTAACTTTCTATGATTTGAACCTCTCCTATGAGTCCAGTTTTAGATTCCGATGCTTCACTTCAGGTGTACTGTATACCTTGGGCCTTCTTATTGACGATGAAACACAGAAATTGCATCCGAATTTAATACAAAACTCACAATACCGACTTAAGTACAAGAGGAGTGACACTCTAACTTTCTATGATTATAATCACTCCTGTGACTCCAGTTTTAGATTACGATGCTTCACTTCAGGTTTACTGTATCCCTTGGACGTTCTTATAGATGATGAAACACAGAAATTGCATCGGAAATAAATTCAAAAGGCACAATGACGACCTAAGTAGAAGAGGACTAACACTCTCACTTCCTATGATTTGAACCTCTCCTGTAAGTCCAGTTTTAGATTCCGATGCTTCCCTTCAGGTTTACAGTATACCTTGCACCTTCTTATTGACGATGAAACACAGAAATTGCATCGGAATTAAATTCAAAAGGCTCAATGCCGACTTAAGTACTAGAGGACTGACACTCTCACTTTCTATGATTTGAACCTCTCCTGTGAGTCCAGTTTTAGATTCTGATGCTTCACTTCAGGTTTACTGTATCCCTTTGACCTTCTAATTGACGATGAAACACAGAGTTTGCATCCGAATTTAATACAAAAGGTACAATGCCGACTTAAGTGCAAGAGGACTGGCACTCTAACTTTCTATGATTTGAACCTCTCCTCTGAGTCCAGTTTTAGATTCCTTTGCTTCACTTCAGAATACTGTATACCTTGGACCTTCTTATTGACGATGAAACACAGAAATTACATCCGAATTTTATACAAAAATCACAATGGCGACTTAAGTACAAGAGGACTGACACTCTCACTTTCAATGATTTGAACATCTCCTGTGAGTCCAGTTTTAGATTCCGATGCTTCACTTCAGGTTTACTGTATCTCTTGGACCTTCTTATTGACGATGAAACACAGAAATTGCATCGGAATTAAATTCAAAACACACAATGCCGACTTAAGTAAAAGAGGACTGACACTCTCACTTTCTTTGTTTTGAACCTCTCCTGTGAGTCCAGTTTTAGATTCCGATGTTTCACTTCAGGTTTACTGTATCCCTTGGACCTTCTTATTGACGATGAAAAACAGAAATTGCATCGGAATTAACTTCAAAAGGCACCATTCCGACTTAAGTACAAGAGGACTGACACTCTCAGTTTCTATGATTTGAACCTCTCCTGTGAGTCCAGTTTTAGATTCCGATGCTTCACTTCAGGTTTACTGTATCCCTTGGACCTTCTTATAGACGATGAAACATAGAAATTGCATCGGAATAAATTCAAACCGCACAATAACGACTTAAGTAAAAGAGGACTGACAATCTCACTTTCTATGATTTGAACCTCTCCTGTGAGTCCAGTTTTAGATTCCGATGTTTCACTTCAGGTTTAGTGTATCCCTTGGACCTTCTTATTGATTATGAGACAGAGGAATTGGATCCGAATTTAATACAAATGGCACAATGCCGACTTCAGTACAAGAGGACTGACACTCTCACTTTCTATGATTTGAACCTCATCTGTGAGTCCAGTTTTAGATTCCAATGCTCCACTTCAGGTTTACTGTATACCTTGCACTTTCTGATTGACGATGAAACACGGAAATTGCATCGGAATTTAATACAAAAGGCACAATGCCGACTTAAGTAAAAGAGGACAGACAGTCTAACTTTCTATGATTTGAACCTCTCCTGTGAGTCCAGTTTTCGATTCTGATGCTTCACTTCAGGTTTACTGTATAACTTGGACCTTCTTATTGACGATGAAACACAGAAATTTGCATCCGAATTTAATACAAATGGCACAATGCCGTCTTAAGTAAAAGAGGACTGCCACTCTAACATTCTATGAATTGAATCTCTCCTGTGAGTCCAGTTTGCGATTCCGATGCTTCACCTCAGGTTTACTGTATCCCTTGGACCTTCTTATTGACGATGATACACAGAAATTGCATCCGAATTTAATACAAATGCACAATGCCGACTTCAGTACAATAGGACTGACACTCTCACTTTCTATGATTTGAACCTCTCGTGTAAAGTCAGTTTTAGATTCCGATGCTTCACTTCAGGTTCACTGTATCCCTTGGACCTTCTTATTGACGATAAAATACAAAACTGCATCGGAATTTAATACAAAACGAACAATACCGACTTAAGTACAAGAGGAGTTACACTCTTACTTTCTATGATTTGAACCTCTCCTGTGAGTCCAGTTTTAGATTCCGATGTTTCACTTCAGGTTTAGTGTATCCCTTGGACATTCTTATTGACTATGAAACACAGGAATTGCATCCGAATTTAATACAAATGGCACAATGCCGACTTAAGTACAAGAGGACTGACATTCTCACTTTCTATGATTTGAACCTCTCCTGTGAGTCCAGTTTAGGATTCCGCTGCTTCACTTCAGGTTTACTGTATCCCTTGGACCTTCTTATTGACGATGAAACACAGAAATAGCATCCGAATTTAATACAAATGGCACAATGTCGACTTAAGTACAAGAGGAGTGACACTCTAACTTTCTATGATTTGAACCTCACCTGTGAGTCCAGTTTTAGATTCCGATGCTTCACTTCAGGTTTACTGTATACCTTGGACCTTCTTATTGACGATGAAATACAGAAATTGCATCCGAATTTAATACAAAACTCACAATACCGACTTAAGTACAAGAGGAGTGTCACTCTAACTTTCCATGATTTGAATCCCTCCTGTGAGTCCAGTTTTAGATTCCGATGCTTCACTTCAGGTTTACTGTATCCCTTGGACGTTCTTATTGACGATGAAATACAGAAATTGCATCGGAATTAAATTCAAAAGGCACAATGCCGACCTAAGTAGAAGAGGACTAACACTCTCACTTTCTATGATTTGAACCTCTCCTGTGAGTCCAGTTTTAGATTCCGATGCTTCACTTCAGGTCTACTGTATTTCTTGGACCTTCTTATTGACGATGAAACACAGAAATTGCATCGGAATTAAATTCAAAACGCAATATCCCGACATAAGTAAAAGAGGACTGACACTCTCACTTTCTATGATTTGAACCTCTCCTGTGAGTCCAGTTTTAGATTCCGATGCTTCACTTCAGGTTTACTGTATACCTTGGACCTTCTTATTGACGATGAAACACAGAAATTGCATCCGAATTTAATACAAATGGCACAATGCCGACTTAAGTACAATAGGACTGACACTCTCACTTTCTATGATTTGAACCTCTCCTGTGAAGTCAGTTTTAGATTCCGATGCTTCACTTCAGGTTTACTGTATCCCTTGGAACTTCTTATTGACGATAAAATACAAAACTGCATCGGAATTTAATACAAAACGCACAATACCGACTTGAGTACAAGAGGAGTGACACTCTATCTTTCTATGATTTGAACCTCTCCTGTGAGTCCAGTTTTTGATTCCGATGCTTCACTTCAGGTTTACTGTATACCTTGGATCTTCTTATTGACGATGAAACACAGAAATTGCATCCGAATTTAATACAAAACTCACAATACCGACTTTAGTACAAGAGGAGTGTCACTCTAACTTTCTATGATTTAAATCTCTCCTGTGAGTCCAGTTTTAGATTCCGATGCTTCACTTCAGGTTTACTGTATCCCTTGGACGTTCTTATTGACGATGAAACACAGAAATTGCATCGGAATTAAATTCAAAAGGCACAATGCCGACCTAAGTAGAAGAGGACTAACACTCTCACTTTCTATGATTTGAACCTCTCCTGTGAGTCCAGTTTTAGATTTCGATGCTTCACTTCTGGTTTACTGTATCCCTTGGACCTTCTTATTGACGATGAAACACAGAAATTGCATCGTAATTAAATTCAAATCGCACAATGCCGACTTAAGTACAAGAGGACTGACACTCTAACTTTCTATGATTTGAACCTCTCGAGCGAGTCCAGTTTTAGATTCCGATGCTTCACTTCAGGTTTACTGTTTCCGTTGGACCTTCTTATTGACGATGAAACACAGAAATTGCATCCGAATTTAATACAAATGGCACAATGCCGACTTAAGTACAATAGGACTGACACTCTCACTTTCTATGATTTGAACCTCTCCTGTGAGGTCAGATTTAGATTCCGATGCTTCACTTCAGGTTTACTGTATACCTTGAACCTTCTTATTGACGATGAAAAACAGAAATTGCATTGCAATTAAATTCAAAAGGCACAATTCCGACCTAAGTACAAGAGGACTGACACTCTCACTTTCTATGATTTGACCCTCTCCTGTGAGTCCAGTTTTAGATTCCGATGCTTCACTTGAGGTTTACTGTATCCCTTGGACCTTCGTATTGACGATGGAACACAGAAATTGCATCCGAATTTAATACAAAAATCACAATGGCGACTTAAGTACAAGAGGACTGACACTCTCACTTTCTACGATGCGAACCTCTCCTGTGAGGTCAGATTCAGATTCCGATGCTTCACTTCAGGTTTACTGTATCGCTTGGACCTTCTTGTTGACGATAAAACACTGAAATCGCATTAGAAATTAATACAAATAGCACAATGCCGTCTTAAGTAAAAGAGGACTGAAGCTCTAACATTCTGTGATTGAACCTCTCCTGCGAGTCCAGTTTTAGATTCCGATGCTTCACTTAAGGAATACTTAATCCCTTGGACCTTCTTATTGACGATGAAAGACAGAAATTGCATCCGAATTTAATACAAAAGGCACAATGCCGTTTTAAGTACAAGAGGACTTACATTCTAAGTTTCTATGATTTGAACCTCTCCTGTGAGTCCAGTTTCAAATTCCGATGCTTCACTTCAGGTTTACAGTACCACTTGGACTTTCTTATTGACGATGAAACACAGAAATTGCATCCGAATTTAATACCAATGGCACAATACCGACTTGAGTACAAGAGGAGTGACACTCTAACTTTCTATGATTTGAACCTCTCCTGTGAGTCCAGTTTTAGATTCCGATGCCTCACTTCAGGTTTACTGTATACCTTGGGCCTTGTTATTGACGATGAAACACAGAAATTGCATCCGAATTTAATACAAAACTCACAATACCGACTTAAGTACAAGAGGAGTGACACTCTAACTTTCTATGATTATAATCACTCCTGTGACTCCAGTTTTAGATTACGAGGCTTCACTTCAGGTTTACTGTATCCCTTGGACGTTCTTATAGACGATGAAACACAGAAATTGCATCGGAATTAAATTCAAAACACACAATGCCGACTTAAGTAAAAGAGGACTGACACTCTCACTTTCTTTGTTTTGAACCTCTCCTGTGAGTCCAGTTTTAGATTCCGATGTTTCACTTCAGGTTTACTGTATCCCTTGGACATTCTTATTGACGATGAAAAACAGAAATTGCATCGGAATTAAATTCAAAAGGCACCATTCCGACTTAAGTACAAGAGGACTGACAATCTCAGTTTCTATGATTTGAACCTCTCCTGTGAGTCCAGTTTTAGATTCCGATGCTTCACTTCCGGTTTACTGTATCCCTTGGACCTTCTAATTGACGATGAAACACAGAGTTTGCATCCGAATTTAATACAAAAGGTACAATGCCGACTTAAGTACAAGAGGACTGACACTCTAACTTTCTATGATTTGAACCTCTCCTGTGAGTCCAGTTTTAGATTCCGATGCTTCACTTCAGGTTTACTCTATCCCTTGGACCTTCGTATTGACGATGAACCACAGAAATTGCATCCGAATTTAATACAAAAATCACAATGGCGACTTAAGTACAAGAGGACTGACACTCTCACTTTCTATGATTTGGACATCTCCCGTGAGTCCAGTTTTAGATTCCGATGATTCACTTCAGGTTTACTGTATCCTTTGGACCTTCTTATTGACGATGAAACACAGAAATTGCATCCGAAATTAATACAAAAGTCACAATGGTGACTTAATTACAAGAGGACTGACACTCTCACTTTGTATGATTTGAACCTCTGCTGTGAGTCCAGTTTAGATTCTGATGCTTCACCTCAGGTTTACTGTATCTGTTGGACTTTCTTATTGACGATGAAACACAGAAATTGCATCCGAATTTAATACAAATGGCACAATGCCGACATAAGTACAATAGGACAGACACTCTCACTTTCTATGATTTGAACCTCTCCTGTGAAGTCAGTTTTAGATTCCGATGCTTCACTTCAGGTTTACTGTATCCCTTGGACCTTCTTATTGACGATGAAACACAGAGTTTGCATCCGAATTTAATACAAAATGCACAATGCCGACTTAAGTACAAGAGGACTGACACTCTAACTGCCTATGATTTGAGCCTATACAGTGAGTCTAGTTTTAGATTTCGATGCTTCACCTCAGATTTACTGTATCCCTTGGACCTTCTTATTGACGATGAAACACAGAAATTGCATCCGAATTTAATACAAAAGGCACAATGGCGACTTAAGTACAAGGGGACTGACACTCTCACTTTCTATGATTTGCACCTATCCTGTGAGTCCAGTTTTAGATTCCAATGCTTCACTTCAGGTTTACTGTATCCCTTGGACCTTCTTATTGACGATGATTCACAGAAATTACATCCGAATTTAATACAAATGGCACAATGCCGACTTAAGTACAAGAGCACTGATACTCTCACTTTCCATGATTCGAACTACTCCTGTGAGGTCAGATTCAGATTCCGATGCTTCACTTCATGTTTACTGTATACCTTGAACCTTCTTATTGACGATGAAAAACAGAAATTGCATCGGAATTAAATTCAAAAGGCACAATTCCGACTTAAGTACAAGAGGACTGACACTCTCACTTTCTATGATTTGAACCTCTCCTGTGAGTCAAGTTTTAGATTCCGATGCTTCACTTCAGGTTTACTGTATCCCTTGGACCTTCTAATTGACGATGAAACACAGAGTTTGCATCCGCATTTAATACAAAAGGTACAATGCCGACTTAAGTAGAAGAGGACTGACACTCTAACTTTCTATGATATGAACCTCTCCTGTGAGTCCAGTTTTAGATTCCGATGCTTCACTTCAGGTTTACTGTATCCCTTGGACCTTCGTATTGACGATGAAACACAGAAATTGCATCCGAATTCAATACAAAAATCACAATGGCGACTTAAGTACAAGAGGACTGACACTCTCACTTTCTATGATTCGAACCTCTCCTGTGAGGTCAGATTTAGATTCCGATGCTTCACTTCAGGTTTACTGTATCCCTTGGACCTTCATGTTGACGATAAAACACTGAAATCGCATTAGAAATTAATACAAATAGCACAATGCCGTCTTAAGTAAAAGAGGACTGACGCTCTAACATTCTGTGATTGAACCTCTCCTGCGAGTCCAGTTTTAGATTCCGATGCTTCACTTAAGGTTTACTGTATCCCTTGGACATTCTTATTGACGATGAAAGACAGAAATTGCATCCGAATTTAATACAAAAGGCACAATGCCGACTTACGTACAAGAGGACTTACATTCTAACTTTCTATGATTTGAACCTCTCCTTTGAGTCCAGTTTTAGATTCCGATGCTTCACTTCAGGTTTACTGCACCCCTTGGACTTTCTTATTGACGATGATACACAGAAATTGCATCCGAATTTAATACAAATGGCACAATACCGACTTGAGTACAAGAGGAGTGACACTCTAACTTCCTGTGATTTGAACCTCTCCTGTGAGTCCAGTTTTAGATTCCGATGCTTCACTTCAGGTTTACTGTATACCTTGGGCCTTCTTATTGACGATGAAACACAGAAATTGCATCCGAATTTAATACAAAACTCACAATATCGACTTAAGTACAAGAGGAGTGACACTCTAACTTTCTATGATTTTAATCACTCCTGTGACTCCAGTTTTAGATTCCGATGCTTCACTTCAGGTTTACTGTATCCCTTGGACGTTCTTATAGACGATGAAACACAGTAATTGCATCGGAATTTAATTCAAAAGGCACAATGACGTCCTAAGTAGAAGAGGACTAACACTCTCACTTTCTATGATTTGAACCTCTCCTGTAAGTCCACTTTTAGATTCCGATGCTTCACTTCAGGTTTACTGTATACCTTGCACCTTCTTATTGACGACGAAACACAGAAATTGCATCGGAATTAAATTCAAAATGCTCAATGCCGACTTAAGTACTAGAGGACTGACACTCTCACTTTCTATGATTTGAACCTCTCCTGTGAGTCCAGTTTTAGACTCCGATGCTTCACTTCTGGTTTACTGTATCCCTTGGACCTTCTAATTGACGATGAAACACAGAGTTTGCATCCGAATTTAATACAAAAGGTACAATGCCGACCTAAGTGCAAGAGGACTGACACTCTCACTTTCAATGATTTGAACATCTCCTGTGAGTCCAGTTTTAGATTCCGATGCTTCACTTCAGGTTTACTGTATCCCTTGGACGTTCTTATTGACGATGAAAAACAGAAATTGCATCGGAATTAAATTCAAAAGGCACAATGCCGACTTAAGTACAAGAGGACTGACACTCTAACATTCTATGATTTGAACCACTCATGTAAGTCCAGTTTTAGATTCCGATGCTTCACTTCAGGTTTACTGTATCCCTTGGACCTTCGAATTGACGATGAAACACAGAAATTGCATCCGAATTAAATACAAAAATCACAATGGCGACTTAAGTACAAGAGGACTGACACTCTCACTTTCTATGATTTGAACATCTCCTGTGAGTCCAGTTTTAGATTCCGATGCTTCACTTCAGGTTTACTGTTTCCCTTGGACCTTCTTATAGACGATGAAACATAAAAATTGCATCGGAATTAAATTCAAACCGCACAATATCGACTTAAGTAAAAGAGGACTGACACTCTCACTTTCTATGATTTGAAACTCTGCTGTGGGTCCATTATTAGTTTCCGATGCTTCACTTCGGGTTTACTGTATCCCTTGGACCTTCTTATTGACGATGAAACACATAAATTGCATCGGAATTAAATTCAAAAGGCACAATGCCGACTTAAGTACAAGAGGACTGAAACTCTAACTTTCTATGATTTGAACCACTCATGTATGTCCAGTTTTTGATTCCGATGCTTCACTTCAGGTTTACTGTATCCCTTGGACCTTTGTATTGACGATCAAACACAGAGTTTGCACCCGAATTTAATACAAATGGCACAATGCCGACTTAAGTACTAGAGGACTGACATTCTAACTTTCTTTGATTTGAACCTCTCCCGTGAGTCCAGTTTTAGATTCCGATGCTTCACTTCAGGTTTACTGTATCCTTTGGACCTTCTTATTGACGAAGTAACACAGAAATTGCATCCAAAATTAATACAAAAGTCACAATGGGGACTTAATTACAAGAGGACTGACACTTTCATTTTGTATGAGTTGAACCTCTCCTGTGAGTCCAGTTTTAGATTCCGATGCTTCACCTCAGGTTTACTGTATCTGTTGGACCTTCTTATTGACGATGAAACACAGAAAATGCATCCGAATTTAATACAAATGGCACAATGCCGACTTAAGTACAAGAGGACTGACACTCTCACTCTCTATGATTCGAACGTCTCCTGTGAGGTCAGATTTAGATTCCGATGCTTCACTTCATGGTTACTGTATCCCTTGGACCTTCTTGTTGACGATAAAACTCAGAAATCGCATCCGAAATTAATACAAATAGCACAATGCCGTCTTAAGTAAAAGAGGACTGACGCTCTAACATTCTGTGATTTGAACCTCTTCTGCGAGTCCAGTTTTAGATTCCGATGCTTCACTGAAGATTTGCTGTATACCTTGGACCTTCTTATTGACGATGAAACACAGAAATTGCATCCTAATTTAATACAAAAGGCACATTATCGACTTAAGTACAAGCGGAGTGACACTCTAACTTTCTATGATTTGAATCTCTCCTGTGAGTCCAGTTTTAGATTCCGATGCTTCACTTCAGGTTTACTGTATCCCTTGGACGTTCTTATTGACGCTGAAACACAGAAATTGCTTCGGAATTAAATTAAAAAGGCACAGTGCCGACCTAAGTAGATGACGACTAACACTCGCACATTCTATGATTTGAACCTCTCCTGTGAGTCCAGTTTTACATTCCGATGCTTCACTTTAGGTTTACAGTATACCTTGCACCTTCTTATTGACGATTAAACACAGAAATTGCATGGGAATTAAATTCAAAAGGCACAATGCCGACTTAAGTACAAGAGGACTGACACTCTCACTTTCTATGATTTGAACCTCTCCTGTGAGTCCAGTTTTACATTCCGATGCTTCACTTCAGGTTTACTGTATCCCTTGGACCTTCTTATTGACGATGAAAAACAGATATTGCATCCCAATTTAATACAAAAGGTACAATGCCGACTTAAGTACAAGAGGCCTGACACTCTAACTTTCTATGATTTGCACCTTTCCTGTGAGTCCAGTTTTAGATTCCGATGCTTCACTTCAGGTTTACTGTATCCCTTGGACCTTCTTATTGACGATGAAACACAGAAATTGAATCCGAATTTAATACAAAAATCACAATGGCGACTTTAGTAGAAGAGGACCGACAATCTCACCTTCTATGATTTGAACATCTCCTGTGAGTCCAGTTTTAGATTCCGATGCTTCACTTCAGGTTTACTGTATCCCTTGGACCTTCTTATAGAAGATGAAACACAGATATTGCATCGGAATCAAATTAAAACGCACAATGCCGACTTAAGTAAAAGAGGACTGACACTCTCACTTTCTATGATTTGAACCTCTCCTGTGAGTCCAGTTTTAGATTCCGATGCTTCACTTCAGGTTTACTGTATCCCATGGACCTTCTTTTTGACAATGAACCACAGAAATAGCACCGGAATTAAATTCAAAAGGCACAATGCCGACTTAAGTACAAGAGGACTGACACTCTAAGTTTCTATGATTTGTACGTCTCCTGAGAGTATAATTTTAGATTCCGATGCTTCACTTCAGGTTTACTGTAACCCTTGGACCTTCTTATTGACGATGAAACACAGAGTTTGCATCCGAATTTAATACAAAAGGCACAATGCCGACTTAAGTACAAGAGGACTGACACTCTAACTTTCTATGATTTGAACCTCTCCTTTGAGTCCAGTTTTAGATTCCGATGCTTTACTTCAGGTTTGCTGTATCCCTTGGACCTTCTTATTGACGATTAAACACAGAAATTGCATCCGAAATTAATACAAAAGTCACAATGGTGACTTAATTACAAGAGGACTGACACTCTCACTATCTATGATTTGAACCTCTCCTGTGAGTCCAGTTTTAGATTCCGATGCTTCACCTCAGGTTTACTGTATCCCTTGGACATTCTTATTGACGATGAAACACAGAAATTGCATCCGAATTTAATACAAATGGCACAATGCCGACTTAAGTACAAGAGGACTGACTCACTTTCTATGATTCGAACCTCTCCTGTGAGTCTAGTTTTAGATTCCGATGCTTCACTTCAGGTTTACTGTATATCTTGGACATTCTTATTGACGATGAAACACAGAAATTGCATCGGAATTAAATTCAAAAGGCACAGTGCCGACCTAAGTAGAAGAGGACTAACACTCTCACTTTCTATGATTTGAACCTCTCCTGTGAGTCCAGTTTTAGATTCCGATGCTTCACTTCAGATTTACTGTATACCTTGCAGCTTCTTATTGACGACCAAACACAGAAATTGAATCGGAATTAAATTCAAAAGGCACAATGCCGACTTAAGTACAAGAGGACTGACACTCTCACTTTCTATGATTTGCACCTCTCCTGTGAGTCCAGATTTAGATTCCGATGCTTCACTTCAGGTTTACTGTATCCCTTGGAACTTCTTATTGACGATGAAACACAGAAATTGCATCCGAATTTAATACAAAAATCACAATTGCGGCTTAAGTACAAGAGGACTGACACTCTCACTTACTATGATTTGAACATCTCCTGTGAGTCTACTTCGAGATTCCGATGCTTCACTTCAGGTTTAGTTTATCCCTTGGACCTTCTTATTGACGATGAAACACAGATATTGCATCGGAATTAAATTTAACACGCACAATGCCGACTTAAGTAAAAGATGACTGACACTCTCACTTTCTATGATTTGAATCTCTCCCGTGAGTCCAGTTTTAGATTCCGATGCTTCACTTCAGGTTTACTGTATCCCTTGGACCTTCTTATTGACAATGAAACACAGAAATAGCATCGGAATTGAATTCAAAAAGCACAATGCCGACTAAGTACAAGAGGATTGACACTCTAACTTTCTATGATTTGAACCTCCCCTGTGGGTCCAGTTTTAGATTCCAATGCTTTACTTCAGGTTTACTGTATCCCTTGGACCTTCTTATTGACGATGAAAACAGAAATTGCATCCGAATTTAATACAAAAGGCACAATGGCGACTTAAGTACAAGAGGACTGACACTCTCACTTTCTATGATTTGAACCTCTCCTGTGAGTTCAGTTTTAGATTCCGATGCCTCACTTCAGGTTTACTATATCCATTGGACCTTCTTATTGACGACGAAACACAGAAATTGCATCCGAATATAATACAAAAGGCACAATGGCGACTTAAGTACAAGAGGACTGACACTCTCACTTTCAATGATTTGAACCTCCCCTGTGTGTTCAGTTTTAGATTCCGATGCTTCACTTCAGGTTTACTGTATACCTTGCAGCTTCTTATTGACGATGAAACACAGAAATTGAATCGGAATTAATTTCAAAATGCACAATGCCGTCTTAAGTACAAGAGGACTGACACTCTCACTTTCTATGATTTGAACCTCTCCTGTGAGTCCAGTTTTACATTACGATGCTTCACTTCAGGTTTACTGTATACCTTGGACCTTCTAATTGACGATGAAACACAGAGTTTGCATCCGAATTTAATACAAAAGGTACAATGCCGACTTAAGTACAAGAGGACTGACACTCTAACTTTCTATGATTTGCACCTCTCCTGTGAGTCCAGTTTTAGATTCCGATGCTTCACTTCAGGTTTACTGTATCCCTTGGACCTTCTTATTGACGATGAAACACAGAGTTTGCATCCGGATTTAATACAAAAGGCACAATGACGCCTTAAGTACAAGAGGACTGACACTCTAACTTTCTATGATTTGAACCTCTCCTGTGAGTCCAGTTTTAGATTCCGATGCTTTACTTCAGGTTTACTGTATCCCTTGGACCTTCTTATTGACGATGAAAACAGAAATTGCATCCGAATTTAATACAAAAGGCACAATGCCGACTTAAGTACAAGAGGACTGACACTCTCACTTTCTATGATTTGAACCTCTCCTGTGAGTTCAGTTTTAGTTTCCGATGCTTCACTTCAGGTTTACTATATCCCTTGGACCTTCTTATTGACGACGAAACACAGAAATTGCATCCGAATATAATACAAAAGGCACAATGGCGACTTAAGTACAAGAGGACTGACACTCTCACTTTCAATGATTTGAACCTCCCCTGTGAGTTCAGTTTTAGATTCCGATGCTTCACTTCGGGTTTACTGTATACCTTGCAGCTTCTTATTGACGATGAAACACAGAAATTGAATCGGAATTAAATTCAAAATGCACAATGCCGTCTTAAATACAAGAGGACTGACACTCCCACTTTCTATGATTTGCACCTCTCCTGTGAGTCCAGTTTTAGATTCCGATGATTCACTTCAGGTTTACTGTATCCCTTGGACCTTCTTATTGACGATGAAACACAGAAACTGCATCCGAATTTAATACAAAAATCACAATGGCGGCCTAAGTACAAGAGGACTGACACTCTGACTTTCTATGATTTGAACATCTCCTGTGAGTCCAGTACTAGATTCCGATGCTTCACTTCAGGTTTACTTTATCCCTTGGACCGTCTTATTGACGATGAAACACAGGTATTGCATCGGAATTAAATTTAAAACGCACAATGCCGACTTAAGTAAAAGAGGGCTGACACTCTCACTTTCTATGATTTGAATCCCTCCTGTGAGTCCAGTTTTAGATTCCGATGCTTCACTTCAGGTTTACTGTATCCCTTGGACCTTCTTATTGACAATGAAACACAGTAATAGCATCGTAATTAAATTCAAAAGGCACAATGCCGACTTAAGTACAAGAGGACTGACACTCTAACATTCTATGACTTGAACCTCTCCTGTGAGTCCAGTTTTAGATTCCGATGCTTTACTTCAGGTTTACTGTATCCCTTGGACCTTCTTATTGACGATGAAAACAGAAATTGCATCCGAATTTAATACAAAAGGCACAATGGCGACTTAAGTACAAGAGGACTGACACTCTCACTTTCTATGATTTGAACCTCCCCTGTGAGTTCAGTTTTAGATTCCGATGGTTCACTTCAGGTTTACTATATCCCTTGGACCTTCTTATTGACGACGAAACACAGAAATTGCATCCGAATTTAATACAAATGGCACAATGCCGACTTAAGTACAAGAGGACTGACACTCTCACTCTCTATGATTCGAACGTCTCCTGTGAGGTCAGATTTAGATTCCGATGCTTCACTTCAGGTTTACTGTATCCCTTGGACCTTCTTATTGACGATGAAACACAGAAATTGAATCGGAATTAAATTCAAAAGGCACAATGCCGTCTTAAGTACAAGAGGACTGACACTCTCACTTTCTATGATTTGAACCACTCATGTAAGTCCAGTTTTTGATTCTGATGCTTCACTTCAGGTTTACTGTATCCCTAGGACCTTTGTATTGACGATCAAACACAGAGTTTGCACCCGAATTTAATACAAATGGCACAATGCCGACTTAAGTACTAGAGGACTGACATTCTAACTTTCTTTGATTTGAACCTCTCCCGTGAGTCCAGTTTTAGATTCCGATGCTTCACTTCAGGTTTACTATATCCTTTGGACCTTCTTATTGACGAAGTAACACAGAAATTGCATCCAAAATTAATACAAAAGTCACAATGGGGACTTAATTACAAGAGGACTGACACTCTCACTTTGTATGAGTTGAACCTCTCCTGTGAGTCCAGTTTTAGATTCCGATGCTTCACCTCAGGTTTACTGTATCTGTTGGACCTTCTTATTGACGATGAAACACAGAAATTGCATCCGAATTTAATACAAATGGCACAATGCCGACTTAAGTACAAGAGGACTGACACTCTCACTCTCTATGATTCGAACGTCTCCTGTGAGGTCAGATTTAGATTCCGAAGCTTCACTTCATGGTTACTGTATCCCTTGGACCTTCTTGTTGACGATAAAACTCAGAAATCGCATCCGAAATTAATACAAATAGCACAATGCCGTCTTAAGTAAAAGAGGACTGACGCTCTAACATTCTGTGATTTGAACCTCTTCTGCGAGTCCAGTTTTAGATTCCGATGCTTCACTGAAGATTTGCTGTATACCTTGGACCTTCTTATTGACGATGAAACACAGAAAATGCATCCTAATTTAATACAAAAGGCACATTACCGACTTAAGTACAAGCGGAGTGACACTCTAACTTTCTATGATTTGAATCTCTCCTGTGAGTCCAGTTTTAGATTCCGATGCTTCACTTCAGGTTTACTGTATCCCTTGGACGTTCTTATTGACGCTGAAACACAGAAATTGCTTCGGAATTAAATTAAAAAGGCACAGTGCCGACCTAAGTAGAAGACGACTAACACTCGCACATTCTATGATTTGAACCTCTCCTGTGAGTCTAGTTTTAAATTCCGATGCTTCACTTTAGGGTTACAGTATACCTTGCACCTTCTTATTGACGATTAAACACAGAAATTGCATGGGAATTAAATTCAAAAGGCACAATGCCGACTTAAGTACAGGAGGACTGACACTCTCACTTTCTATGATTTGAACCTCTCCTGTGAGTCCAGTTTTACATTCCGATGCTTCACTTCAGGTTTACTGTATCCCTTGGACCTTCTTATTGACGATGAAACACAGATATTGCATCCGAATTTAATACAAAAGGTACAATGCCGACTTAAGTACAAGAGGCCTGACACTCTAACTTTCTATGATTTGCACCTTTCCTGTGAGTCCAGTTTTAGATTCCGATGCTTCACTTCAGGTTTACTGTATCCCTTGGACCTTCTTATTGACGATGAAACACAGAAATTGAATCCGAATTTAGTACAAAAATCACAATGGCGACTTTAGTAGAAGAGGACCGACAATCTCACTTTCTATGATTTGAACATCTCCTGTGAGTCCAGTTTTAGATTCCGATGCTTCACTTCAGGTTTACTGTATCCCTTGGACCTTCTTATAGAAGATGAAACACAGATATTGCATCGGAATCAAATTAAAACGCACAATGCCGACTTAAGTAAAAGAGGACTGACACTCTCACTTTCTATGATTCGAACCTCTCCTGTGAGTCTAGTTTTAGATTCCGATGCTTCACTTCAGGTTTACTGTATATCTTGGACGTTCTTATTGACGATGAAACACAGAAATTGCATCGGAATTAAATTCAAAAGGCACAGTGCCGACCTAAGTAGAAGAGGACTAACACTCTCACTTTCTATGATTTGAACCTCTCCTGTGAGTCCAGTTTTAGATTCCGATGCTTCACTTCAGATTTACTGTTTACCTTGCAGCTTCTTATTGACGACCAAACACAGAAATTGAATCGGAATTAAATTCAAAAGGCACAATGCCGACTTAAGTACAAGAGGACCGACACTCTCACTTTCTATGATTTGCACCTCTCCTGTGAGTCCAGATTTAGATTCCGATGCTTCACTTCAGGTTTACTGTATCCCTTGGAACTTCTTATTGACGATGAAACACAGAAATTGCATCCGAATTTAATACAAAAATCACAATTGCGGCTTAAGTACAAGAGGACTGACACTCTCACTTACTATGATTTGAACATCTCCTGTGAGTCCACTTCGAGATTCCGATGCTTCACTTCAGGTTTAGTTTATCCCTTGGACCTTCTTATTGACGATGAAACACAGATTTTGCATCGGAATTAAATTTAAAACGCACAATGCCGACTTAAGTAAAAGATGACTGACACTCTCACTTTCTATGATTTGAATCTCTCCCGTGAGTCCAGTTTTAGATTCCGATGCTTCACTTCAGGTTTACTGTATCCCTTGGACCTTCTTATTGACAATGAAACACAGAAATATCATCGGAATTGAATTCAAAAAGCACAATGCCGACTAAGTACAAGAGGACTGACACTCTAACTTTCTATGATTTGAACCTCTCCTGTGAGTCCAGTTTTAGATTCCGATGCTTTACTTCAGGTTTACTGTATCCCTTGGACCTTCTTATTGACGATGAAAGAAGAAATTGCATCCGAATTTAATACAAAAGGCACAATGGCGACTTAAGTACAAGAGGACTGACACTCTTACTTTCTATGATTTGAACCTCTCCTGTGAGTTCAGTTTTAGATTCCGATGCTTCACTTCAGGTTTACTATATCCGTTGGACCTTCTTATTGACGACGAAACACAGAAATTGCATCCGAATATAATACAAAAGGCACAATGGCGACTTAAGTACAAGAGGACTGACACTCTCACTTTCAATGATTTGAACCTCCCCTGTGTGTTCAGATTTAGATTCCGATGACTCACTTCAGGTTTGCTGTATACCTTGCAGCTTCTTATTGACGATGAAACACAGAAATTGAATCGGAATTAATTTCAAAATGCACAATGCCGTCTTAAGTACAAGAGGACTGACACTCTCACTTTCTATGATTTGAACCTCTCCTGTGAGTCCAGTTTTACATTACGATGCTTCACTTCAGGTTTACTGTATACCTTGGACCTTCTAATTGACGATGAAACACAGAGTTTGCATCCGAATTTAATACAAAAGGTACAATGCCGACTTAAGTACAAGAGGACTGACACTCTAACTTTCTATGATTTGCACCTCTCCTGTGAGTCCAGTTTTAGATTCCGATGCTTCACTTCAGGTTTACTGTATCCCTTGGACCTTCTTATTGACAATGAAACACAGAAATAGCATCGGAATTTAATTCAAAAAGCACAATGACGCCTTAAGTACAAGAGGACTGACACTGTAACTTTCTATGATTTGAACCTCTCCTGTGAGTCCAGTTTTAGATTCCGATGCTTTACTTCAGGTTTACTGTATCCCTTGGACCTTCTTATTGACGATGAAAACAGAAATTGCATCCGAATTTAATACAAAAGGCACAATGGCGACTTAAGTACAAGAGGACTGACACTCTCACTTTCTATGATTTGAACCTCTCCTGTGAGTTCAGTTTTAGTTTCCGATGCTTCACTTCAGGTTTACTATATCCCTTGGACCTTCTTATTGACGACGAAACACAGAAATTGCATCCGAATATAATACAAAAGGCACAATGGCGACTTAAGTACAAGAGGACTGACACTCTCACTTTCAATGATTTGAACCTCCCCTGTGAGTTCAGTTTTAGATTCCGATGCTTCACTTCAGGTTTACTGTATACCTTGCAGCTTCTTATTGACGATGAAACACAGAAATTGAATCGGAATTAAATTCAAAATGCACAATGCCGTCTTAAATACAACAGGACTGACACTCCCACTTTCTATGATTTGAACCTCTCCTGTGAGTCCAGTTTTACATTACGATGCTTCACTTCAGGTTTACTGTATACCTTGGACCTTCTAATTGACGATGAAACACAGAGTTTGCATCCGAATTTAATACAAAAGGTACAATGCCGACTTAAGTACAAGAGGACTGACACTCTAACTTTCTATGATTTGCACCTCTCCTGTGAGTCCAGTTTTAGATTCCGATGATTCACTTCAGGTTTACTGTATCCCTTGGACCTTCTTATTGACGATGAAACACAGAAACTGCATCCGAATTTAATACAAAAATCACAATGGCGGCCTAAGTACAAGAGGACTGACACTCTTACTTTCTATGATTTGAACATCTCCTGTGAGTCCAGTACTAGATTCCGATGCTTCACTTCAGGTTTACTTTATCCCTTGGACCTTCTTATTGACGATGAAACACAGGTATTGCATCGGAATTAAATTTAAAACGCACAATGCCGACTTAAGTAAAAGAGGGCTGACACTCTCACTTTCTATGATTTGAATCCCTCCTGTGAGTCCAGTTTTAGATTCCGATGCTTCACTTCAGGTTTACTGTATCCCTTGGACCTTCTTATTGACAATGAAACACAGAAATAGCATCGTAATTAAATTCAAAAGGCACAATGCCGACTTAAGTACAAGAGGACTGACACTCTAACTTTTTATGATTTGAACCACTCCTGTGAGTCCAGTTATAGATTCCAATGCTTCACTTCAGGTTTACTGTATCCCTTGAACCTTCTTATTGACGATGAAAACAGAAATTGCATCCGAATTTAATACAAAAGGCACAATGGCGACTTAAGTACAAGAGGACTGACACTCTAACTTTCTATGATTTGAACCTCTCCTGTGAGTCAAGTTTCAGATTCCGATGCTTCACTTCAGGTTTACTGTATCCCTTGGACCTCCTTATTGACGATGAAACACAGAAATTGCATCCGAATTTAATACAAAAGGCACAATGGCGACTTAAATGCAAGGGGACTGACACTCTCACTTTCTATGATTTGAACCTATCCTGTGAGTCCAGTTTTAGATTCCGATGCTTCACTTCAGGTTTACTGTATCCCTTGGACCTTCTTATTGACGATGAAACACAGATATTGCATCCGAATTTAATACAAATGGCACAATGCCGACTTAAGTACAAGGGCACTGACACTCTCACTTTCCATGATTCGGACTTCTCCTGTGAGGTCTGATTTAGATTCAGATGCTTCACTTCAGGTTTACTGTATACCTTGCACCTTCTTATTGACGATGAAACACAGAAATTCCATCGTAATTAAATTCAAAAGGCACAATGCCGTCTTAAGTACAAGAGGACTGTCACTCTCACTTTCTATGATTTGAACCTCTCCTGTGAGTCCAGTTTTACATTCCGATGCTTCACTTCAGGTTTACTGTATCCCTTGGACCTTCTAATTGACGATGAAACACAGAGTTTGCATCCGAATTTAATACAAAAGGTACAATGCCGACTTAAGTACAAGAGGACTGACACTCTAACTTTCTATGATTTGCACCTCTCCTGTGAGTCCAGTTTTAGATTCCGATGCTTCACTTCAGGTTTACTGTATCCCTTGGACCTTCTTATTGACAATGAAACACAGAAACTGCATCCAAATTTAATACAAAAGTCACAATGGCGGCCTAAGTACAAGAGGACTGACACTCTCACTTTCTATGATTTGAACATCTCCTGTGAGTCCAGTTCTAGATTCCGATGCTTCACTTCAGATTTACTTTATCCCTTCGACCTTCTTATTGACGATGAAACACAGATATTGCATCGGAATTAAATTTAAAACGCACAATGCCGACTTAAGTAAAAGAGGACTGACACTCTCACTTTCTATGATTTGAATCCCTCCTGTGAGTCCAGTCTTAGATTCCGATGCTTCACTTCAGGTTTACTGTATCCCTTGGACCTTCTTATTGACAATGAAACACGGAAATAGCATCGTAATTAAATTCAAAAGGCACAATGCCGACTTAAGTACAAGAGGACTGACACTCTAACTTTTTATGATTTGAACCACTCCTGTGAGTCCAGTTATAAATTCCGATGCTTCACTTCAGGTTTACTGTATCCCTTGGACCTTCTTATTGACGATGAAACACAGAGTTTGCATCCGGATTTAATACAAAAGGCACAATGCCGACTTAAGTACAAGAGGACTGACACTCTAACTTTCTATGATTTGAACCTCTCCTGTGAGTCCAGTTTTAGATTCCGATGCTTTACTTCAGGTTTACTGTATCCCTTGGACCTTCTTATTGACGATGACAACAGAAATTGCATCCGAATTTAATTCAAAAGGCACAATGGCGACTTAAGTACAAGAGGACTGACACTCTCACTTTCTATGATTTGAACCTCCCCTGTGAGTTCAGTTTTAGATTCCGATGCTTCACTTCAGGTTTACTATATCCCTTGGACCTTCTTATTGACGACGAAACACAGAAATTGCATCCGAATTTAATACAAATGGCACAATGCCGACTTAAGTACAAGAGGACTGACACTCTCACTTTCTATGATTTGAACATCTCCTGTGAGTCCAATTCTAGATTCCGATGTTTCACTTCAGGTTTACTTTATCCCTTGGACCTTCTTATTGACGATGAAACACAGATATTGCATCGGAATTAAATTAAAAACGCACAATGCCGACTTAAGTAAAAGAGGACTGACACTCTCACTTTCTATGATTAGAATCCCTCCTGTGAGTCCAGTTTTAGATTCCGATGCTTCACTTCAGGTTTACTGTATCCCTTGGACCTTCTTATTGACAATGAAACACAGAAATAGCATCGTAATTAAATTCAAAAGGCACAATGCCGACTTAAGTACACGAGGACTGACACTCTAACTTTGTATGATTTGAACCACTCCTGTGAGTCCAGTTATAGATTCCGATGCTTCACTTCAGGTTTACTGTATCCCTTGGACCTTCTTATTGACGATGAAACACAGAGTTTGCATCCGGATTTAATACAAAAGGCACAATGCCGACTTAAGTACAAGAGGACTGACACTCTAACTTTTTATGATTTGAACCACTCCTGTGAGTCCAGTTATAGATTCCGATGCTTCACTTCAGGTTTACTGTATCCCTTGGACCTTCTTATTGATGATGAAACACAGAGTTTGCATCCGGATTTAATACAAAAGGCACAATGGCGGCCTAAGTACAAGAGGACTGACACTCTCACTTTCTATGATTTGAACATCTCCTGTGAGTCCAGTTCTAGATTCCGATGCTTCACTTCAGGTTTACTTTATCCCTTCGACCTTCTTATTGACGATGAAACACAGATATTGCATCGGAATTAAATTTAAAACGCACAATGCCGACTTAAGTAAAAGAGGACTGACACTCTCACTTTCTATGATTTGAATCCCTCCTGTGAGTCCAGTCTTAGATTCCGATGCTTCACTTCAGGTTTACTGTATCCCTTGGACCTTCTTATTGACAATGAAACACGGAAATAGCATCGTAATTAAATTCAAAAGGCACAATGCCGACTTAAGTACAAGAGGACTGACACTCTAACTTTTTATGATTTGAACCACTCCTGTGAGTCCAGTTATAGATTCCGATGCTTCACTTCAGGTTTACTGTATCCCTTGGACCTTCTTATTGACGATGAAACACAGAGTTTGCATCCGGATTTAATACAAAAGGCACAATGCCGACTTAAGTACAAGAGGACTGACACTCTAACTTTCTATGATTTGAACCTCTCCTGTGAGTCCAGTTTTAGATTCCGATGCTTTACTTCAGGTTTACTGTATCCCTTGGACCTTCTTATTGACGATGATAACAGAAATTGCATCCGAATTTAATTCAAAAGGCACAATGGCGACTTAAGTACAAGAGGACTGACACTCTCACTTTCTATGATTTGAACCTCCCCTGTGAGTTCAGTTTTAGATTCCGATGCTTCACTTCAGGTTTACTATATCCCTTGGACCTTCTTATTGACGACGAAACACAGAAATTGCATCCGAATTTAATACAAATGGCACAATGCCGACTTAAGTACAAGAGGACTGACACTCTCACTTTCTATGATTTGAACATCTCCTGTGAGTCCAATTCTAGATTCCGATGTTTCACTTCAGGTTTACTTTATCCCTTGGACCTTCTTATTGACGATGAAACACAGATATTGCATCGGAATTAAATTAAAAACGCACAATGCCGACTTAAGTAAAAGAGGACTGACACTCTCACTTTCTATGATTTGAATCCCTCCTGTGAGTCCAGTCTTAGATTCCGATGCTTCACTTCAGGTTTACTGTATCCCTTGTACCTTCTTATTGACAATGAAACACGGAAATAGCATCGTAATTAAATTCAAAAGGCACAATGCCGACTTAAGTACAAGAGGACTGACACTCTAACTTTTTATGATTTGAACCACTCCTGTGAGTCCAGTTATAGATTCCGATGCTTCACTTCAGGTTTACTGTATCCCTTGGACCTTCTTATTGATGATGAAACACAGAGTTTGCATCCGGATTTAATACAAAAGGCACAATGGCGGCCTAAGTACAAGAGGACTGACACTCTCACTTTCTATGATTTGAACATCTCCTGTGAGTCCAGTTCTAGATTCCGATGCTTCACTTCAGGTTTACTTTATCCCTTCGACCTTCGTATTGACGATGAAACACAGATATTGCATCGGAATTAAATTTAAAACGCACAATGCCGACTTAAGTAAAAGAGGACTGACACTCTCACTTTCTATGATTTGAATCCCTCCTGTGAGTCCAGTCTTAGATTCCGATGCTTCACTTCAGGTTTACTGTATCCCTTGGACCTTCTTATTGACAATGAAACACGGAAATAGCATCGTAATTAAATTCAAAAGGCACAATGCCGACTTAAGTACAAGAGGACTGACACTCTAACTTTTTATGATTTGAACCACTCCTGTGAGTCCAGTTATAGATTCCGATGCTTCACTTCAGGTTTACTGTATCCCTTGGACCTTCTTATTGACGATGAAACACAGAGTTTGCATCCGGATTTAATACAAAAGGCACAATGCCGACTTAAGTACAAGAGGACTGACACTCTAACTTTCTATGATTTGAACCTCTCCTGTGAGTCCAGTTTTAGATTCCGATGCTTTACTTCAGGTTTACTGTATCCCTTGGACCTTCTTATTGACGATGATAACAGAAATTGCATCCGAATTTAATTCAAAAGGCACAATGGCGACTTAAGTACAAGAGGACTGACACTCTCACTTTCTATGATTTGAACCTCCCCTGTGAGTTCAGTTTTAGATTCCGATGCTTCACTTCAGGTTTACTATATCCCTTGGACCTTCTTATTGACGACGAAACACAGAAATTGCATCCGAATTTAATACAAATGGCACAATGCCGACTTAAGTACAAGAGGACTGACATTCTCACTTTCTATGATTTGAACATCTCCTGTGAGTCCAATTCTAGATTCCGATGTTTCACTTCAGGTTTACTTTATCCCTTGGACCTTCTTATTGACGATGAAACACAGATATTGCATCGGAATTAAATTAAAAACGCACAATGCCGACTTAAGTAAAAGAGGACTGACACTCTCACTTTCTATGATTTGAATCCCTCCTGTGAGTCCAGTTTTAGATTCCGATGCTTCACTTCAGGTTTACTATATCCGTTGGACATTCTTATTGACGACGAAACACAGAAATTGCATCCGAATTTAATACAAATGGCACAATGCCGACTTAAGTACAAGGGGACTGACACTCTCACTTTCTATGATTTGAACCTCTCCTGTGAGTCCAGTTTTAGATTCCGATGCTTCACTTCAGGTTTACTGTATACCTTGCAGCTTCTTATTGATGATGAAACACAGAAATTGAATCGGAATTAAATTCAAAAGGCACAATGCCGTCTTAAGTACAAGAGGACTGACACTCTCACTTTCTATGATTTGATTCTCTCCTGGGAGTCCAGTTTTACATTCCGATGCTTCACTTCAGGTTTACTGTATCCCTTGGACCTTCTTATTGACAATGAAACACAGAAATAGCATCGTAATTAAGTTCAAAAGGCACAATGCCGACTTAAGTACAAGAGGACTGACACTCAAACTTTTTATGATTTGAACCACTCCTGTGAGTCCAGTTATAGATTCCGATGCTTCACTTCAGGTTTACTGTATCCCTTGGACCTTCTTATTGACGATGATAACAGAAATTGCATCCGAATTTAATTCAAAAGGCACAATGGCGACTTAAGTACAAGAGGACTGACACTCTCACTTTCTATGATTTGAACCTCTCCGGTGAGTAAAATTCTAGATTCCGATGTTTCACTTCAGGTTTACTTTATCCCTTGGACCTTCTTATTGACGATGAAACACAGATATTGCATCGGAATTAAATTAAAAACGCACAATGCCGCCTTAAGTAAAAGAGGACTGACACTCTCACTTTCTATGATTTGAATCCCTCCTGTGAGTCCAGTTTTAGATTCCGATGCTTCACTTCAGGTTTACTGTATCCCTTGGACCTTCTTATTGACAATGAAACACAGAGATAGCATCGTAATTAAATTCAAAAGGCACAATGCCGACTTAAGTACACGAGGACAGACACTCTAACTTTGTATGATTTGAACCACTCCTTTGAGTCCACTTATAGATTCCGATGCTTCACTTCAGGTTTACTGTATCCCTTGGACCTTCTTATTGACGATGAAACACAGAGTTTGCATCCGGATTTAATACAAAAGGCACAATGCCGACTTAAGTACAAGAGGACTGACACTCTAACTTTCTATGAATTGAACCTCTCCTGTGAGTCCAGTTTTAGATTCCGATGCTTTACTTCAGGTTTACTGTATCCCTTGGACCCTCTTATTGACGATGAAACACAGAAACTGCATCCAAATTTAATACAAAAGTCACAATGGCGGCCTAAGTACAAGAGGACTGACACTCTCACTTTCTATGATTTGAACATCTCCTGTGAGTCCAGTTCTAGATTCCGATGCTTCACTTCAGGTTTACTTTATCCCTTCGACCTTCTTATTGACGATGAAACACAGATATTGCATCGGAATTAAATTTAAAACGCACAATGCCGACTTAAGTAAAAGAGGACTGACACTCTCACTTTCTATGATTTGAATCCCTCCTGTGAGTCCAGTCTTAGATTCCGATGCTTCACTTCAGGTTTACTGTATCCCTTGGACCTTCTTATTGACAATGAAACACGGAAATAGCATCGTAATTAAATTCAAAATGCACAATGCCGACTTAAGTACAAGAGGACTGACACTCTAACTTTTTATGATTTGAAGCACTCCTGTGAGTCCAGTTATAGATTCCGATGCTTCACTTCAGGTTTACTGTATCCCTTGTACCTTCTTATTGACGATGAAACACAGAGTTTGCATCCGGATTTAATACAAAAGGCACAATGCCGACTTAAGTACAAGAGGACTGACACTCTAACTTTCTATGATTTGAACCTCTCCTGTGAGTCCAGTTTTAAATTCCGATGCTTTACTTCAGGTTTACTGTATCCCTTGGACCTTCTTATTGACGGTGATTACAGAAATTGCATCCGAATTTAATTCAAAAGGCACAATGGCGACTTAAGTACAAGAGGACTGACACTCTCACTTTCTATGATTTGAACCTCCCCTGTGAGTTCAGTTTTAGATTCCGATGCTTCACTTCAGGTTTACTATATCCCTTGGACCTTCTTATTGACGACGAAACACAGAAATTGCATCCAAATTTAATACAAATGGCACAATGCCGACTTAAGTACAAGAGGACTGACACTCTCACTTTCTATGATTTGAACATCTCCTGTGAGTCCAATTCTAGATTCCGATGTTTCACTTCAGGTTTACTTTATCCCTTGGACCTTCTTATTGACGATGAAACACAGATATTGCATCGGAATTAAATTAAAAACGCACAATGCCGACTTAAGTAAAAGAGGACTGACACTCTCACTTTCTATGATTTGAATCCCTCCTGTGAGTCCAGTTTTAGATTCCGATGCTTCACTTCAGGTTTACTGTATCCCTTGGACCTTCTTATTGACAATGAAACACAGAAATAGCATCGTAATTAAATTCAAAAGGCACAATGCCGACTTAAGTACACGAGGACTGACACTCTAACTTTGTATGATTTGAACCACTCCTGTGAGTCCAGTTATAGATTCCGATGCTTCACTTCGGGTTTACTGTATCCCTTGGACCTTCTTATTGACGATGAAACACAGAGTTTGCATCCGGATTTAATACAAAAGGCACAATGCCGACTTAAGTACAAGAGGACTGACACTCTAACTTTCTATGATTTGAACCTCTCCTGTGAGTCCAGTTTTAGATTCCGATGCTTTACTTCAGGTTTACTGTATCCCTTGGACCTTCTTATTGACGATGAAAACAGAAATTGCATCCGAATTTAATACAAAAGGCACAATGGCGACTTAAGTACAAGAGGACTGACACTCTCACTTTCTATGATTTGAACCTCCCCTGTGAGTTCAGTTTTAGATTCCGATGCTTCAATTCAGGTTTACTATATCCCTTGGACCTTCTTATTGACGACGAAACACAGAAATTGCATCCGAATTTAATACAAATGGCACAATGCCGACTTAAGTACAAGAGGACTGACACTCTCACTTTCTATGATTTGAACCTCTCCTGTGAGTCCAGTTTTAGATTCCGATGCTTCACTTCAGGTTTACTGTATACCTTGCAGCTTCTTATTGATGATGAAACACAGAAATTGAATCGGAATTAAATTCAAAAGGCACAATGCCGTCTTAAGTACAAAAGGACTGACACTCTCACTTTCTATGATTTGATTCTCTCCTGGGAGTCCAGTTTTACATTCCGATGCTTCACTTCAGGTTTACTGTATCCCTTGGACCTTCTTATTGACAATGAAACACAGAAATAGGATCGTAATTAAGTTCAAAAGGCACAATGCCGACTTAAGTACAAGAGGACTGACACTCTAACTTTTTATGATTTGAACCACTCCTGTGAGTCCAGTTATAGATTCCGATGCTTCACTTCAGGTTTACTGTATCCCTTGGACCTTCTTATTGACGACGAGACACAGAGTTTGCATCCGGATTTAATACAAAAGGCACAATGCCGACTGAAGTACAAGAGGACTGACACTCTAACTTTCTATGATTTGAACCTCTCCTGTGAGTCCAGTTTTAGATTCCGATGCTTTACTTCAGGTTTACTGTATCCCTTGGCCCTTCTTATTGACGATGAAAACAGAAATTGCATCCGAATTTAATACAAAAGGCACAATGGCGAATTAAGTACAAGAGGACTGACACTCTCACTTTCTATGATTTGAACCTCCCCTGTGAGTTCAGTTTTAGATTCCGATGCTTCACTTCAGGTTTACTATATCCCTTGGACCTTCTTATTGACGACGAAACACAGAAATTGCATCCGAATTTAATACAAATGGCACAATGCTGACTTAAGTACAAGAGGACTGACACTCTCACTTTCTATGATTTGAACCTCTCCTGTGACTCCAGTTTTAGATTCCGATGCTTCACTTCAGGTTTACTGTATACCTTGCAGCTTCTTATTGATGATGAAACACAGAAATTGAATCGGAATTAAATTCAAAAGGCACAATGCCGTCTTAAGTACAAGAGGACTGACACCCTCACTTTCTATGATTTGCACCTCTCCTGTGAGTCCAGTTTTAGATTCCGATGCTTCACTTCAGGTTTACTGTATCCCTTGGACCTTCTTATTGACGATGAAACACAGAAACTGCATCCGAATTTAATACAAAAATCACAATGGCGGCCTAAGTACAAGAGGACTGACACTCTCACTTTCTATGATTTGAACATCTCCTGTGAGTCCGGTTCTAGATTCCGATGCTTCACTTCAGGTTTACTTTATCCCTTGGACCTTCTTATTGACGATGAAACACAGATATTGCATCGGAATTAAATTTAAAACGCACAATGCCGACTTAAGTAAAAGAGGACTGACACTCTCACTTTCTATGATTTGAATCCCTCCTGTGAGTCCAGTTTTAGATTCCGATGCTTCACTTCAGGTTTACTTTATCCCTTGGACCTTCTTATTGACAATGAAACACAGAAATAGCATCGTAATTAAATTCAAAAGGCACAATAGCGACTTCAGTACAAGAGGACTGACACTCTAACTTTTAATGATTTGAACCACTCCTGTGAGTCCAGTTATAGATTCCGATGCTTCACTTCAGGTTTACTGTATCTCTTGGACCTTCTTATTGACGATGAAACACAGAGTTTGCATCCGGATTTAATACATAAGGCACAATGCCGACTTAAGTACAAGAGGACTGACACTCTAACTTTCTATGATTTGAACCTCTCCTGTGAGTCCAGTTTTAGATTCCGATGCTTTACGTCAGGTTTACTGTATCCCTTGGACCTTCTTATTGACGACGAAAACAGAAATTGCATCCGAATATAATACAAAAAGCACAATGGCGACTTAAGTACAAGTGGACTGACACTCTAACTTTCTATGATTTGAACCTCTCCTGTGAGTCAAGTTTCAGATTCCGATGCTTCACTTCAGTTTTACTGTATCCCCTGGACCTCCTTATTGACGATGAAACACAGAAATTGCATCCGAATTTAATACAAAAGGCACAATGGCGACTTAAATGGAAGGGGACTGACACTCTCACTTTATATGATTTGAACCTATCCTGTGAGTCCAGTTTTAGATTCCGATGCTTCACTTCAGGTTTACTGTATCCCTTGAACCTTCTTATTGACGATGAAACACACATATTGCATCCGAATTTAATACAAATGGCACAATGCCGACTTAAGTACAAGGGCACTGACACTCTCACTTTCCATGATTCGGACTTCTCCTGTGTGGTATGATTTAGATTCAGATGCTTCACTTCAGGTTTACTGTATACCTTGCACCTTCTTATTGACGATGAAACACAGAAATTTCATCGGAATTAAATTCAAAAAGCACAATGCCGTCTTAAGTACAAGAATACTGACACTCTAACTTTCTATGATTTGCACCTCTCCTGTGAGTCCAGTTTTAGATTAAGATGTTTCACTTCAGGTGTACTGTATCCCTTGGACCTTCTAATTGACGATGAAACACAGAGTTTGCGTCCGAATTTAATACAAAAGGTACAATGCCGACTTAAGTACAAGAGGACTGACACTCTAACTTTCAATGATTTGCAACTCTCCTGTGACTCCAGTTTTAGTTTCCGATGCTTCACTTCTGGTTTACTGTATCCCTTGGACCTTCTTATTGACGATGAAACACAGAAATTGCATCCGAATTTAATACAAAAATCACAATGGCGGCCTAAGTACAAGAGGACTGACACTCTCACTTTCTATGATTTGAACATCTCCTGTGAGTCCAGTTCTAGATTCCGATGCTTCACTTCAGGTTTACTGTATCCCTTGGACCTTCTTATTGACAATGAAACACAGAAATAGCATCGTAAATAAATTCAAAAGGCACAATGCCGTCTTAAGTACAAGAGGACTGACACTCTCACTTTCTATGATTTGAACCTCTCCTGTGAGTCCAGTTTTACATTCCGATGCTTCACTTCAGGTTTACTGTATCCCTTGGACCTTCTAATTGACGATGAAACACAGAGTTTGCATCCGAATTTAATACAAAAGGTACAATGCCGACTTAAGTACAAGAGGACTGACACTCTAACTTTCTATGATTTCCACCTCTCCTGTGAGTCCAGTTTTAGATTCCGATGCTTCACTTCAGGTTTACTGTATCCCTTGGACCTTCTTATTGACGATGAAACACAGAAACTGCATCCGAATTTAATACAAAAGTCACAATGGCGGCCTAAGTACAAGAGGACTGACACTCTCACTTTCTATGATTTGATTCTCTCCTGGGAGTCCAGTTTTACATTCCGATGCTTCAATTCAGGTTTACTATATCCCTTGGACCTTCTTATTGACAATGAAACACAGAAATAGCATCGTAATTAAGTTCAAAAGGCACAATGCCGACTTAAGTACAAGAGGACTGACACTCTAACTTTTTATGATTTGAACCACTCCTGTGAGTCCAGTTATAGATTCCGATGCTTCACTTCAGGTTTACTGTATCCCTTGGACCTTCTTATTGACGATGAAACACAGAGTTTGCATCCGGATTTAATACAAAAGGCACAATGCCGACTGAAGTACAAGAGGACTGACACTCTAACTTTCTATGATTTGAACCTCTCCTGTGAGTCCAGTTTTAGATTCCGATGCTTTACTTCAGGTTTACTGTATCCCTTGGCCCTTCTTATTGACGATGAAAACAGAAATTGCATCCGAATTTAATACAAAAGGCACAATGGCGAATTAAGTACAAGAGGACTGACACTCTCACTTTCTATGATTTGAACCTCCCCTGTGAGTTCAGTTTTAGATTCCGATGCTTCACTTCAGGTTTACTATATCCCTTGGACCTTCTTATTGACGACGAAACACAGAAATTGCATCCGAATTTAATACAAATGGCACAATGCTGACTTAAGTACAAGAGGACTGACACTCTCACTTTCTATGATTTGAACCTCTCCTGTGACTCCAGTTTTAGATTCCGATGCTTCACTTCAGGTTTACTGTATACCTCTCAGCTTCTTATTGATGATGAAACACAGAAATTGAATCGTAATTAAATTCAAAAGGCACAATGCCGTCTTAAGTACAAGAGGACTGACACCCTCACTTTCTATGATTTGCACCTCTCCTGTGAGTCCAGTTTTAGATTCCGATGCTTCACTTCAGGTTTACTGTATCCCTTGGACCTTCTTATTGACGATGAAACACAGAAACTGCATCCGAATTTAATACAAAAATCACAATGGCGGCCTAAGTACAAGAGGACTGACACTCTCACTTTCTATGATTTGAACATCTCCTGTGAGTCCGGTTCTAGATTCCGATGCTTCACTTCAGGTTTACTTTATCCCTTGGACCTTCTTATTGACGATGAAACACAGATATTGCATCGGAATTAAATTTAAAACGCACAATGCCGACTTAAGTAAAAGAGGACTGACACTCTCACTTTCTATGATTTTAATCCCTCCTGTGAGTCCAGTTTTAGATTCCGATGCTTCACTTCAGGTTTACTGTATCCCTTGGACCTTCTTATTGACAATGAAACACAGAAATAGCATCGTAATTAAATTCAAAAGGCACAATAGCGACTTCAGTACAAGAGGACTGACACTCTAACTTTTAATGATTTGAACCACTCCTGTGAGTCCAGTTATAGATTCCGATGCTTCACTTCAGGTTTACTGTATCTCTTGGACCTTCTTATTGACGATGAAACACAGAGTTTGCATCCGGATTTAATACATAAGGCACAATGCCGACTTAAGTACAAGAGGACTAACACTCTAACTTTCTATGATTTGAACCTCTCCTGTGAGTCCAGTTTTAGATTCCGATGCTTTACGTCAGGTTTACTGTATCCCTTGGACCTTCTTATTGACGACGAAAACAGAAATTGCATCCGAATTTAATACAAAAAGCACAATGGCGACTTAAGTACAAGTGGACTGACACTCTAACTTTCTATGATTTGAACCTCTCCTGTGAGTCAAGTTTCAGATTCCGATGCTTCACTTCAGTTTTACTGTATCCCCTGGACCTCCTTATTGACGATGAAACACAGAAATTGCATCCGAATTTAATACAAAAGGCACAATGGCGACTTAAATGGAAGGGGACTGACACTCTCACTTTATATGATTTGAACCTATCCTGTGAGTCCAGTTTTAGATTCCGATGCTTCACTTCAGGTTTACTGTATCCCTTGAACCTTCTTATTGACGATGAAACACACATATTGCATCCGAATTTAATACAAATGGCACAATGCCGACTTAAGTACAAGGGCACTGACACTCTCACTTTCCATGATTCGGACTTCTCCTGTGAGGACTGATTTAGATTCAGATGCTTCACTTCAGGTTTACTGTATACCTTGCACCTTCTTATTGACGATGAAACACAGAAATTCCATCGGAATTAAATTCAAAAAGCACAATGCCGTCTTAAGTACAAGAATACTGACACTCTAACTTTCTATGATTTGCACCTCTCCTGTGAGTCCAGTTTTAGATTCCGATGTTTCACTTCAGGTTTACTGTATCCCTTGGACCTTCTAATTGACGATGAAACACAGAGTTTGCGTCCGAATTTAATACAAAAGGTACAATGCCGACTTAAGTACAAGAGGACTGACACTCTAACTTTCAATGATTTGCAACTCTCCTGTGAGTCCAGTTTTAGATTCCGATGCTTCACTTCTGGTTTACTGTATCCCTTGGACCTTCTTATTGACGATGAAACACAGAAATTGCATCCGAATTTAATACAAAAATCACAATGGCGGCCTAAGTACAAGAGGACTGACACTCTCACTTTCTATGATTTGAACATCTCCTGTGAGTCCAGTTCTAGATTCCGATGCTTCACTTCAGGTTTACTTTATCCCTTGGACCTTCCTATTGACGATGAAAGACAGATATTGCATCGGAATTAAATTTAAAACGCACAATGCCGACTTAAGTAAAAGAGGACTGACACTCTCACTTTCTATGATTTGAATCTCTCCTGTGAGTCCAGTTTTAGATTCCGATGCTTCACTTCAGGTTTACTGTATCCCTTGGACCTTCTTATTGACAATGAAACACAGAAATAGCATCGTAATTAAATTCAAAAGGCACAATGCCGTCTTAAGTACAAGAGGACTGACACTCTCACTTTCTATGATTTCCACCTCTCCTGTGAGTCCAGTTTTAGATTCCGATGCTTCACTTCAGGTTTACTGTATCCCTTGGACCTTCTTATTGACGATGAAACACAGAAACTGCATCCGAATTTAATACAAAAGTCACAATGGCGGCCTAAGTACAAGAGGACTGACACTCTCACTTTCTATGATTTGAACATCTCCTGTGAGTCCAGTTCTAGATTCCGATGCTTCACTTCAGGTTTACTTTATCCCTTCGACCTTCTTATTGACGATGAAACACAGATATTGCATCGGAATTACATTTAAAACGCACAATGCCGACTTAAGTAAAAGAGGACTGACACTCTCACTTTCTATGATTTGAATCCCTCCTGTGAGTCCAGTCTTAGATTCCGACGCTTCACTTCAGGTTTACTGTATCCCTTGGACCTTCTTATTGACAATGAAACACAGAAATAGCATCGTAATTAAATTCAAACGGCACAATGCCGACTTAAGTACAAGAGGACTGACACTCTAACTTTTTATGATTTGAACCACTCCTGTGAGTCCACTTATAGATTCCGATGCTTCACTTCAGGTTTACTGTATCCCTTGGACCTTCTTATTGACGATGAAACACAGAGTTTGCATCCGGATTTAATACAAAAGGCACAATGCCGACTTAAGTACAAGAGGACTGACACTCTAACTTTCTATGATTTGAACCTCTCCTGTGAGTTAAGTTTTAGATTCCGATGCTTTACTTCAGGTTTACTGTATCCCTTGGACCTTCTTATTGACGATGAAAACCGAAATTGCATCCGAATTTAATACATAAGGCACAATGGCGACTTAAGTACAAGAGGACTGACACTCTCACTTTCTATGATTTGAACCTCCCCTGTGAGTTCAGTTTTAGATTCCGATGCTTCACTTCAGGTTTACTATATCCCTTGGACCTTCTTATTGACGACGAAACACAGAAATTGCATCCGAATTTAATACAAATGGCACAATGCCAACTTAAGTACAAGAGGACTGACACTCTCACTTTCTATGATTTGAACCTCTCCTGTGAGTCCAGTTTTAGATTCCGATGCTTCACTTCAGATTTACTGTATACCTTTGCTTCTTCTTATTGACGATGAAACACAGAAATTGAATCGGAATTAAATTCAAAAGGCACAATGCCGTCTTAAGTACAAGAGGACTGACACTCTCACTTTCTATGATTTGAACCTCTCCTGTGAGTCCAGTTTTACATTCCGATGCTTCACTTCAGGTTTACTGTATCCCTTGGACCTTCTAATTGACGATGAAACACAGAGTTTGCATCCGAATTTAATACAAAAGGTACAATGCCGACTTAAGTACAAGAGGACAGACACTCTAACTTTCTATGATATGCACCTCTCCTGTGAGTCCAGTTTTAGATTACGATGCTTCACTTCAGGTTTACTGTATCCCTTGGACCTTGTTATTGACGATGAAACACAGAAACTGCATCCGAATTTAATACAAAAATCACAATGGCGGCCTAAGTACAAGAGGACTGACACTCTCACTTTCTATGATTTGAACATCTCCTGAGAGTCCAATTCTAGATTCCGATGCTTCACTTCAGGTTTACCTTATCCCTTGAACCTTCTTATTGACGATGAAACACAGATATTGCATCGGAATTAAATTTAAAACGCACAGTGCCGACTTAAGTAAAAGAGGACTGACACTCTCACTTTCTATGATTTGAATCCCTCCTGTGAGTCCAGTTTTAGATTCCGATGCTTCACTTCAGGTTTACTGTATCCCTTGGACCTTCTTATTGACAATGAAACACAGAAATAGCATCGTAATTAAATTCAAAAGGCACAATGCCGACTTAAGTACAAGAGGACTGACACTCTAACTTTTTATGATTTGAACCACTCCTGTGAGTCCAGTTATAGATTCCGATGCTTCACTTCAGGTTTACTGTATCCCTTGGACCTTCTTATTGACGATGAAACACAGAGTTTGCGTCCGAATTTAATACAAAAGGTACAATGCCGACTCAAGTACAAGAGGACTGACACTCTAACTTTCAATGATTTGCAACTCTCCTGTGACTCCAGTTTTAGATTCCGATGCTTCACTTCTGGTTTACTGTATCCCTTGGACCTTCTTATTGACGATGAAACACAGAAATTGCATCCGAATTTAATACAAAAATCACAATGGCGGCCTAAGTACAAGAGGACTGACACTCTCACTTTCTATGATTTGAACATCTCCTGTGAGTCCAGTTCTAGATTCCGATGCTTCACTTCAGGTTTACTTTATCCCTTGGACCTTCCTATTGACGATGAAAGACAGATATTGCATCGGAATTAAATTTAAAACGCACAATGCCGACTTAAGTAAAAGAGGACTGACACTCTCACTTTCTATGATTTGAATCTCTCCTGTGAGTCCAGTTTTAGATTCCGATGCTTCACTTCAGGTTTACTGTATCCCTTGGACCTTCTTATTGACAATGAAACACAGAAATAGCATCGTAAATAAATTCAAAAGGCACAATGCCGTCTTAAGTACAAGAGGACTGACACTCTCACTTTCTATGATTTGAACCTCTCCTGTGAGTCCAGTTTTACATCCCGATGCTTCACTTCAGGTTTACTGTATCCCTTGGACCTTCTAATTGACGATGAAACACAGAGTTTGCATCCGAATTTAATACAAAAGGTACAATGCCGACTTAAGTACAAGAGGACTGACACTCTAACTTTCTATGATTTCCACCTCTCCTGTGAGTCCAGTTTTAGATTCCGATGCTTCACTTCAGGTTTACTGTATCCCTTGGACCTTCTTATTGACGATGAAACACAGAAACTGCATCCGAATTTAATACAAAAGTCACAATGGCGGCCTAAGTACAAGAGGACTGACACTCTCACTTTCTATGATTTGATTCTCTCCTGGGAGTCCAGTTTTACATTCCGATGCTTCACTTCAGGTTTACTGTATCCCTTGGACCTTCTTATTGACAATGAAACACAGAAATAGCATCGTAATTAAGTTCAAAAGGCACAATGCCGACTTAAGTACAAGAGGACTGACACTCTAACTTTTTATGATTTGAACCACTCCTGTGAGTCCAGTTATAGATTCCGATGCTTCACTTCAGGTTTACTGTATCCCTTGGACCTTCTTATTGACGATGAAACACAGAGTTTGCATCCGGATTTAATACAAAAGGCACAATGCCGACTGAAGTACAAGAGGACTAACACTCTAACTTTCTATGATTTGATCCTCTCCTGTGAGTCCAGTTTTAGATTCCGATGCTTTACGTCAGGTTTACTGTATCCCTTGGACCTTCTTATTGACGACGAAAACAGAAATTGCATCCGAATTTAATACAAAAAGCACAATGGCGACTTAAGTACAAGTGGACTGACACTCTAACTTTCTATGATTTGAACCTCTCCTGTGAGTCAAGTTTCAGATTCCGATGCTTCACTTCAGTTTTACTGTATCCCCTGGACCTCCTTATTGACGATGAAACACAGAAATTGCATCCGAATTTAATACAAAAGGCACAATGGCGACTTAAATGGAAGGGGACTGACACTCTCACTTTATATGATTTGAACCTATCCTGTGAGTCCAGTTTTAGATTCCGATGCTTCACTTCAGGTTTACTGTATCCCTTGAACCTTCTTATTGACGATGAAACACACATATTGCATCCGAATTTAATACAAATGGCACAATGCCGACTTAAGTACAGGGCACTGACACTCTCACTTTCCATGATTCGGACTTCTCCTGTGAGGACTGATTTAGATTCAGATGCTTCACTTCAGGTTCACTGTATACCTTGCACCTTCTTATTGACGATGAAACACAGAAATTCCATCGGAATTAAATTCAAAAAGCACAATGCCGTCTTAAGTACAAGAATACTGAAACTCTAACTTTCTATGATTTGCACCTCTCCTGTGAGTCCAGTTTTAGATTCCGATGTTTCACTTCAGGTTTACTGTATCCCTTGGTACTTCTAATTGACGATGAAACACAGAGTTTGCGTCCGAATTTAATACAAAAGGTACAATGCCGACTTAAGTACAAGAGGACTGACACTCTAACTTTCAATGATTTGCAACTCTCCTGTGAGTCCAGTTTTAGATTCCGATGCTTCACTTCTGGTTTACTGTATCCCTTGGACCTTCTTATTGACGATGAAACACAGAAATTGCATCCGAATTTAATACAAAAATCACAATGGCGGCCTAAGTACAAGAGGACTGACACTCTCACTTTCTATGATTTGAACATCTCCTGTGAGTCCAGTTCTAGATTCCGATGCTTCACTTCAGGTTTACTTTATCCCTTGGACCTTCCTATTGACGATGAAAGACAGATATTGCATCGGAATTAAATTTAAAACGCACAATGCCGACTTAAGTAAAAGAGGACTGACACTCTCACTTTCTATGATTTGAATCTCTCCTGTGAGTCCAGTTTTAGATTCCGATGCTTCACTTCAGGTTTACTGTATCCCTTGGACCTTCTTATTGACAATGAAACACAGAAATAGCATCGTAATTAAATTCAAAAGGCACAATGCCGTCTTAAGTACAAGAGGACTGACACTCTCACTTTCTATGATTTCCACCTCTCCTGTGAGTCCAGTTTTAGATTCCGATGCTTCACTTCAGGTTTACTGTATCCCTTGGACCTTCTTATTGACGATGAAACACAGAAACTGCATCCGAATTTAATACAAAAGTCACAATGGCGGCCTAAGTACAAGAGGACTGACACTCTCACTTTCTATGATTTGAACATCTCCTGTGAGTCCAGTTCTAGATTCCGATGCTTCACTTCAGGTTTACTTTATCCCTTCGACCTTCTTATTGACGATGAAACACAGATATTGCATCGGAATTAAATTTAAAACGCACAATGCCGACTTAAGTAAAAGAGGACTGACACTCTCACTTTCTATGATTTGAATCCCTCCTGTGAGTCCAGTCTTAGATTCCGACGCTTCACTTCAGGTTTACTGTATCCCTTGGACCTTCTTATTGACAATGAAACACAGAAATAGCATCGTAATTAAATTCAAACGGCACAATGCCGACTTAAGTACAAGAGGACTGACACTCTAACTTTTTATGATTTGAACCACTCCTGTGAGTCCACTTATAGATTCCGATGCTTCACTTCAGGTTTACTGTATCCCTTGGACCTTCTTATTGACGATGAAACACAGAGTTTGCATCCGGATTTAATACAAAAGGCACAATGCCGACTTAAGTACAAGAGGACTGACACTCTAACTTTCTATGATTTGAACCTCTCCTGTGAGTTAAGTTTTAGATTCCGATGCTTTACTTCAGGTTTACTGTATCCCTTGGACCTTCTTATTGACGATGAAAACAGAAATTGCATCCGAATTTAATACATAAGGCACAATGGCGACTTAAGTACAAGAGGACTGACACTCTCACTTTCTATGATTTGAACCTCCCCTGTGAGTTCAGTTTTAGATTCCGATGCTTCACTTCAGGTTTACTATATCCCTTGGACCTTCTTATTGACGACGAAACACAGAAATTGCATCCGAATTTAATACAAATGGCACAATGCCAACTTAAGTACAAGAGGACTGACACTCTCACTTTCTATGATTTGAACCTCTACTGTGAGTCCAGTTTTACATTCCGATGCTTCACTTCAGGTTTACTGTATCCCTTAAACCTTCTAATTGACGATGAAACACAGAGTTTGCATCCGAATTTAATACAAAAGGTACAATGCCGACTTAAGTACAAGAGGACAGACACTCTAACTTTCTATGATATGCACCTCTCCTGTGAGTCCAGTTTTAGATTACGATGCTTCACTTCAGGTTTACTGTATCCCTTGGACCTTGTTATTGACGATGAAACACAGAAACTGCATCCGAATTTAATACAAAAATCACAATGGCGGCCTAAGTACAAGAGGACTGACACTCTCACTTTCTATGATTTGAACATCTCCTGAGAGTCCAATTCTAGATTCCGATGCTTCACTTCAGGTTTACCTTATCCCTTGGACCTTCTTATTGACGATGAAACACAGATATTGCATCGGAATTAAATTTAAAACGCACAATGCCGACTTAAGTAAAAGAGGACTGACACTCTCACTTTCTATGATTTGAATCCCTCCTGTGAGTCCAGTTTTAGATTCCGATGCTTCACTTCAGGTTTACTGTATCCCTTGGACCTTCTTATTGACAATGAAACACAGAAATAGCATCGTAATTAAATTCAAAAGGCACAATGCCGACTTAAGTACAAGAGGACTGACACTCTAACTTTTTATGATTTGAACCACTCCTGTGAGTCCAGTTATAGATTCCGATGCTTCACTTCAGGTTTACTGTATCCCTTGGACCTTCTTATTGACGATGAAACACAGAGTTTGCGTCCGAATTTAATACAAAAGGTACAATGCCGACTGAAGTACAAGAGGACTGACACTCTAACTTTCAATGATTTGCAACTCTCCTGTGACTCCAGTTTTAGATTCCGATGCTTCACTTCTGGTTTACTGTATCCCTTGGACCTTCTTATTGACGATGAAACACAGAAATTGCATCCGAATTTAATACAAAAATCACAATGGCGGCCTAAGTACAAGAGGACTGACACTCTCACTTTCTATGATTTGAACATCTCCTGTGAGTCCAGTTCTAGATTCCGATGCTTCACTTCAGGTTTACTTTATCCCTTGGACCTTCCTATTGACGATGAAAGACAGATATTGCATCGGAATTAAATTTAAAACGCACAATGCCGACTTAAGTAAAAGAGGACTGACACTCTCACTTTCTATGATTTGAATCTCTCCTGTGAGTCCAGTTTTAGATTCCGATGCTTCACTTCAGGTTTACTGTATCCCTTGGACCTTCTTATTGACAATGAAACACAGAAATAGCATCGTAAATAAATTCAAAAGGCACAATGCCGTCTTAAGTACAAGAGGACTGACACTCTCACTTTCTATGATTTGAACCTCTCCTGTGAGTCCAGTTTTACATCCCGATGCTTCACTTCAGGTTTACTGTATCCCTTGGACCTTCTAATTGACGATGAAACACAGAGTTTGCATCCGAATTTAATACAAAAGGTACAATGCCGACTTAAGTACAAGAGGACTGAAACTCTAACTTTCTATGATTTCCACCTCTCCTGTGAGTCCAGTTTTAGATTCCGATGCTTCACTTCAGGTTTACTGTATCCCTTGGACCTTCTTATTGACGATGAAACACAGAAACTGCATCCGAATTTAATACAAAAGTCACAATGGCGGCCTAAGTACAAGAGGACTGACACTCTCACTTTCTATGATTTGATTCTCTCCTGGGAGTCCAGGTTTACATTCCGATGCTTCACTTCAGGTTTACTGTATCCCTTGGACCTTCTTATTGACAATGAAACACAGAAATAGCATCGTAATTAAGTTCAAAAGGCACAATGCCGACTTAAGTACAAGAGGACTGACACTCTAACTTTTTATGATTTGAACCACTCCTTTGAGTCCAGTTATAGATTCCGATGCTTCACTTCAGGTTTACTGTATCCCTTGGACCTTCTTATTGACGATGAAACACAGAGTTTGCATCCGGATTTAATACAAAAGGCACAATGCCGACTGAAGTACAAGAGGACTGACACTCTAACTTTCTATGATTTGAACCTCTCCTGTGAGTCCAGTTTTAGATTCCGATGCTTTACTTCAGGTTTACTGTATCCCTTGGCCCTTCTTATTGACGATGAAAACAGAAATTGCATCCGAATTTAATACAAAAGGCACAATGGCGAATTAAGTACAAGAGGACTGACACTCTCACTTTCTATGATTTGAACCTCCCCTGTGAGTTCAGTTTTAGATTCCGATGCTTCACTTCAGGTTTACTATATCCCTTGGACCTTCTTATTGACGACGAAACACAGAAATTGCATCCGAATTTAATACAAATGGCACAATGCTGACTTAAGTACAAGAGGACTGACACTCTCACTTTCTATGATTTGAACCTCTCCTGTGACTCCAGTTTTAGATTCCGATGCTTCACTTCAGGTTTACTGTATACCTTGCAGCTTCTTATTGATGATGAAACACAGAAATTGAATCGGAATTAAATTCAAAAGGCACAATGCCGTCTTAAGTACAAGAGGACTGACACCCTCACTTTCTATGATTTGCACCTCTCCTGTGAGTCCAGTTTTAGATTCCGATGCTTCACTTCAGGTTTACTGTATCCCTTGGACCTTCTTATTGACGATGAAACACAGAAACTGCATCCGAATTTAATACAAAAATCACAATGGCGGCCTAAGTACAAGAGGACTGACACTCTCACTTTCTATGATTTGAACATCTCCTGTGAGTCCGGTTCTAGATTCCGATGCTTCACTTCAGGTTTACTTTATCCCTTGGACCTTCTTATTGACGATGAAACACAGATATTGCATCGGAATTAAATTTAAAACGCACAATGCCGACTTAAGTAAAAGAGGACTGACACTCTCACTTTCTATGATTTGAATCCCTCCAGTGAGTCCAGTTTTAGATTCCGATGCTTCACTTCAGGTTTACTGTATCCCTTGGACCTTCTTATTGACAATGAAACACAGAAATAGCATCGTAATTAAATTCAAAAGGCACAATAGCGACTTCAGTACAAGAGGACTGACACTCTAACTTTTAATGATTTGAACCACTCCTGTGAGTCCAGTTATAGATTCCGATGCTTCACTTCAGGTTTACTGTATCTCTTGGACCTTCTTATTGACGATGAAACACAGAGTTTGCATCCGGATTTAATACATAAGGCACAATGCCGACTTAAGTACAAGAGGACTAACACTCTAACTTTCTATGATTTGAACCTCTCCTGTGAGTCCAGTTTTAGATTCCGATGCTTTACGTCAGGTTTACTGTATCCCTTGGACCTTCTTATTGACGACGAAAACAGAAACTGCATCCGAATTTAATACAAAAAGCACAATGGCGACTTAAGTACAAGTGGACTGACACTCTAACTTTCTATGATTTGAACCTCTCCTGTGAGTCAAGTTTCAGATTCCGATGCTTCACTTCAGTTTTACTGTATCCCCTGGACCTCCTTATTGACGATGAAACACAGAAATTGCATCCGAATTTAATACAAAAGGCACAATGGCGACTTAAATGGAAGGGGACTGACACTCTCACTTTTTATGATTTGAACCTATCCTGTGAGTCCAGTTTTAGATTCCGATGCTTCACTTCAGGTTTACTGTATCCCTTGAACCTTCTTATTGACGATGAAACACACATATTGCATCCGAATTTAATACAAATGGCACAATGCCGACTTAAGTACAAGGGCACTGACACTCTCACTTTCCATGATTCGGACTTCTCCTGTGAGGTCTGATTTAGATTCAGATGCTTCACTTCAGGTTTACTGTATACCTTGCACCTTCTTATTGACGATGAAACACAGAAATTCCATCGGAATTAAATTCAAAAAGCACAATGCCGTCTTAAGTACAAGAATACTGACACTCTAACTTTCTATGATTTGCACCTCTCCTGTGAGTCCAGTTTTAGATTCCGATGTTTCACTTCAGGTTTACTGTATCCCTTGGACCTTCTAATTGACGATGAAACACAGAGTTTGCGTCCGAATTTAATACAAAAGGTACAATGCCGACTTAAGTACAAGAGGACTGACACTCTAACTTTCAATGATTTGCAACTCTCCTGTGAGTCCAGTTTTAGATTCCGATGCTTCACTTCTGGTTTACTGTATCCCTTGGACCTTCTTATTGACGATGAAACACAGAAATTGCATCCGAATTTAATACAAAAATCACAATGGCGGCCTAAGTACAAGAGGACTGACACTCTCACTTTCTATGATTTGAACATCTCCTGTGAGTCCAGTTCTAGATTCCGATGCTTCACTTCAGGTTTACTTTATCCCTTGGACCTTCCTATTGACGATGAAAGACAGATATTGCATCGGAATTAAATTTAAAACGCACAATGCCGACTTAAGTAAAAGAGGACTGACACTCTCACTTTCTATGATTTGAATCTCTCCTGTGAGTCCAGTTTTAGATTCCGATGCTTCACTTCAGGTTTACTGTATCCCTTGGACCTTCTTATTGACAATGAAACACAGAAATAGCATCGTAATTAAATTCAAAAGGCACAATGCCGTCTTAAGTACAAGAGGACTGACACTCTCACTTTCTATGATTTGAACCTCTCCTGTGAGTCCAGTTTTACATTCCGATGCTTCACTTCAGGTTTACTGTATCCCTTGGACCTTCTAATTGACGATGAAACACAGAGTTTGCATCCGAATTTAATACAAAAGGTACAATGCCGACTTAAGTACAAGAGGACTGACACTCTAACTTTCTATGATTTCCACCTCTCCTGTGAGTCCAGTTTTAGATTCCGATGCTTCACTTCAGGTTTACTGTATCCCTTGGACCTTCTTATTGACGATGAAACACAGAAACTGCATCCGAATTTAATACAAAAGTCACAATGGCGGCCTAAGTACAAGAGGACTGACACTCTCACTTTCTATGATTTGAACATCTCCTGTGAGTCCAGTTCTAGATTCCGATGCTTCACTTCAGGTTTACTTTATCCCTTCGACCTTCTTATTGACGATGAAACACAGATATTGCATCGGAATTAAATTTAAAACGCACAATGCCGACTTAAGTAAAAGAGGACTGACACTCTCACTTTCTATGGTTTGAATCCCTCCTGTGAGTCCAGTCTTAGATTCCGACGCTTCACTTCAGGTTTACTGTATCCCTTGGACCTTCTTATTGACAATGAAACACAGAAATAGCATCGTAATTAAATTCAAAAGGCACAATGCCGACTTAAGTACAAGAGGACTGACACTCTAACTTTTTATGATTTGAACCACTCCTGTGAGTCCACTTATAGATTCCGATGCTTCACTTCAGGTTTACTGTATCCCTTGGACCTTCTTATTGACGATGAAACACAGAGTTTGCATCCGGATTTAATACAAAAGGCACAATGCCGACTTAAGTACAAGAGGACTGACACTCTAACTTTCTATGATTTGAACCTCTCCTGTGAGTTAAGTTTTAGATTCCGATGCTTTACTTCAGGTTTACTGTATCCCTTGGACCTTCTTATTGACGATGAAAACAGAAATTGCATCCGAATTTAATACATAAGGCACAATGGCGACTTAAGTACAAGAGGACTGACACTCTCACTTTCTATGATTTGAACCTCCCCTGTGAGTTCAGTTTTAGATTCCGATGCTTCACTTCAGGTTTACTATATCCCTTGGACCTTCTTATTGACGACGAAACACAGAAATTGCATCCGAATTTAATACAAATGGCACAATGCCAACTTAAGTACAAGAGGACTGACACTCTCTCTTTCTATGATTTGAACCTCTCCTGTGAGTCCAGTTTTAGATTCCGATGCTTCACTTCAGATTTACTGTATACCTTGCGGCTTCTTATTGACGATGAAACACAGAAATTGAATCGGAATTAAATTCAAAAGGCACAATGCCGTCTTAAGTACAAGAGGACTGAAACTCTCACTTTCTATGATTTGAACCTCTCCTGTGAGTCCAGTTTTACATTCCGATGCTTCACTTCAGGTTTACTGTATCCCTTGGACCTTCTAATTGACGATGAAACACAGAGTTTGCATCCGAATTTAATACAAAAGGTACAATGCCGACTTAAGTACAAGAGGACAGACACTCTAACTTTCTATGATATGCACCTCTCCTGTGAGTCCAGTTTTAGATTACGATGCTTCACTTCATGTTTACTGTATCCCTTGGACCTTGTTATTGACGATGAAACACAGAAACTGCATCCGAATTTAATACAAAAATCACAATGGCGGCCTAAGTACAAGAGGACTGACACTCTGACTTTCTATGATTTGAACATCTCCTGAGAGTCCAATTCTAGATTCCGATGCTTCACTTCAGGTTTACCTTATCCCTTGGACCTTCTTATTGACGATGAAACACAGATATTGCATCGGAATTAAATTTAAAACGCACAATGCCGACTTAAGTAAAAGAGGACTGACACTCTCACTTTCTATGATTTGAATCCCTCCTGTGAGTCCAGTTTTAGATTCCGATGCTTCACTTCATGTTTACTGTATCCCTTGGACCTTCTTATTGACAATGAAACACAGAAATAGCATCGTAATTAAATTCAAAAGGCACAATGCCCACTTAAGTACAAGAGGACTGACACTCTAACTTTTTATGATTTGAACCACTCCTGTGAGTCCAGTTATAGATTCCGATGCTTCACTTCAGGTTTACTGTATCCCTTGGACCTTCTTATTGACGATGAAACACAGAGTTTGCGTCCGAATTTAATACAAAAGGTACAATGCCGACTTAAGTACAAGAGAACTGACACTCTAACTTTCAATGATTTGCAACTCTCCTGTGACTCCAGTTTTAGATTCCGATGCTTCACTTCTGGTTTACTGTATCCCTTGGACCTTCTTATTGACGATGAAACACAGAAATTGCATCCGAATTTAATACAAAAATCACAATGGCGGCCTAAGTACAAGAGGACTGACACTCTCACTTTCTATGATTTGAACATCTCCTGTGAGTCCAGTTCTAGATTCCGATGCTTCACTTCAGGTTTACTTTATCCCTTGGACCTTCCTATTGACGATGAAAGACAGATATTGCATCGGAATTAAATTTAAAACGCACAATGCCGACTTAAGTAAAAGAGGACTGACACTCTCACTTTCTATGATTTGAATCTCTCCTGTGAGTCCAGTTTTAGATTCCGATGCTTCACTTCAGGTTTACTGTATCCCTTGGACCTTCTTATTGACAATGAAACACAGAAATAGCATCGTAATTAAATTCAAAAGGCACAATGCCGTCTTAAGTACAAGAGGACTGACACTCTCACTTTCTATGATTTGAACCTCTCCTGTGAGTCCAGTTTTACATCCCGATGCTTCACTTCAGGTTTACTGTATCCCTTGGACCTTCTAATTGACGATGAAACACAGAGTTTGCATCCGAATTTAATACAAAAGGTACAATGCCGACTTAAGTACAAGAGGACTGACACTCTAACTTTCTATGATTTCCACCTCTCCTGTGAGTCCAGTTTTAGATTCCGATGCTTCACTTCAGGTTTACTGTATCCCTTGGACCTTCTTATTGACGATGAGACACAGAAACTGCATCCGAATTTAATACAAAAGTCACAATGGCGGCCTGAGTACAAGAGGACTGACACTCTCACTTTCTATGATTTGATTCTCTCCTGGGAGTCCAGTTTTACATTCCGATGCTTCACTTCAGGTTTACTGTATCCCTTGGACCTTCTTATTGACAATGAAACACAGAAATAGCATCGTAATTAAGTTCAAAAGGCACAATGCCGACTTAAGTACAAGAGGACTGACACTCTAACTTTTTATGATTTGAACCACTCCTGTGAGTCCAGTTATAGATTCCGATGCTTCACTTCAGGTTTACTGTATCCCTTGGACCTTCTTATTGACGATGAAACACAGAGTTTGCATCCGGATTTAATACAAAAGGCACAATGCCGACTGAAGTACAAGAGGACTGACACTCTAACTTTCTATGATTTGAACCTCTCCTGTGAGTCGAGTTTTAGATTCCGATGCTTTACTTCAGGTTTACTGTATCCCTTGGCCCTTCTTATTGACGATGAAAACAGAAATTGCATCTGAATTTAATACAAAAGGCACAATGGCGAATTAAGTACAAGAGGACTGACACTCTCACTTTCTATGATTTGAACCTCCCCTGTGAGTTCAGTTTTAGATTCCGATGCTTCACTTCAGGTTTACTATATCCCTTGGACCTTCTTATTGACGACGAAACACAGAAATTGCATCCGAATTTAATACAAATGGCACAATGCTGACTTAAGTACAAGAGGACTGACACTCTCACTTTCTATGATTTGAACCTCTCCTGTGACTCCAGTTTTAGATTCCGATGCTTCACTTCAGGTTTACTGTATACCTTGCAGCTTCTTATTGATGATGAAACACAGAAATTGAATCGGAATTAAATTCAAAAGGCACAATGCCGTCTTAAGTACAAGAGGACTGACACCCTCACTTTCTATGATTTGCACCTCTCCTGTGAGTCCAGTTTTAGATTCCGATGCTTCACTTCAGGTTTACTGTATCCCTTGGACCTTCTTATTGACGATGAAACACAGAAACTGCATCCGAATTTAATACAAAAATCACAATGGCGGCCTAAGTACAAGAGGACTGACACTCTCACTTTCTATGATTTGAACATCTCCTGTGAGTCCGGTTCTAGATTCCGATGCTTCACTTCAGGTTTACTTTATCCCTTGGACCTTCTTATTGACGATGAAACACAGATATTGCATCGGAATTAAATTTAAAACGCACAATGCCGACTTAAGTAAAAGAGGACTGACACTCTCACTTTCTATGATTTGAATCCCTCCTGTGAGTCCAGTTTTAGATTCCGATGCTTCACTTCAGGTTTACTGTATTCCTTGGACCTTCTTATTGACAATGAAACACAGAAATAGCATCGTAATTAAATTCAAAAGGCACAATAGCGACTTCAGTACAAGAGGACTGACACTCTAACTTTTAATGATTTGAACCACTCCTGTGAGTCCAGTTATAGATTCCGATGCTTCACTTCAGGTTTACTGTATCTCTTGGACCTTCTTATTGACGATGAAACACAGAGTTTGCATCCGGATTTAATACATAAGGCACAATGCCGACTTAAGTACAAGAGGACTAACACTCTAACTTTCTATGATTTGAACCTCTAGTGTGAGTCCAGTTTTAGATTCCGATGCTTTACGTCAGGTTTACTGTATCCCTTGGACCTTCTTATTGACGACGAAAACAGAAATTGCATCCGAATTTAATACAAAAAGCACAATGGCGACTTAAGTACAAGTGGACTGACACTCTAACTTTCTATGATTTGAACCTCTCCTGTGAGTCAAGTTTCAGATTCCGATGCTTCACTTCAGTTTTACTGTATCCCCTGGACCTCCTTATTGACGATGAAACACAGAAATTGCATCCGAATTTAATACAAAAGGCACAATGGCGACTTAAATGGAAGGGGACTGACACTCTCACTTTATATGATTTGAACCTATCCTGTGAGTCCAGTTTTAGATTCCGATGCTTCACTTCAGGTTTACTGTATCCCTTGAACCTTCTTATTGACGATGAAACACACATATTGCATCCGAATTTAATACAAATGGCACAATGCCGACTTAAGTACAAGGGCACTGACACTCTCACTTTCCATGATTCGGACTTCTCCTGTGAGGTCTGATTTAGATTCAGATGCTTCACTTCAGGTTTACTGTATACCTTGCACCTTCTTATTGACGATGAAACACAGAAATTCCATCGGAATTAAATTCAAAAAGCACAATGCCGTCTTAAGTACAAGAATACTGACACTCTAACTTTCTATGATTTGCACCTCTCCTGTGAGTCCAGTTTTAGATTCCGATGTTTCACTTCAGGTTTACTGTATCCCTTGGACCTTCTAATTGACGATGAAACACAGAGTTTGCGTCCGAATTTAATACAAAAGGTACAATGCCGACTTAAGTACAAGAGGACTGACACTCTAACTTTCAATGATTTGCAACTCTCCTGTGAGTCCAGTTTTAGATTCCGATGCTTCACTTCTGGTTTACTGTATCCCTTGGACCTTCTTATTGACGATGAAACACAGAAATTGCATCCGAATTTAATACAAAAATCACAACGGCGGCCTAAGTACAAGAGGACTGACACTCTCACTTTCTATGATTTGAACATCTCCTGTGAGTCCAGTTCTAGATTCCGATGCTTCACTTCAGGTTTACTTTATCCCTTCGACCTTCCTATTGACGATGAAAGACAGATATTGCATCGGAATTAAATTTAAAACGCACAATGCCGACTTAAGTAAAAGAGGACTGACACTCTCACTTTCTATGATTTGAATCTCTCCTGTGAGTCCAGTTTTAGATTCCGATGCTTCACTTCAGGTTTACTGTATCCCTTGGACCTTCTTATTGACAATGAAACACAGAAATAGCATCGTAATTAAATTCAAAAGGTACAATGCCGACTTAAGTAAAAGAGGACTGACACTCTCACTTTCTATGATTTGAATCTCTCCTGTGAGTCCAGTTTTAGATTCCGATGCTTCACTTCAGGTTTACTGTATCCCTTGGACCTTCTTATTGACAATGAAACACAGAAATAGCATCGTAATTAAATTCAAAAGGCACAATGCCGTCTTAAGTACAAGAGGACTGACACTCTCACTTTCTATGATTTGAACCTCTCCTGTGAGTCCAGTTTTACATCCCGATGCTTCACTTCAGGTTTACTGTATCCCTTGGACCTTCTAATTGACGATGAAACACAGAGTTTGCATCCGAATTTAATACAAAAGGTACAATGCCGACTTAAGTACAAGAGGACTGACACTCTAACTTTCTATGATTTCCACCTCTCCTGTGAGTCCAGTTTTAGATTCCGATGCTTCACTTCAGGTTTACTGTATCCCTTGGACCTTCTTATTGACGATGAAACACAGAAACTGCATCCGAATTTAATACAAAAGTCACAATGGCGGCCTAAGTACAAGAGGACTGACACTCTCACTTTCTATGATTTGATTCTCTCCTGGGAGTCCAGTTTTACATTCCGATGCTTCACTTCAGGTTTACTGTATCCCTTGGACCTTCTTATTGACAATGAAACACAGAAATAGCATCGTAATTAAGTTCAAAAAGCACAATGCCGACTTAAGTACAAGAGGACTGACACTCTAACTTTTTATGATTTGAACCACTCCTGTGAGTCCAGTTATAGATTCCGATGCTTCACTTCAGGTTTACTGTATCCCTTGGACCTTCTTATTGACGATGAAACACAGAGTTTGCATCCGGATTTAATACAAAAGGCACAATGCCGACTGAAGTACAAGAGGACTGACACTCTAACTTTCTATGATTTGAACCTCTCCTGTGAGTCCAGTTTTAGATTCCGATGCTTTACTTCAGGTTTACTGTATCCCTTGGCCCTTCTTATTGACGATGAAAACAGAAATTGCATCCGAATTTAATACAAAAGGCACAATGGCGAATTAAGTACAAGAGGACTGACACTCTCACTTTCTATGATTTGAACCTCCCCTGTGAGTTCAGTTTTAGATTCCGATGCTTCACTTCAGGTTTACTATATCCCTTGGACCTTCTTATTGACGACGAAACACAGAAATTGCATCCGAATTTAATACAAATGGCACAATGCTGACTTAAGTACAAGAGGACTGACACTCTCACTTTCTATGATTTGAACCTCTCCTGTGACTCCAGTTTTAGATTCCGATGCTTCACTTCAGGTTTACTGTATACCTTGCAGCTTCTTATTGATGATGAAACACAGAAATTGAATCGGAATTAAATTCAAAAGGCACAATGCCGTCTTAAGTACAAGAGGACTGACACCCTCACTTTCTATGATTTGCACCTCTCCTGTGAGTCCAGTTTTAGATTCCGATGCTTCACTTCAGGTTTACTGTATCCCTTGGACCTTCTTATTGACGATGAAACACAGAAACTGCATCCGAATTTAATACAAAAATCACAATGGCGGCCTAAGTACAAGAGGACTGACACTCTCACTTTCTATGATTTGAACATCTCCTGTGAGTCCGGTTCTAGATTCCGATGCTTCACTTCAGGTTTACTTTATCCCTTGGACCTTCTTATTGACGATGAAACACAGATATTGCATCGGAATTAAATTTAAAACGCACAATGCCGACTTAAGTAAAAGAGGACTGACACTCTCACTTTCTATGATTTGAATCCCTCCTGTGAGTCCAGTTTTAGATTCCGATGCTTCACTTCAGGTTTACTGTATCCCTTGGACCTTCTTATTGACAATGAAACACAGAAATAGCATCGTAATTAAATTCAAAAGGCACAATAGCGACTTCAGTACAAGAGGACTGACACTCTAACTTTTAATGATTTGAACCACTCCTGTGAGTCCAGTTATAGATTCCGATGCTTCACTTCAGGTTTACTGTATCTCTTGGACCTTCTTATTGACGATGAAACACAGAGTTTGCATCCGGATTTAATACATAAGGCACAATGCCGACCTAAGTACAAGAGGACTAACACTCTAACTTTCTATGATTTGAACCTCTCCTGTGAGTCCAGTTTTAGATTCCGATGCTTTACGTCAGGTTTACTGTATCCCTTGGACCTTCTTATTGACGACGAAAACAGAAATTGCATCCGAATTTAATACAAAAAGCACAATGGCGACTTAAGTACAAGTGGACTGACACTCTAACTTTCTATGATTTGAACCTCTCCTGTGAGTCAAGTTTCAGATTCCGATGCTTCACTTCAGTTTTACTGTATCCCCTGGACCTCCTTATTGACGATGAAACACAGAAATTGCATCCGAATTTAATACAAAAGGCACAATGGCGACTTAAATGGAAGGGGACAGACACTCTCACTTTATATGATTTGAACCTATCCTGTGAGTCCAGTTTTAGATTCCGATGCTTCACTTCAGGTTTACTGTATCCCTTGAACCTTCTTATTGACGATGAAACACACATATTGCATCCGAATTTAATACAAATGGCACAATGCCGACTTAAGTACAAGGGCACTGACACGCTCACTTTCCATGATTCGGACTTCTCCTGTGAGGTCTGATTTAGATTCAGATGCTTCACTTCAGGTTTACTGTATACCTTGCACCTTCTTATTGACGATGAAACACAGAAATTCCATCGGAATTAAATTCAAAAAGCACAATGCCGTCTTAAGTACAAGAATACTGACACTCTAACTTTCTATGATTAGCACCTCTCCTGTGAGTCCAGTTTTAGATTCCGATGTTTCACTTCAGGTTTACTGTATCCCTTGGACCTTCTAATTGACGATGAAACACAGAGTTTGCGTCCGAATTTAATACAAAAGGTACAATGCCGACTTAAGTACAAGAGGACTGACACTCTAACTTTCAATGATTTGCAACTCTCCTGTGAGTCCTGTTTTAGATTCCGATGCTTCACTTCTGGTTTACTGTATCCCTTGGACCTTCTTATTGACGATGAAACACAGAAATTGCATCCGAATTTAATACAAAAATCACAATGGCGGCCTAAGTACAAGAGGACTGACACTCTCACTTTCTATGATTTGAACATCTCCTGTGAGTCCAGTTCTAGATTCCGATGCTTCACTTCAGGTTTACTTTATCCCTTGGACCTTCCTATTGACGATGAAAGACAGATATTGCATCGGAATTAAATTTAAAACGCACAATGCCGACTTAAGTAAAAGAGGACTGACACTCTGACTTTCTATGATTTGAATCTCTCCTGTGAGTCCAGTTTTAGATTCCGATGCTTCACTTCAGGTTTACTGTATCCCTTGGACCTTCTTATTGACAATGAAACACAGAAATAGCATCGTAATTAAATTCAAAAGGCACAATGCCGTCTTAAGTACAAGAGGACTGACACTCTCACTTTCTATGATTTGAACCTCTCCTGTGAGTCCAGTTTTACACTCCGATGCTTCACTTCAGGTTTACTGTATCCCTTGGACCTTCTAATTGACGATGAAACACAGAGTTTGCATCCGAATTTAATACAAAAGGTACAATGCCGACTTAAGTACAAGAGGACTGACACTCTAACTTACTATGATTTCCACCTCTCCTGTGAGTCCAGTTTTAGATTCCGATGCTTCACTTCAGGTTTACTGTATCCCTTGGACCTTCTTATTGACGATGAAACACAGAAACTGCATCCGAATTTAATACAAAAGTCACAATGGCGGCCTAAGTACAAGAGGACTGACACTCTCACTTTCTATGATTTGAACATCTCCTGTGAGTCCAGTTCTAGATTCCGATGCTTCACTTCAGGTTTACTTTATCCCTTCGACCTTCTTATTGACGATGAAACACAGATATTGCATCGGAATTAAATTTAAAACGCACAATGCCGACTTAAGTAAAAGAGGACTGACACTCTCATTTTCTATGATTTGAATCCCTCCTGTGACTCCAGTCTTAGATTCCGACGCTTCACTTCAGGTTTACTGTATCCCTTGGACCTTCTTATTGACAATGAAACACAGAAATAGCATCGTAATTAAATTCAAAAGGCACAATGCCGACTTAAGTACAAGAGGACTGACACTCTAACTTTTTATGATTTGAACCACTCCTGTGAGTCCACTTATAGATTCCGATGCTTCACTTCAGGTTTACTGTATCCCTTGGACCTTCTTATTGACGATGAAACACAGAGTTTGCATCCGGATTTAATACAAAAGGCACAATGCCGACTTAAGTACAAGAGGACTGACACTCTAACTTTCTATGATTTGAACCTCTCCTGTGAGTTAAGTTTTAGATTCCGATGCTTTACTTCAGGTTTACTGTATCCCTTGGACCTTCTTATTGACGATGAAAACAGAAATTGCATCCGAATTTAATACATAAGGCACAATGGCGACTTAAGTACAAGAGGACTGACACTCTCACTTTCTATGATTTGAACCTCCCCTGTCAGTTCAGTTTTAGATTCCGATGCTTCACTTCAGGTTTACTATATCCCTTGGACCTTCTTATTGACGACGAAACACAGAAATTGCATCCGAATTTAATACAAATGGCACAATGCCAACTTAAGTACAAGAGGACTGACACTCTCACTTTCTATGATTTGAACCTCTCCTGTGAGTCCAGTTTTAGATTCCGATGCTTCACTTCAGATTTACTGTATACCTTGCGGCTTCTTATTGACGATGAAACACAGAAATTGAATCGGAATTAAATTCAAAACGCACAATGCCGTCTTAAGTACAAGAGGACTGACACTCTCACTTTCTATGATTTGAACCGCTCCTGTGAGTCCAGTTTTACATTCCGATGCTTCACTTCAGGTTTACTGTATCCCTTGGACCTTCTAATTGACGATGAAACACAGAGTTTGCATCCGAATTTAATACAAAAGGTACAATGCCGACTTAAGTACAAGAGGACAGACACTCTAACTTTCTATGATATGCACCTCTCCTGTGAGTCCAGTTTTAGATTACGATGCTTCACTTCATGTTTACTGTATCCCTTGGACCTTGTTATTGACGATGAAACACAGAAACTGCATCCGAATTTAATACAAAAATCACAATGGCGGCCTAAGTACAAGAGGACTGACACTCTCACTTTCTATGATTTGAACATCTCCTGAGAGTCCAATTCTAGATTCCGATGCTTCACTTCAGGTTTACCTTATCCCTTGGACCTTCTTACTGACGATGAAACACAGATATTGCATCGGAATTAAATTTAAAACGCACAATGCCGACTTAAGTAAAAGAGGACTGACACTCTCACTTTCTATGATTTGAATCCCTCCTGTGAGTCCAGTTTTAGATTCCGATGCTTCACTTCAGGTTTACTGTATCCCTTGGACCTTCTTATTGACAATGAAACACAGAAATAGCATCGTAATTAAATTCAAAAGGCACAATGCCGACTTAAGTACAAGAGGACTGACACTCTAACTTTTTATGATTTGAACCACTCCTGTGAGTCCAGTTATAGATTCCGATGCTTCACTTCAGGTTTACTGTATCCCTTGGACCTTCTTATTGACGATGAAACACAGAGTTTGCATCCGGATTTAATACAAAAGGCACAATGCCGACTTAAGTACAAGAGGACTGACACTCTAACTTTCTATGATTTGAACCTCTCCTGTGAGTCCAGTTTTAGATTCCGATGCTTTACTTCAGGTTTACTGTATCCCTTGGACCTTCTTATTGACGATGAAAACAGAAATTGCATCCGAATTTAATACAAAAATCACAATGGCGGCCTAAGTACAAGAGGACTGACACTCTCACTTTCTATGATTTGAACATCTCCTGTGAGTCCAGTTCTACATTCCGATGCTTCACTTCAGGTTTACTTTATCCCTTGGACCTTCTTATTGACGATGAAACACAGATATTGCATCGGAATTAAATTTAAAACGCACAATGCCGACTTAAGTAAAAGAGGACTGACACTCTCACTTTCTATGATTTGAATCCCTCCTGTGAGTCCAGTTTTAGATTCCGATGCTTCACTTCAGGTTTACTGTATCCCTTGGACCTTCTTATTGACAATGAAACACAGAAATAGCATCGTAATTAAATTCAAAAGGCACAATGCCGACTTAAGTACAAGAGGACTGACACTCTAACTTTTTATGATTTGAACCACTCCTGTGAGTCCAGTTTTAGATTCCGATGCTTTACTTCAAGTTTACTGTATCTCTTGGACCTTCTTATTGACAATGAAACCAGAAATTGCATCCGAATTTAATACAAAAGGCACAATGGCGACTTAAGTACAAGAGGACTGACACTCTAACGTTCTATGATTTGAACCTCTCCTGTGAGTCAAATTTCAGATTCCGATGCTTCACTTCAGGTTTACTGTATTCCTTGGACCTCCTTATTGACGATGAAACACAGAAATTGCATCCGAATTTAATACAAAAGGCACAATGGCGACTTAAATGCAAGGGGACTGACACTCTCACTTTCTATGATTTGAACCTATCCTGTGAGTCCAGTTTTAGATTCCGATGCTTCACTTCAGGTTTACTGTATCCCTTGGACCTTCTTATTGACGATGAAACACAGATATTGCATCCGAATTTAATACAAATGGCACAATGCCGACTTAAGTACAAGGGCACTGACACTCTCACTTTCCATGATTCGAACTTCTCCTGTGAGGTCAGATTTAGATTCCGATGCTTCACTTCAGGTTTACTGTATACCTTGCACCTTCTTATTGACGATGAAACACAGAAATTCCATAGGAATTAAATTCAAAAAGCACAATGCCGTCTTAAGTACAAGAATTATGACACACTAACTTTCTATGATTTGCACCTCTCCTGTGAGTCCAGTTTTAGATTCCGATGTTTCACTTCAGGTTTACTGTATCCCTTGGACCTTCTTATTGACGATGAAATACAGAAATAGCATCCGAATTTAATACAAAAATCACAATGGCGGCTTAAGTACAAGAGGACTGACCCTCTCACTTTCTATGATTTGAACATCTCCTGTGAGTCCAGTTTTAGATTCCGATGCTTCACTTCAGGTTTACTTTATCCCTTGGACCTTCTTATTGACGATGAAACACAGATATTGCATCGGAATTAAATTTAAAACGCACAATGCCGACTTAAGTAAAAGAGGACTGACACTCTCACTTTCGATGATTTGAATCCCTCCTGTGAGTCCAGTTTTGGATTCTGATGCTTCACTTCAGGTTTACTGTATCCCTTGGACCTTCTTCTTGACAATGGAACACAGAAATAGCATCGGAATTAATTTCAAAAGGACAATGCCGACTTAAGTACAAGAGGACTGACACTCTAACTTTTTATGATTTGAACCTCTCTGTGAGTCCAGTTTTAGATTCCGATGCTTCACTTCAGGTTTACTGTATCCCTTGGACCTTCTTATTGACGATGAAACACAGAGTTTGCATCTGGATTTAATACAAAAGGCACAATGCCGACTTAAGTACAAGAGGACTGACACTCTAACTTCCTATGATTGGAACTTCTCCTGTGAGTCCAGTTTTAGATTCCGATGCTTTACTTCAGGTTTACTGTATCCCTTGGACCTTCTTATTGACGATGAAAACAGAAATTGCATCCGAATTTAATACAAAAGGCACAATGGCGACTTAAGTACAAGAGGACTGACACTCTCACTTTCTATGATTTGAACCTCCCCTGTGAGTCCGGTTTTAGATTCCGATGCTTCACTTCAGGTTTAATGTATCCCTTGGACCTTCTTATTGACGACGAAACACAGAAATTGCATCCGAATTTAATACAAATGGCACAATGCCGACTTAAGTACAAGAGGACTGACACTCTCACTTTCTATGATCCGAACCTCTCCTGTGAGGTCAGATTTAGATTCCGATGCTTCACTTCAGGTTTACTGTATACCTTGCACCTTCTTATTGACGATGAAACACAGAAATTCCATCGGAATTAAATTTAAAAGGCACAATGCCGTCTTAAGTACAAGAATACTGACACTCTAACTTTCTATGATTTGCACCTCTCCTGTGAGTCCAGTTTTAGATTCCGATGTTTCACTTCAGGTCAACTGTATCCCTTGGACCTTCTTATTGACGATGAAACACAGAAATAGCATCCGAATGTAATACAAAAATCACAATGGCGGCTTCAGTACAAGAGGACTGACCCTCTCACTTTCTATGATTTGAACATCTCCTGTGAGTCCAGTTTTAGATTCCGATGCTTCACTTCAGGTTTACTTTATCCCCTGGACCTTCTTATTGACGATGAAACACAGATATAGCATCGGAATTAAATTTAAAACGCACAATGCCGACTTAAGTAAAAGAGGACTGACACTCTCACTTTCGATGATTTGAATCCCTCCTGTGAGTCCAGTTTTAGAGTCCGATGCTTCACTTCAGGTTTACTGTATCCCTTGGACCTTCTTCTTGACAATGGAACACAGAAATAGCATCGGAATTAATTTCAAAGGCACAATGCCGACTTAAGTACAAGAGGACTGACACTCTAACTTTTTATGATTTGAACCTCTCTGTGAGTCCAGTTTTAGATTCCGATGCTTCACTTCAGGTTTACTGTATCCCTTGGACCTTCTTATTGACGATGAAACACAGAGTTTGCATCTGGATTTAATACAAAAGGCACAATGCCGACTTAAGTACAAGAGGACTGACACTCTAACTTCCTATGATTGGAACTTCTCCTGTGAGTCCAGTTTTAGATTCCGATGCTTTACTTCAGGTTTACTGTATCCCTTGGACCTTCTTATTGACGATGAAAACAGAAATTGCATCCGAATTTAATACAAAAGGCACAATGGCGACTTAAGTACAAGAGGACTGACACTCTCACTTTCTATGATTTGAACCTCCCCTGTGAGTCCGGTTTTAGATTCCGATGCTTCACTTCAGGTTTATTGTATCCCTTGGACCTTCTTATTGACGACGAAACACAGAAATTGCATCCGAATTTAATACAAATGGCACAATGCCGACTTAAGTACAAGAGGACTGACACTCTCACTTTCTATGATCCGAACCTCTCCTGTGAGGTCAGATTTAGATTCCGATGCTTCACTTCAGGTTTACTGTATACCTTGCACCTTCTTAATGACGATGAAACACAGAAATTCCATCGGAATTAAATTTAAAAGGCACAATGCCGTCTTAAGTACAAGAATACTGACACTCTAACTTTCTATGATTTGCACCTCTCCTGTGAGTCCAGTTTTAGATTCCGATGTTTCACTTCAGGTCAACTGTATCCCTTGGACCTTCTTATTGACGATGAAACACAGAAATAGCATCCGAATGTAATACAAAAATCACAATGGCGGCTTCAGTACAAGAGGACTGACCCTCTCACTTTCTATGATTTGAACATCTCCTGTGAGTCCAGTTTTAGATTCCGATGCTTCACTTCAGGTTTACTTTATCCCCTGGACCTTCTTATTGACGATGAAACACAGATATAGCATCGGAATTAAATTTAAAACGCACAATGCCGACTTAAGTAAAAGAGGACTGACACTCTCACTTTCTATGATTTGAATCTCTCCTGTGAGTCCAGTTTTAGATTCCGATGCTTCACTTCAGGTTTACTGTATCCCTTGGACCTTCTTCTTGACAATGGAACACAGAAATAGCATCGGAATTAATTTCAAAAGGCACAATGCCGACTTAAGTACAAGAGGACTGACACTCTAACTTTTTATGATTTGAACCTCTCCTGTGAGTCCAGTTTTAGATTCCGATGCTTCACCTCAGGTTTACTGTATCCCTTGGACCTTCTTATTGACGATGAAACACAGAGTTTGCATCTGGATTTAATACAAAAGGCACAATGCCGACTTAAGTACAAGAGGACTGACACTCTAACTTCCTATGATTGGAACCTCTCCTGTGAGTCCAGTTTTAGATTACGGTGCTTTACTTAAGGTTTACTGTATCCCTTGGACCTTCTTATTGACGATGAAAACAGAAATTGCATCCGAATTTAATACAAAAGGCACAATGGCGACTTAAGTACAAGAGGACTGACACTCTCACTTTCTATGATTTGAACCTCCCCTGTGAGTCCAGTTTTAGATTCCGATGCTTCACTTCAGGTTTATTGTATGCCTTGGACCTTCTTATTGACGACGAAACACAGAAATTGCATCAGAATTTAATACAAATGGCACAATGCCGACTTAAGTACAAGAGGACTGACACTCTCACTTTCTATGATTCGAACCTCTCCTGTGAGGTCAGATTTAGATTCCGATGCTTCACTTCAGGTTTACAGTTTACATTGCACCTTCTTATTGACGATGAAACACAGAAATTGCATCGGAATTAAATTCAAAAGGCACAATGCCGTCTTAAGTACAGTAATACTGACACTCTAACTTTCTATGATTTGCACCTCTCCTGTGAGTCCAGTTTTAGATTCCGATGCTTCACTTCAGGTTTACTGTATCCCTTGGACCTTCTTATTGACGATGAAACACAGAAATTGCATCGGAATTAAATTCAAAACGCACAATGCCGACTTAAGCAAAAGAGGACTGACACTGTCACTTTCTTTGCTTTGAACCTCTCCTGTGAGTTCAGTTTTAGATTCCGATGCTTCACTTCAGGTTTACTGTATCCCTTGGACCTTCGTATTGACGATGAAACACAGAAATTGCATCAGAATTATATTCAAAAGGCACAATGCCGACTTAAGTACAAGAAGACTGACACTCTAACTTTCTATGAATTGAACTTCGAAAGTGAGTCCAGTTTTAGATTCCGATGCTTCACTTCAGGTTTACTGTAACCCTTGGACCTTCATATTGACGATGAAACACAGAAATTGCATCCGAAATTAATACAAAAGTCACAATGGTGACTTAAGTACAAGAGGACTGACACTCTAACTTTTTATGATTTGAACCACTCCTGTGAGTCCAGTTATAGATTCCGATGCTTCACTTCAGGTTTACTGTATCCCTTGGACCTTCTTATTGACAATGAATCACAGAAATAGCATCGTAATTAAATTCAAAAGGCACAATGCCGACATAAGTACAAGAGGACTGACACTCTAACTTTTTATGATTTGAACCACTCCTGTGAGTCCAATTATAGATTGCGACGCTTCACTTCAGGTTTACTGTATCCCTTAAACCTTCTTATTGACGATGAAACACAGAGTTTGCATCCGAAATTAATACAAAAGTCACAATGGTGACTAAAGTACAAGAGGACTGACACTCTCAATTTCGAACGTTTGAATCTCGCCTGTGAGTCCAGTTTTAGATTCCGATGCTTCACTTCAGGTTTACTGTATCCCTTGGCCCTTCTTATTGACGATGAAACACAGAAATTGCATCCGAATTTAATACAAAAGGTACAATGCCGACTTAAGTACAAGAGGACTGACGCTCTAACATTCTGTGATTTGAACCTCTCCTGCGAGTCCAGTTCTGGATACCGATGCTTCACTTAAGGTTTACTGTATCCCTTGGATGTTCTTATTGACGATGAAACCCAGAAATTGCTTCGGAATTAAATTCAAAAGGCACAGTGCCGACCTAAGTAGAAGACGACTAACACTCTCACATTCTATGATTTGAACCTCTCCTGTGAGTCCAGTTTTAGATTCCGATTCTTCACTTCAGGGTTACTGTATACCTTGCACTTTCGTATTGACGATTAAACACAGAAATTGCATCGGAATTATATTCAAAAGGCACAATGCCGACTTAAGTACAAGGGGCCTGACACTCTCACTTTCTATGATTTGAACCTCTCCTGTGAGTCCAGTTTTACATTCCGATGCTTCACTTCAGGTTTACTGTATCCTTGGCCCTTCTTATTGACAATGAAACACAGAAATTGCATCCGAATTTAATACAAAAGGTACAATGCCGACTTAAGTACAAGAGGACTGACACTCTAACTTTCTATGATTTGCACCTCTCCTGTGAGTCCAGTTTTAGATTCCGATGCTTCACTTCAGATTTACTGTATCCCTTGGACCTTCGTATTGACGATGAAACACAGAAATTGCATCCGAATTTAATACAAAAATCACAATGGCGACTTTAGTACGAGAAGACCGACAATCTCACTTTCTATGATTTGAACATCTCCTGTGAGTCCAGTTTTAGATTCCGATGCTTCACTTCAGGTTAACTGTATCCCTTGGACCTTCTTATAGACGATGAAACACAGATATTGCATCGGAATTAAATTGAAAACGCACAATGCCGGCTTAAGTAAAAGAGGACTGACACTCTCACTTTCTATGATTTGAACCTCTCTTGTGAGTCCCGTTTTAGATTCCGATGCTTCACTTCAGGTTTACTGTATCCCTTGGACCTTCTTATTGACAATGAACCACAGAAATAGCACCGGAATAAAATTCAAAAGGCACAATGCCGACATAAGTACAAGAGGACTGACACTCTAACTTTCTATGATTTGTACCTCTCCTGTGAGTTCAGTTTTAGATTCCGATGCTTCACTTCAGGTTTACCGTATCCCTTGGACCTTATTATTGACGATGGAACACAGGGTTGTCATCCGAATTTAATACAAAAGGCAGAATGACGACTTAAGTACAAGAGGACTGACACTCTAACTTTCTATGATTTGAAACTCTCCTGTGAGTCCAGTTTTAGATTCCGATGCTTCACCTCAGGTTTACTGTATCCCTTGGACCTTCTTATTGATGATGGAACACAGTAATTGCATCCGAATTTAATACAAATGGCACAATGCCGACTTAAGTACAAGAGGACTGACACTCTCACTTTCTATGATTCGAACCTGTCCTGTGAGTCCACTTTTAGGTTCCGATGCTTCACTTCAGGTTTACTGTATCCCTTGGACGATCTTATTGACGATGAAACACAGAAATTGCATCGGAATTAAATTCAAAAGGCACAATGCCGACCTAAGTAGAAGAGGACTAACACTCTCACTTTCTATGATTTGAACCTCTCCTGTGAGTCCAGTTTTAGATTCCGATGCTTCACCTCAGGTTTACTGTATCCCTTGGACCTTCTTATTGACGTCGAAACACAGAAATTGCATTCGAATTTAATACAAATGGCACAATGCCGACTTAAGTACAAGAGGACTGACACTCTCACTTTCTATGATTCGAACCTCTCCTGTGAGGTCAGATTTAGATTCCGATGCTTCACTTCAGGTTTACCGTATACATTGCACCTTCTTATTGACGATGAAACACAGAAATTGCATCGGAATTAAATTCAAAAGGCACAATGCCGTCTTAAGTACAATAATACTGACACTCTAACTTTCTATGATTTGCACCTCTCCTGTGAGTGCAGTTTTAGATTCCGATGCTTCACTTCAGGTTTACTGTATCCCTTGGACCTTCTTATTGACGATGATACACAGAAATTGCATCGGAATTAAATTCAAAACGCACAATGTCGACTTAAGCAAAAGAGGACTGACACTCTCACTTTCTTTGCTTTGAACCTCTCCTGTGAGTTCAGTTTTAGATTCCAATGCTTCACTTCAGGTTTACTGTATCCCTTGGACATTCTTATTGACGATGAAACACAGAAATTGCATCAGAATTAAATTCAAAAGGCACAATGCCGACTTAAGTACAAGAAGACTGACACTCTAACTTTCTATGATTTGAACTTCTCCAGTGAGTCCAGTTTTAGATTCCGATGCTTCACTTCAGTTTTACTGTTTCCCTTGGACCTTCTTATTGACAATGAAACACAGAGTTTGCATCCGAATTTAATACAAAAGGCACAATTCCGACTTAAGTACAAGAGAACTGACACTCTCACTTTCTATGATTTGAACCTCTCCTGTGAGTCCAGTTTTAGATTCCGATGCTTCACCTCAGGTTTACTGTATCTGTTGGACCTTCTTACTGACGATGAAACACAACAATTGCATCCAAATTTAATACAAAAGGCACAATGCTGACTTAATTACAAGAGGACTGACACTCTAACTTTCTATGATTTGAACCTCTCCTGTGAGTCCAGTTTTAGATTCCGATGCTTCACTTCAGGTTTACTGTATCCCTTGGACCATCTTGTTGACGATAAAACACAGAAATCGCATCCGAAATTAATACAAATAGCACAATGCCGTCTTAAGTGAAAGAGGACTGACGCTCTAACATTCTGTGATTTGAACCTCTCCTGCGAGTCCAGTTTTGGATTCCGATGCTTCACTTAAGGTTTACTGTATCCCTTGGATGTTCTTATTGACGATGAAACCCAGAAATTGCTTCGGAATTAAATTCAAAAGGCACAGTGCCGACCTAAGTAGAAGACGACTAACACTCTCACTTTCTATGATTTGAACCTCTCCTGTGAGTCCAGTTTTAGATTCCGATGCTTCACTTCAGGGTTACTGTATACCTTGCACCTTCTTATTGACGATTGAACACAGAAATTGCATCGGAATTAAATTCAAAAATCACAATGCCGACTTAAGTACAAGAGGCCTGACACTCTCACTTTCTATGATTTGAACCTCTCCTCTGAGTCCAGTTTTACATTCCGATGCTTCACTTCAGGTTTACTGTATCCCTTGGCCCTTCTTATTGACGATGAAACACAGATATTGCATCCGATTTTAATACAAAAGGTACAATGCCGACTTAAGTACAAGAGGACTGACACTCTAACTTTTATGATTTGCACCTCTCCTGTGAGTCCAGTTTTAGATTCCGATGCTTCACATCAGATTTACTGTATCCCTTGGAACTTCTTATTGACGATGAAACACAGAAATTGCATCCGAATTTAATACAAAAATCACAATGGCGACTTTAGTACGAGAGGACCGACAATCTCACTTTCTATGATTTGAACATCTCCTGTGAGTCCAGTTTTAGATTCCGATGCATCACTTCAGGTTTACTGTATCCCTTGGACCTTCTTATAGACGATGAAACACAGATATTGCATCGGAATCAAATTGAAAACGCACAATGCCGACTTAAGTAAAAGAGGACTGACACTCTCACTTTCTATGATTTGAACCTCTCCTGTGAGTCCCGTTTTAGATTCCGATGCTTCACTTCAGGTTTACTGTATCCCTTGGACCTTCTTATTGACAATGAACCACAGAAATAGCACCGGAATTAGGTTCAAAAGGCACAATGCCGACATAAGTACAAGAGGACTGACACTCTAACTTTCTATGATTTGTACCTCTCCTGTGAGTTCAGTTTCAGATTCCGTTGCTTCACTTCAGGTTTACCGTAGCCCTTGGACCTTATTATTGACGATGGAACACAGAGTTGTCATCCGAATTTAATACAAAAGGCAGAATGACGACTTAAGTACAAGAGGACTGACACTCTAACTTTCTATGATTTGAAACTCTCCTGCGAGTCCAGTTTTAGATTCCGATGCTTTACTTCAGGTTTACTGTATCGCTTGGACCTTCTTATTGACGATGAAACAAAGAAATTGCATCCGAAATTAATACAAAAGTCACAATGGTGACTTAAGTACAAGAGGACTGTCACTCTCACTTTCTATGATTTGAACCTCTCCTGTGAGTCCAGTTTTAGATTCCGATGCTTCACCTCAGGTTTACTGTATCCCTTGGACCTTCTTATTGTCGATGGTACACAGAAATTGCATCCGAATTTAATACAAATGGCACAATGCCGACTTAAGTACAAGAGGACTGACACTCTCACTTTCTATGATTCGAACCTCTCCTGTGAGTCCACTTTTAGATTCCGATGCTTCACTTCAGGTTTACTGTATCCCTTGGACGTTCTTATTGACGATGAAACACAGAAATTGCAACGGAATTAAATTCAAAAATCACAATGGCGACTTTAGTACAAGAGGACCGACAATCTCACTTTCTATGATTTGAACATCTCCTGTGAGTCCAGTTTTAGATTCCGATGCTTCACTTCAGGTTTACTGTATCCCTTGGACGTTCGTATTGACGATGAAACACAGAAATTGCATCAGAAATAAATTCGAAAGGCACAATGCCGACTTAAGTACAAGAGTACTGACACTCTAACTTTCTATGATTTGAACTACTCCAGTGAGTCCAGTTTTAGATTCCGATGCTTCACTTCAGTTTTACTGTTTCCCTTGGACCTTCTTATTGACGATGAAACATAGAATTTGCATCCGAATTTAATACAAAAGGCACAATGCTGACTTAAGTACAAGAGGACTGACACTCTCACTTTCAATGATTTGAACCTCTCCTGTGAGTCCAGTTTTAGATTCCGTTGCTTTACTTCAGGTTTACTGTATACCTTGCACCTTCTTATTGACGATGAAACACAGAAATTGCATCGGATTTAAATTCAAAAGGCACAATGCCGTCGTAAGTACAAGAATACTGTTATTCTAACTTTCTATGATTTGCACCTCTCCTGTGAGTCCAGTTTTAGATTCCGATGCTTCACTTCAGATTTCCTGTATCCCTTGGACCTTCTTATTGACGATGAAACACAGAAATTGCAACCGAATTTAATACAAAAGGCACAATGGCGACTTAAGTACAAGGGGACTGACACTCTCACTTTCTATGATTTGAACCTATCCTGTGAGTCCAGTTTTAGATTCCGATGCTTCACTTCAGGTTTACTGTATCCCTTGGACCTTCTTATTGACGATGAAACACAGAAATTGAATCCGAATTTAATATAAATGGCACAATGCCGACTTAAGTACAAGGGCACTGACACTCTCACTTTCCATGATTCGAACTTCTCCTGTGAGGTTAGATTTAGATTCTGATGCTTTACTTCAGTTTTACTGTATACCTTGCACCTTCTTATTGACGATGAAACACAGAAATTGCATCCGAATTTAATACAAAAGGTACAATGCCGACTTAAGTACAAGAGGACTGACACTCTAACTTTCTATGATTTGAACCTATCCTCTGAGTCCAGTTTTAGATTCTGATGCTTCACTTCAGGTTTACTGTATCCCTTGGACCTTCTTATTGACGATGAAACACAGAAATTGCATCCGAATTTAATACAAAAATCACAATGGCGACTTAAGTGCAAGAGGACTGACACTCTCACTTTCTATGATTTGAACCTCTCCTGTGAGTCCAGTTTTAGATTCCGATGCTTCACCTCAGGTTTACTGTATCTCTTGGACCTTCTTATTGACGATGAAACACAGAAATTGCATCCGAATTTAATACAAATGGCACAATGCCGACTTAAGTACAAGAGGACTGACACTCTCACATTCTATGATTCGAACCTCTCCTGTGAGGTCAGATTTAGATTCCGATGCCTCACTTCAGGTTTACTGTATCCCTTGGACTTTCTTGTTGACGATAAAACACAGAAATCGCATCCGAAATTAATACAAATGGCACAATGCCGTCTTAAGTAAAAGAGGAGTGGCACTCTAACTTTCTATGATTTGAATCTCTCCTGTGAGTCCATTTTTAGATACCGATGCTTCACTTCAGGTTTACTGTATCCCTTGGACGTTCTTATTGACGATGAAACACAGAAATTGCATCGGAATTAAATTCAAAACCCACAGTGCCGACCTAAGTAGAAGACGACTAACACTCTCACTTTCTATGATTTGAACCAGTCCTGTGAGTCCAGTTTTAGATTCCGATGCTTCACTTCAGGTTTACTGTATCCATTGGACCTTCTTAATGACGATGAAACACAGAAATTGCATCCGAATTTAATACAAAAATCACAATAGCGACTTTAGTACAAAAGGACAGACAATCTCACTTTCTATGATTTGAACATCTCCTGTGAGTCCAGTTTTAGATTCCGATGCTTCACTTCAGGTTTACTGTATCCCTTGGACCTTCTTATTGACGATGAAACACAGAGTTTGCATCCGAATTTAATACAAAAGGCACAATGCTGACTTAAGTACAAGAGGACTGACACTCTTACTTTCAATGATTTGAACCTCTCCTGTGAGTCCAGTTTTAGATTCCGTTGCTTTACTTCAGGTTTACTGTATACCTTGCACCTTCTTATTGACGATGAAACATAGAAATTGCATCGGATTTAAAATCAAAAGGCACAATGCCGTCTTAAGTACAAGAGGAGTGACCCTCTCACTTTCTATGATTTGAACATCTCCTGTGAGTCCAGTTTTAGATTCTGATGCTTCACTTCAGGTTTACTGTATCCCTTGGACCTTCTTATTGACGATGAAATACAGAAATTGCATCGGAATTAAATTCAAAACGCACGATGCCGACTTAAGCAAAAGAGGACTTACACTCTCACTTTCCAGGATTTGAACCTCTCCTGTGAGTCCAGTTTTAGATTCCGATGCTTCACTTCAGGTTTACTGTATCCCTTGGACCTTCTAATTGACGATGAAACACAGAGTTTGCATCCGAATTTAATACAAATGGCACAATGCCGACTTAAGTACAAGAGCACTGACACTCTCACTTTCCATGATTCGAACTTCTCCTGTGAGGTCAGATTTAGATTCCGATGCTTCACTTCAGGTTTACTGTATACCTTGCACCTTCTTATTGACGATGAAACACAGAAATTGCATCGGAATTAAATGCAAAAGGCACAATTCCGACTTAAGTACAAGAGGACTGACACTCTAACTTTCTATGATTTGAACCTCTCCTGTGAGTCCAGTTTTAGATTCCGATGCTTTACTTCAGGTTTACTGTATCCCTTGGACCTTCTTATTGACGATGACACACAGAAATTGCATCCGAATTTAATACAAAAGGCACAATGGCGACTTAAGTACAAGAGGACTGACACTCTCACTTTCTATGATTTGAACCTCTTCTGTGAGTCCAGTTTTAGATTCCGATGCTTCACTTCAGGTTTACTGTATCCCTTGGACGTTCTTATTGACGATGAAACACAGAAATTGCATCCGAAAGTAATACAAAAGTCACAATGGTGACTTAAGTACAAGAGGAGTGACACTCTCACTTTCTATGATTAGAACCTCTCCTGTGAGTCCAGTTTTAGATTCCGATGCTTCACCTCAGGTTTACTGTATCCCTTGGACCTTCTTATTGACGATGAAACACAGAATTTGCATCCGAAGATAATACAAATGGCACAATGCCGACTTAAGTACAAGAGGACTGACACTCTCACTTTCTATGATTTGAACCTCTCCTGTGACTCCAGTTTTAGATTCCGATGCTTCACTTCAGGTTTACTGTGTCTCTTTGACGTTCTTATTGACGATGAAACACAGAAATTGCATCGGAACTAAATTCAAAAGGCACAGTGCCGACCTAAGTAGAAGAGCACTAACACTCTCACTTTCTATGATTTGAACCTCTCCTGTGAGTCCAGTTTTAGATTCCGATGCTTCACTTCAGGTTTACTGTATACCTTGCAGCTTCTAATTGACGATGAAACACAGAAATTGCATCGGAATTAAATTTAAAACGCACAATGCCGACTTAAGTAAAAGAGGACTGACACTCTCACTTTCTATGATTTGAACCTCTCCTGTGAGGTCAGATTTAGATTCCGATGCTTCACTTCAGGTTTACTGTATCCCTTGGACCTTCTAATTGACGATGAATCACAGAGTTTGCATCCGAATTTAATACAAAAGGTACAATGCCGACTTAAGTACAAGAGGACTGACACTCTAACTTTCTATGATTTGCACATCTCCTGTGAGTCCAGTTTTAGACTCCGATGCTTCACTTCAGGTTTACTGTATCCCATGGACCTTCTTATTGACGATGAAACACAGAGTTTGCATCTGAATTTAATACAAAAGGCACAATGCCGACTTAAGTACAAGAGGACTGACACTCTAACTTTCTATGATTTGAACCTCTCCTGTGAGTCCAGTTTTAGATTCCGATGCTTCACATCAGGTTCACTGTATCCCTTGGACATTCTTATTGACGATGAAACACAGATATTGCATCGGAATTAAATTTAAAACGCACAATGCCGACTTAAGTAAAAGAGGACTGACACTCTCACTTTCTATGATTAGAACCTCTCCTGTGAGGTCAGATTTAGATTCCGATGCTTCACTTCAGGTTTACTGTATCCCTTGGACCTTCTTATTGACAATGAAACACAGAAATAGCATCGGAATTAAATTCAAAAGGCACAATGCCCACTTAAGTACAAGAGGACTGACACTCTAACATTCTATGATTTGAACCTCTCCTGTGAGTCCAGTTTTAGATTCCGATGCTTCACTTCAGGTTTACTGTATCCCTTGGACCTTCTTATTGACGATGAGACACAGAGTTTGCATCCGAATTTAATACAAAAGGCACAATGCCGACTTAAGTACAAGAGGACTGACACTCTAACATTCTATGATTTGAACCTCTCCTGTGAGTCCAGTTTTTGATTCCGATGCTTTACTTCAGGTTTACTGTATCCCTTGGACCTTCTTATTGACGATGACACACAGAAATTGCATCCGAATTTAATACAAAACGCACAATGGTGACGTAAGTACAAGAGGAGTGACACTCTCACTTTCTATGATTTGAACCTCTCCTGTGAGTCCAGTTTTATATTCCGATGCTTCACTTCAGGTTTACTGTATCCCTAGGACCTTCTTATTGAGATGAAACACAGAAATTGCATCCGAAATTAATACAAAAGTCACAATGGTGACTTATGTACAAGAGGACTGACACTCTCACTTTATATGATTTGAACCTCTCCTCAGAGTCCAGTTTTAGATTCCGATGCTTCACCTCAGGTTTATTGTGTCCCTTGGACCTTCTTATTGACGATGAAACACAGAAATTGCATCCGAATTAAATACAAACGGCGCAATGCCGACTTAAGTACAAGAGGACTGACAGTCTCACTTTCTATGATTCGAACCTCTCCTGTGAGTCTAGCTTTAGATTCCGATGCTTCACTTCGGGTTTACTGTATTCCTTAGACCTTCTAATTGACGATGAAACACAGAGTTTGCATCCGAACTTAATACAAAAGGTACAATGCCGATTTAAGTACAAGAGGAATGGCACTCCAACTTTCTATGATTTGCACCTCTCCTGTGCGTCCAGTTTTAGATTCCGATGCTTCACTTCAGGTTGACTGTATCCCTTGGACCCTCTTATTGACGATGAAACAAAGAAATTGCATCCGAATTTAATACAAAAATCACAATGGCGGCTTAAGTACAAGAGGACTGACACTCTAACTTTCTATGATTTGAACCTCTCCTGTGAGTCCAGTTTTAGATTCCGATGCTTTACTTCAGGTTTACTGTATCCCTTGGACCTTCTTATTGACGATGACACACAGAAATTGCATCCGAATTTAATACAAAAGGCTCAATAGCGACTTAAGTACAAGAGGACTGACACTCTCACTTTCTATGATTTGAACCTCTCCTGTGAGTCCAGTGTTAGATTCCGATGCTTCACTTCAGGTTTACTGTATCCCTTGGACTTTCTTATTGACGATGAAACACAGAAATTGCATCCGAAATTAATACAAAAGTCACAATGGTGACTTTAGTACAAGAGGACGGACACTCTCACTTTATATGATTTGATCCTCTCCTCTGAGTCCAGTTTTAGATTCCGATGCTTCACCTAAGGTTTACTGTATCCCTTGGACCTTCTTATTGACGATGAAACACAGAAATTGCATCCGAATTTAATACAAATTGCGCAATGCCGACTTAAGTACAAGAGGACTGACACTCTCACTTTCTATGACCGAACCTCTCCTGTCCGTCCAGTTTTAGAATCCGATGCTTCACTTCAGGTTTACTGTCTCCCTTGGACGTTCTTATTGACGATGAAACATAGAAATAGCATCGGAATTAAATTCAAAAGGCACAGTGCCGACCAAAGTAGAAGAGGACTAACACTCTCACTTTCTATGATTTGAACCTCTCCTGTGAGTAAAGTTTTGGATTCCGAAGCTTTACTTCAGATTTACTGTACACCTTGCAGCTTCTTATTGACGATGAAACACAGAAATTGCATCGGATTTAAATTCAAAAGGCACAATGCCGACTTAAGTACAAGAGGACTGACACTCTCACTTTCTATGATTTGAACCTCTCCTGTGAGTCCAGTTTTACATTCCGATACTTCACTTCAGGTTTACTGTATCCCTTGGACCTTCTAATTGACGATGAAACACAGAGTTTGCGTACGAATTTAGTACAAAAGTACAATGCCGACTTAAGTACAAGAGGACTGACACTCTAACTTTCTATGATTTGCACCTCTCCTGTTAGTCCAGTTTTAGATTCCGATGCTTCACTTCAGGTTTACTGTATCCCTTGGACCTTCTTATTGACGATGAAACACAGAAATTGCATCCGAATCTAATGCAAAAATCACAATAGCGACTTAAGTACAAAAGGTCTGACACTCTCAATTTCTTTGATTTGAAAATCTCCTGTGAGTCCAGTTTTAGATTCCGATGCTTCACTTCAGGTTTACTGTATCCCTTGGACCTTCTTATTGACGATGAAACACAGAAATTGCATCGGAATTAAATTCAAAACGCACAATGCCGACTTAAGCAAAATAGGACTGACACTCTCACTTTCTATGATTTGAACCTCTCCTGTGAGTCCAGTTTTACATTCCGATGCTTCACTTCAGGTTTACTGTATCCCTTGGACCTTCTTATTGACGATGAAACACAGAAATTGCATCGGAATAAAATTCAAAAGGCACAATGCCGACTTAAGTACAAGAGGACTGACACTCTAATTTTCTATGATTTGAACCTCTCCTGTGAGTCCAGTTTTAGATTCCGATGCTTCACCTCAGGTTTACTGTATCCCTTGGACCTTCTTATTGACGATGAAACACAGATAATGCATCGTATTTAAATTTAAAACGCACAATGCCGACTTAAGTAAAAGGGGACTGACACTCGCACTATCTATGATTTGCATCTCTCCTGTGAGCCCAGTTTTAGATTCCGATGCTTCACTTCAGGTTTACTGTATCCCTTGGACCTCCTTGTTGACGATAAAACACAGAAATCGCATCCGAATTTAATACAAAGGGCACAATGCCGTCTTAAGTAAAAGAGGACTGACACTCTAACATTCTGTGATTTGAACCTCTCCGGCGAATCCCGTTTTAGATTCCGATGCTTCATTTCAGGTTTACTGTATACCTTGCACCTTCTTATTGACGATGAAACACAGAAATTGCATCGGAATTAAATTTAAAACGCACAATGCCGACTTAAGTAAAAGAGGACTGACACTCTCACTTTCTATGATTTGAACCTCTCCTGTGAGGTCAAATTTAGATTCCGATGCTTCACTTCAGGTTTACTGTATCCCTTGGACCTTCTTATTGACAATGAAACACAGAAATAGCAACGGAATTAAATTCAAAAGGCACAATGCCGACTTAAGTACAAGAGGACTGACACTCTAACTTTCTATGATTTGAACCTCTCCTGTGAGTCCAGTTTTAGATTCCGATGCTTCACTTCAGGTTTACTGTATCCCTTGGACCTTCTTATTGAAGATGAAACACAGAAATTGCATCCGAAATTAATACAAAAGTCACAATGGTGATTTAAGTACAAGAGGACTGACACTCACACTTTATATGATTAGAACCTCTCCTCTGGGTCCAGTTTTAGATTCCGATGCTTCACCTCAGGTTTACTGTATCCCTTGGACCTTCTTATTGACGATGAAACACAGAAATTGCATCCGAATTTAATACAAATGGCGCAATGCCGACTTAAGTACAAGAGGACTGACACTCTCACTTTCTATGATCGAAACTCTCCTGTGAGTCCACTTTTAGATTCAGATGCTTCACTTCAGGTTTACTGTTTCCCTTGGACGTTCTTATTGACGATGAAACACAGAAATTGCATCGGAATTAAATTCAAAAGGCACAGTGCCGACCAAAGTAGAAGAGGACTGACACTCTCACTTTCTATGATTTGACCCTCTCCTGTGAGTCCAGTTTTGGATTCCGAAGCTTTACTTCAGATTTACTGTATACCTTGCAGCTTCTTATTGACGATGAAACACAGAAATTGCATCGGAATTAAATTCAAAAGGCACAATGCCGACTTAAGTACAAGAGGACTGACACTCTCACTTTCTATGATTTGAACCTCTCCTGTGAGTCCAGTTTTACATTCCGATGCTTCACTTCAGGTTTACTGCATCCCTTGGACCTTCTAATTGACGATGAAACACAGAGTTTGCACCCGAATTTAATACAAAAGTACAATGCCGACTTAAGTACAAGAGGACTGACACTCTAACTTTCTATGATTTGCACCTCTCCTGTTAGTCCAGTTTTAGATTCCGATGCTTCACTTCATGTTTACTGTATCCCTTGGACCTTCTTATTGACGATGAAACACAGAAATTGCATCCGAATCTAATGCAAAAATCACAATAGCGACTTAAGTACAAAAGGACTGACACTCTCAATTGCTATGATTTGAACATCTCCTGTGAGTCCAGTTTTAGATTCCGATGCTTCACTTCAGGTTTACTGTATCCCTTGGACCTTCTTATTGACGATGAAACACAGAAATTGCATCGGAATTAAATTCAAAATGCACAATGCCGACTTAAGCAAAATAGGACTGACACTCTCACTTTCTATGATTTGAACCTCTCCTGTGAGTCCAGTTTTAGATTCCGATGCTTCACTTCAGGTTTACTGTATCCCTTGGACCTTCTTATTGACGATGAAACACAGAGTTTGCATCCGAATTTAATACAAAAGGCACAATACTGACTTAAGTACAAGAGGACTGACACTCTAACTTTCTATGATTTGAACCTCACCTGTGAGTCCAGTTTTGGATTCCGATGCTTCACTTCAGGTTTACTGTATCCCTTGGACCTTCTTATTGACGATGAAACACAGAAATTGCATCCGAATTTAATACAAAAGGCACAATGGCGACTTAAGTACAAGAGGACTGACACTCTCACTTTCTATGATTTGAACCTCTCCTGTGAGTCCAGTTTTAGATTCCGATGCTTCACTTCAGGTTTACTGTATCCCTTGGACCTTCTTATTGACGATGAAACACAGAAATTGCATCCGAATTTAATACAAATGGCACAATGTCGACTTAAGTACAAGAGGACTGACACTCTCACTTTCTATGATTTGAACCTCTCCTGTGAGTCCACTTTTAGATTCCGATGCTTCACTTCATGTTTGCTGTATACCTTGCACCTTCTTATTGACGATGAAACACAGAAATTGCATCCGAATTTAATGCAAAAGGCACAATGCCGACTTAAGAAAAAGAGGACTGACATTCTAACTTTCTATGATTTGAACCTCTCCTGTGAGTCCAGTTTTAGATTCCGATGCTTCACTTCAGGTTTACTGTGTCCCTTGGACCTTCTTATTGACAATGAAATACAGAATAAGCATCTGAATTAAATTCAAAAGGCACAATGCCGACTTAAGTACAAGAGGACTGACATTCTAACTTTCTATGATTTGAACCTCTCCTAAGAGTCCAGTTTTAAATTCTGATCCTTCACTTAAGGTTTACTGTATCCCTTGGACCTTCTTATTGACGATGAAACACAGAGTTTGCATGCGAATTTAATACAAAGGGCACAATGCCGACTTAAGTACAAGAGGACAGACACTCTAACTTTCTATGATTTGAACATCTCCTGTGAGTCCAGTTTTAGATTCCGATGCTTCACTTCAGGTTTACTGTATCCCTTGGACCTTCTTATTGACGATGAAACACAGAAATTGCATCCGAATTTAATACAAAAGGCACAATGGCGGCTTAAGTACAAGAGGACTGACACTTTCACTTTCTATGATTTGAACCTCTCCTGTGACTCCAGTTTTAGATTCCGATGCTTCACTTCAAGTTTACTGTATCCCTTGGACCTTCTTATTGACGATGAAACACAGAAATTGCATCCGAATTTAAAACAAATGGCACAATGCCGACTTAAGTACAAGAGGACTGACACTCTCACTCTCTATGATTCGAACCTCTCCTGTGAGGTTAGATTTAGATTCCGATGCTTCACCTCAGGTTTACTGTATCCCTTGGACCTTCTTATTGACGATGAAACACAGAAATTGCATCGGAATGAAATTCAAAAGGCACAATGCCGTCTTAAGTACAAGAGGACTGACACTCTCACTTTCTATGATTTGAAACTCTCGTGTGAGTCCAGTTTAAGATTCCGATGCTTCACTTTAGGTTTACTGTATCGCTCGGACCTTCTTATTGACGATGAAACACAGAAATTGCATCCGAATTTAATACAAAAATCACAATGGCGTCTTAAGTACAAGAGGACTGACACTTTTACTTTCTATGATTTGAACCTCTCCTGTGAGTCCAGTTTTAGATTCCTATGCTTCACATCAGGTTTACTGTATCCCTTGGACATACTTATTGACGATGAAACACAGAAATTGCATCCGAATTTAATGCAAATGGCACAATGCCGACTTAAGTACAAGAGGGCTGACACTCTCACTTTCTATTATTCGAACCTCTCCTGTGAGGTCAGATTTAGATTCCGATGCTTCACTTCAGGTTTACTGTATCTCTTGGACCTTCTTATTGACGATAAAACACGGAAATCGCATCCGAATTTAATACAAATGGCACAATGCCGACTTAAGTACAAGAGGACTGACACTCTCACTTTCTATGATTTGAACCTCTCCTGTGAGTCCAGTTTTTGATTCCGATGCTTCACTTCAGGTTTACTGTATCCCTCCGACCTTCTTATTGACGATGAAACACAGAAATTGCATCCGAATTTAATACAAAAGGCACAATGGCGTCTCAAGTACAAGAGGACTGACACTTTTACTTTCTATGATTTGAACCTCTCCTGTGAGTCCAGTTTTAGATTCCGATGCTTCACCTCAGGTTTACTGTATCCCTTGGACATTCTTATTGACGATGAAACACAGAAATTGCATCCGAATTTAATACAAATGGCATAATGCCGACTTAAGTACAAGAGGGCTGACACTCTCACTTTCTATGATTCGAACCTCTCCTGTGAGGTCAGATTTAGATTCCGATGCTTCACTTCAGGTTTACTGTATCTCTTGGACCTTCTTATTGACGATAAAACACGGAAATCTCATCCGAATTTAATACAAATGGCACAATGCCGACTTAAGTACAAGAAGACTGACACTCTCTCTTTCTATGATTTGAACCTCTCCTGTGAGACCGGTTTTAAATTCCGATGCTTCACTTCAGGTTTACTGTATACCTTGCACCTTCTTATTGACGATGAAACATAGAAATTGCATCGGAGTTTAATACAAAAGGCACAATGCCGACTTAAGTAAAAGAGGACTGACACTCTAACTTTCTATGATTTGAAACCCTCCTGTGAGTCCAGTTTTAGATTCCGATGCTTCACTTCAGGTTTACTGTATCCCTTGGACCTTCTTGTTGACGATGAAACACAGAAATTGCATCCGAATGTAATACAAATGGCACAATGTCGACTTAACTACAAGAGGACTGACACTCTCTCTTTCTATGATTTGAACCTCTCCTGTGAGTCCAGTTTTAGATTCCGAAGCTTCACTTCAGCTTTACTGTATCCCTTGGACCTTCTTATTGACGATGAAACACAGAAATTGCATCCGAATTTCATACAAAAGGCACAATGGCGGCTTAAGTACAAGAGGACTGACACTTTCACTTTCTATGATTTGAACCTCTCCTGTGAGTCCAGTTTTAGATTCCGATGCTTCACTTCAGGTTTACTGTATCCCTTGGACCTTCTTATTGACGATGAAACACAGAAATTGCATCCGAATTTAAAACAAATGGCACAATACCGACTTAAGTACAAGAGGACTGACACTCTCACTCTCTATGATTCGAACCTCTCCTGTGAGGTTAGATTTAGATTCCGATGCTTCACTTCGGGTTTACTGTATACCTTGCACCTTCTTATTGACGATGAAACACAGAAATTGCATCGGAATTAAATTCAAAAGGCACAATACCGTCTTAAGTACAAGAGGACTGACACTCTCACTTTCTATGATTTGAACCTCTCCTGAGAGTCCAGTTTTAGATTCCGATGCTTCACTTCAGGTTTACTGTAAACCTTGCTCCTTCTTATTTACGTTGAAACACAGAAATTCCATCCGAATTTAATACAAAAGGCACAATGCCGACTTAAGTACAAGAGGACTGACAGTCTAACTTTCTATGATTTGAACCTCCACTGTGAGTCCAGTTTTAGATTCCGATGCTTCACGTCAGGTTTACTGTATACCTTTGACCTTCTTAATGACGATGATGCACAGAAATTTCATCCGAATTTAATACAAATGGCACAATGCCGACTTAAGTACAAGAGGACTGACACACTCACTTTCTATGATTTGAACCTCTCCTGTGAGTCCAATTTTAGATTCCGATGCTTCACTTCAGGTCTACTGTATACCTTGCACCTTCTGATTGACGATGAAACACAGAAATTGCATCCGAATTTAATACAAATGCCACATTGCCGACATAAGTAAAAGAGAACTGACACTCTAACTTTCTATGATTTGAACCTCTCCTGTGAGTCCAGTTTTAGATTCTGATGCTTCACTTGAGGTTTACTGTATCCCTTGGACCTTCTTATTGACGATGAAACACAGAAATTGCATCGGAATTTAATACAAAAGGCAAAATGCCGACTTAAGTAAAAGAGGACTGACACTCTGACATTATATGATTTGAACCTCTCCTGCGAGTCCAGTTTTAGATTCCGATGCTTCACTTAATGTTTACTGTATACCTTGGACCTTCTTATTGGTGAAGAAACACAGAAATTGCATCCGAATTTAATACAAAAGGCACAATACCGACTTAAGTACAAGAGGAGTGACACTCTAACTTTCTATGATTTGAATCTCTCCTGTGAGTCCAGTTTTTGATTTCGATGCTTCACTTCAGGTTTACTGTATACCTTGGACCTTCTTATTGACGATGAAACACAGAAATTGGATCCGAATTTAATACAAAAATCACAATGGCGACTAAAGTACAAGAGGACTGACACTCTCACTCTCTATGATTTGAACCTCTCCTGTGAGTCCAGTTTTTGATTCCGATGCTTCACTTCAGGTTTACTGTAACCCTTATACCTTCTAATTGCCGATGAAACACAGAAATTGCATCCGAATTTAATACAAATGCCACAATGCCGACTTAAGTACAAGAGGACTGACACTCTCACTTTCTAAGATTTGAACCTCTCCAGTGAGTCCAGTTTTAGATTCCGATGCTTCACTTCAGGTTTACTGTATCCCTCGGACCTTCTTATTGACGATGAAACACAGAAATTGCATCCGAATTTAATACAAAAATCACAATGGCGTCTTAAGTACAAGAGGACTGACACTTTTACTTTCTATGATTTGAACCTCTCCTGTGAGTCCAGTTTTAGATTCCGATGCTTCACCTCAGGTTTACTGTATCCCTTGGACATTCTTATTGACGATGAAACACAGAAATTGCATCCGAATTTAATACAAATGGCACAATGCCGACTTAAGTACAAGAGGGCTGACACTCCACTTTCTATTATTCGAACCTCTCCTGTGAGGTCAGATTTAGATTCCGATGCTTCACTTCAGGTTTACTGTATACCTTGCACCTTCTTATTGACGATGAAACACAGAAATTGCATCGGAATTAAATTCAAAAGGCACAATGCCGTCTTAAGTACAAGAGGACTGACACTCTCACTTTCTATGATTTGAACCTCTCCTGTGAGTCCAGTTTTTGATTCCGATGCTTCACTTCAGGTTTACTGTATCCCTCCGACCTTCTTATTGACGATGAAACACAGAAATTGCATCCGAATTTAATACAAAAGGCACAATGGCGTCTCAAGTACAAGAGGACTGACACTTTTACTTTCTATGATTTGAACCTCTCCTGTGAGTCCAGTTTTAGATTTCGATGCTTCACCTCAGGTTTACTGTATCCCTTGGACATTCTTATTGACGATGAAACACAGAAATTGCATCCGAATTTAATACAAATGGCACAATGCCGACTTAAGTACAAGAGGGCTGACACTCTCACTTTCTATGATTCGAACCTCTCCTGTGAGGTCAGATTTAGATTCCGATGCTTCACTTCAGGTTTACTGTATCTCTTGGACCTTCTTATTGACGATAAAATACGGAAATCGCATCCGAATTTAATACAAATGGCACAATGCCGACTTAAGTACAAGAAGACTGACACTCTCACTTTCTATGATTTGAACCTCTCCTGTGAGACCGGTTTTAAATTCCGATGCTTCACTTCAGGTTTACTGTATACCTTGCACCTTCTTATTGACGATGAAACATAGAAATTGCATCGGAATTTAATACAAAAGGCACAATGCCGACTTAAGTAAAAGAGGACTGACACTCTAACTCTCTATGATTTGAAACCCTCCTGTGAGTCCAGTTTTAGATTCCGATGCTTCACTTCAGGTTTACTGTATCCCTTGGACCTTCTTGTTGACGATGAAACACAGAAATTGCATCCGAATGTAATACAAATGGCACAATGTCGACTTAACTACAAGAGGACTGACACTCTCTCTTTCTATGATTTGAACCTCTCCTGTGAGTCCAGTTTTAGATTCCGATGCTTCACTTCAGGTCTACTGTATACCTTGCACCTTCTTATTGACGATGAAACACAGAAATTGCATCCGAATTTAATACAAAAGCCACAATGCCGACTTAAGTACAAGAGGACTGACACTCTCACTTTCTATGATTTGAACCTCTCCAGCGAGTCCAGTTTTAGATTCCGATGCTTCACTTAATGTGTACTGTATACCTTGGACCTTCTTATTGGTGATGAAACACAGAAATTGCATCCGAATTTAATACAAAAGGCACAATACCGACTTAAGTACAAGAGGAGTGACACTCTAACCTTCTATGATTTGAATCTCTCCTGTGAGTCCATTTTTTGATTCCGATGCTTCACTTCAGGTTTACTGTATACCTTGCACCTTCTTATTGACGATGAAACACAGAGATTGGATCCGAATTTAATACAAAAGCCACAATGCCGACTTAAGCAAAATAGGACTGACACTCTCACTTTCTATGATTTGAACCTCTCCTGTGAGTCCAGTTTTAGATTCCGATGCTTCACTTCAGGTTTACTGTATCCCTTGGACCTTCTTATTGACGATGAAACACAGAGTTTGCATCCGAATTTAATACAAAAGGCACAATACTGACTTAAGTACAAGAGGACTGACACTCTAACTTTCTATAATTTGAACCTCACCTGTGAGTCCAGTTTTGGATTCCGATGCTTCACTTCAGGTTTACTGTATCCCTTGGACCTTCTTATTGACGATGAAACACAGAAATTGCATCCGACTTTAATACAAAAGGCACAATGGCGACTTAAGTACAAGAGGACTGACACTCTCACTTTCTATGATTTGAACCTCTCCTGTGAGTCCAGTTTTAGATTCCGATGCTTCACTTCAGGTTTATTGTATCCCTTGGACCTTCTTATTGACGATGAAACACAGAAATTGCATCCGAATTTAATACAAATGGCACAATGTCGACTTAAGTACAAGAGGACTGACACTCTCACTTTCTATGATTTGAACCTCTCCTGTGAGTCCAGTTTTAGATTCCGATGCTTCACTTCATGTTTGCTGTATACCTTGCACCTTCTTATTGACGATGAAACACAGAAATTGCATCCGAATTTAATGCAAAAGGCACAATGCCGACTTAAGTAAAAGAGGACTGACATTCTAACTTTCTATGATTTGAACCTCTCCTGTGAGTCCAGTTTTAGATTCCGATGCTTCACTTCAGGTTTACTGTGGCCCTTGGACCTTCTTATTGACAATGAAATACAGAATAAGCATCTGAATTAAATTCAAAAGGCACAATGCCGACTTAAGTACATGAGGACTGACATTCTAACTTTCTATGATTTGAACCTCTCCTAATAGTCCAGTTTTATATTCTGATCCTTCACTTAAGGTTTACTGTATCCCTTGGACCTTCTTATTGACGATGAAACACAGAGTTTGCATGCGAATTTAATACAAAGGGCACAATGCCGACTTAAGTACAAGAGGACTGACACTCTAACTTTCTATGATTTGAACATCTCCTGTGAGTCCAGTTTTAGATTCCGATGCTTCACTTCAGGTTTACTGTATCCCTTGGACCTTCTTATTGACGATGAAACACAGAAATTGCATCCGAATTTAATACAAAAGGCACAATGGCGGCTTAAGTACAAGAGGACTGACTCTTTCACTTTCTATGATGTGAACCTCTCCTGTGACTCCAGTTTTAGATTCCGATGCTTCACTTCAAGTTTACTGTATCCCTTGGACCTTCTTATTGACGATGAAACACAGAAATTGCATCCGAATTTAAAACAAATGGCACAATGCCGACTTAAGTACAAGAGGACTGACACTCTCACTCTCTATGATTCGAACCTCTCCTGTGAGGTTAGATTTAGATTCCGATGCTTCACTTCAGGTTTACTGTATACCTTGCACCTTCTTATTGACGATGAAACACAGAAATTGCACCGGAATGAAATTCAAAAGGCACAATGCCGTCTTAAGTACAAGAGGACTGACACTCTCACTTTCTATGATTTGAAACTCTCCTGTGAGTCCAGTATCAGATTCCGATGCTTCACTTCAGGTTTACTGTATCCCTCGGACCTTCTTATTGACGATGAAACACAGAAATTGCATCCGAATTTAATACAAAAATCACAATGGCGTCTTAAGTACAAGAGGAATGACACTTTTACTTTCTATGATTTGAACCTCTCCTGTGAGTCCAGTTTTAGATTCCGATGCTTCACCTCAGGTTTACTGTATCCCTTGGACATCCTTATTGACGATGAAACACAGAAATAGCATCCGAATTTAATACAAATGGCACAATGCCGACTTAAGTACAAGAGGGCTGACACTCTCACTTTCTATTATTGGAACCTCTCCTGTGAGGTCAGATTTAGATTCCGATGCTTCACTTCAGGTTTACTGTATACCTTGCACCTTCTTATTGACGATGAAACACAGAAATTGCATCGGAATTAAATTCAAAAGGCACAATGCCGTCTTAAGTACAAGAGGACTGACACTCTCACTTTCTATGATTTGAACCTCTCCTGTGAGTCCAGTTTTTGATTCCGATGCTTCACTTCAGGTTTACTGTATCCCTCCGACCTTCTTATTGACGATGAAACACAGAAATTGCATCCGAATTTAATACAAAAGGCACAATGGCGTCTCAAGTACAAGAGGACTGACACTTTTACTTTCTATGATTTGAACCTCTCCTGTGAGTCCAGTTTTAGATTCCGATGCTTCACCTCAGGTTTGCTGTATCCCTTGGACATTCTTATTGACGATGAAACACAGAAATTGCATCCGAATTTAATACAAATGGCACAATGCCGACTTAAGTACAAGAGGGCTGACACTCTCACTTTCTATGATTCGAACCTCTCCTGTGAGGTCAGATTTAGATTCCGATGCTTCACTTCAGGTTTACTGTATCTCTTGGACCTTCTTATTGACGATAAAACACGGAAATCGCATCCGAATTTAATACAAATGGCACAATGCCGACTTAAGTACAAGAAGACTGACACTCTCACTTTCTATGATTTGAACCTCTCCTGTGAGACCGGTTTTAAATTCCGATGCTTCAGTTCAGGTTTACTGTATACCTTGCACCTTCTTATTGACGATGAAACATAGAAATTGCATCGGAATTTAATACAAAAGGCACAATGCCGACTTAAGTACAAGAGGACTGACACTCTCACTTTCTATGATTTGAACCTCTCCAGCGAGTCCAGTTTTAGATTCCGATGCTTCACTTAATGTGTACTGTATACCTTGGACCTTCTTATTGGTGATGAAACACAGAAATTGCATCCGAATTTAATACAAAAGGCACAATACCGACTTAAGTACAAGAGGAGTGACACTCTAACCTTCTATGATTTGAATCTCTCCTGTGAGTCCATTTTTTGATTCCGATGCTTCACTTCAGGTTTACTGTATACCTTGCACCTTCTTATTGACGATGAAACACAGAGATTGGATCCGAATTTAATACAAAAGCCACAATGCCGACTTAAGCAAAATAGGACTGACACTCTCACTTTCTATGATTTGAACCTCTCCTGTGAGTCCAGTTTTAGATTCCGATGCTTCACTTCAGGTTTACTGTATCCCTTGGACCTTCTTATTGACGATGAAACACAGAGTTTGCATCCGAATTTAATACAAAAGGCACAATACTGACTTAAGTACAAGAGGACTGACACTCTAACTTTCTATAATTTGAACCTCACCTGTGAGTCCAGTTTTGGATTCCGATGCTTCACTTCAGGTTTACTGTATCCCTTGGACCTTCTTATTGACGATGAAACACAGAAATTGCATCCGACTTTAATACAAAAGGCACAATGGCGACTTAAGTACAAGAGGACTGACACTCTCACTTTCTATGATTTGAACCTCTCCTGTGAGTCCAGTTTTAGATTCCGATGCTTCACTTCAGGTTTATTGTATCCTTTGGACCTTCTTATTGACGATGAAACACAGAAATTGCATCCGAATTTAATACAAATGGCACAATGTCGACTTAAGTACAAGAGGACTGACACTCTCACTTTCTATGATTTGAACCTCTCCTGTGAGTCCAGTTTTAGATTCCGATGCTTCACTTCATGTTTGCTGTATACCTTGCACCTTCTTATTGACGATGAAACACAGAAATTGCATCCGAATTTAATGCAAAAGGCACAATGCCGACTTAAGTAAAAGAGGACTGACATTCTAACTTTCTATGATTTGAACCTCTCCTGTGAGTCCAGTTTTAGATTCCGATGCTTCACTTCAGGTTTACTGTGGCCCTTGGACCTTCTTATTGACAATGAAATACAGAATAAGCATCTGAATTAAATTCAAAAGGCACAATGCCGACTTAAGTACATGAGGACTGACATTCTAACTTTCTATGATTTGAACCTCTCCTAATAGTCCAGTTTTATATTCTGATCCTTCACTTAAGGTTTACTGTATCCCTTGGACCTTCTTATTGACGATGAAACACAGAGTTTGCATGCGAATTTAATACAAAGGGCACAATGCCGACTTAAGTACAAGAGGACTGACACTCTAACTTTCTATGATTTGAACATCTCCTGTGAGTCCAGTTTTAGATTCCGATGCTTCACTTCAGGTTTACTGTATCCCTTGGACCTTCTTATTGACGATGAAACACAGAAATTGCATCCGAATTTAATACAAAAGGCACAATGGCGGCTTAAGTACAAGAGGACTGACTCTTTCACTTTCTATGATGTGAACCTCTCCTGTGACTCCAGTTTTAGATTCCGATGCTTCACTTCAAGTTTACTGTATCCCTTGGACCTTCTTATTGACGATGAAACACAGAAATTGCATCCGAATTTAAAACAAATGGCACAATGCCGACTTAAGTACAAGAGGACTGACACTCTCACTCTCTATGATTCGAACCTCTCCTGTATCGTTAGATTTAGATTCCGATGCTTCACTTCAGGTTTACTGTATACCTTGCACCTTCTTATTGACGATGAAACACAGAAATTGCACCGGAATGAAATTCAAAAGGCACAATGCCGTCTTAAGTACAAGAGGACTGACACTCTCACTTTCTATGATTTGAAACTCTCCTGTGAGTCCAGTTTCAGATTCCGATGCTTCACTTCAGGTTTACTGTATCCCTCGGACCTTCTTATTGACGATGAAACACAGAAATTGCATCCGAATTTAATACAAAAATCACAATGGCGTCTTAAGTACAAGAGGAATGACACTTTTACTTTCTATGATTTGAACCTCTCCTGTGAGTCCAGTTTTAGATTCCGATGCTTCACCTCAGGTTTACTGTATCCCTTGGACATTCTTATTGACGATGAAACACAGAAATTGCATCCGAATTTAATACAAATGGCACAATGCCGACTTAAGTACAAGAGGGCTGACACTCTCACTTTCTATTATTCGAACCTCTCCTGTGAGGTCAGATTTAGATTCCGATGCTTCACTTCAGGTTTACTGTATACCTTGCACCTTCTTATTGACGATGAAACACAGAAATTGCATCGGAATTAAATTCAAAAGGCACAATGCCGTCTTAAGTACAAGAGGACTGACACTCTCACTTTCTATGATTTGAACCTCTCCTGTGAGTCCAGTTTTTGATTCCGATGCTTCACTTCAGGTTTACTGTATCCCTCCGACCTTCTTATTGACGATGAAACACAGAAATTGCATCCGAATTTAATACAAAAGGCACAATGGCGTCTCAAGTACAAGAGGACTGACACTTTTACTTTCTATGATTTGAACCTCTCCTGTGAGACCGGTTTTAAATTCCGATGCTTCAGTTCAGGTTTACTGTATACCTTGCACCTTCTTATTGACGATGAAACATAGAAATTGCATCGGAATTTAATACAAAAGGCACAATGCCGACTTAAGTACAAGAGGACTGACACTCTCACTTTCTATGATTTGAACCTCTCCAGCGAGTCCAGTTTTAGATTCCGATGCTTCACTTAATGTGTACTGTATACCTTGGACCTTCTTATTGGTGATGAAACACAGAAATTGCATCCGAATTTAATACAAAAGGCACAATACCGACTTAAGTACAAGAGGAGTGACACTCTAACCTTCTATGATTTGAATCTCTCCTGTGAGTCCATTTTTTGATTCCGATGCTTCACTTCAGGTTTACTGTATACCTTGCACCTTCTTATTGACGATGAAACACAGAGATTGGATCCGAATTTAATACAAAAGCCACAATGCCGACTTAAGCAAAATAGGACTGACACTCTCACTTTCTATGATTTGAACCTCTCCTGTGAGTCCAGTTTTAGATTCCGATGCTTCACTTCAGGTTTACTGTATCCCTTGGACCTTCTTATTGACGATGAAACACAGAGTTTGCATCCGAATTTAATACAAAAGGCACAATACTGACTTAAGTACAAGAGGACTGACACTCTAACTTTCTATAATTTGAACCTCACCTGTGAGTCCAGTTTTGGATTCCGATGCTTCACTTCAGGTTTACTGTATCCCTTGGACCTTCTTATTGACGATGAAACACAGAAATTGCATCCGACTTTAATACAAAAGGCACAATGGCGACTTAAGTACAAGAGGACTGACACTCTCACTTTCTATGATTTGAACCTCTCCTGTGAGTCCAGTTTTAGATTCCGATGCTTCACTTCAGGTTTATTGTATCCCTTGGACCTTCTTATTGACGATGAAACACAGAAATTGCATCCGAATTTAATACAAATGGCACAATGTCGACTTAAGTACAAGAGGACTGACACTCTCACTTTCTATGATTTGAACCTCTCCTGTGAGTCCAGTTTTAGATTCCGATGCTTCACTTCATGTTTGCTGTATACCTTGCACCTTCTTATTGACGATGAAACACAGAAATTGCATCCGAATTTAATGCAAAAGGCACAATGCCGACTTAAGTAAAAGAGGACTGACATTCTAACTTTCTATGATTTGAACCTCTCCTGTGAGTCCAGTTTTAGATTCCGATGCTTCACTTCAGGTTTACTGTGGCCCTTGGACCTTCTTATTGACAATGAAATACAGAATAAGCATCTGAATTAAATTCAAAAGGCACAATGCCGACTTAAGTACATGAGGACTGACATTCTAACTTTCTATGATTTGAACCTCTCCTAATAGTCCAGTTTTATATTCTGATCCTTCACTTAAGGTTTACTGTATCCCTTGGACCTTCTTATTGACGATGAAACACAGAGTTTGCATGCGAATTTAATACAAAGGGCACAATGCCGACTTAAGTACAAGAGGACTGACACTCTAACTTTCTATGATTTGAACATCTCCTGTGAGTCCAGTTTTAGATTCCGATGCTTCACTTCAGGTTTACTGTATCCCTTGGACCTTCTTATTGACGATGAAACACAGAAATTGCATCCGAATTTAATACAAAAGGCACAATGGCGGCTTAAGTACAAGAGGACTGACTCTTTCACTTTCTATGATGTGAACCTCTCCTGTGACTCCAGTTTTAGATTCCGATGCTTCACTTCAAGTTTACTGTATCCCTTGGACCTTCTTATTGACGATGAAACACAGAAATTGCATCCGAATTTAAAACAAATGGCACAATGCCGACTTAAGTACAAGAGGACTGACACTCTCACTCTCTATGATTCGAACCTCTCCTGTGAGGTTAGATTTAGATTCCGATGCTTCACTTCAGGTTTACTGTATACCTTGCACCTTCTTATTGACGATGAAACACAGAAATTGCACCGGAATGAAATTCAAAAGGCACAATGCCGTCTTAAGTACAAGAGGACTGACACTCTCACTTTCTATGATTTGAAACTCTCCTGTGAGTCCAGTTTCAGATTCCGATGCTTCACTTCAGGTTTACTGTACCCCTCGGACCTTCTTATTGACGATGAAACACAGAAATTGCATCCGAATTTAATACAAAAATCACAATGGCGTCTTAAGTACAAGAGGAATGACACTTTTACTTTCTATGATTTGAACCTCTCCTGTGAGTCCAGTTTTAGATTCCGATGCTTCACCTCAGGTTTACTGTATCCCTTGGACATTCTTATTGACGATGAAACACAGAAATTGCATCCGAATTTAATACAAATGGCACAATGCCGACTTAAGTACAAGAGGGCTGACACTCTCACTTTCTATTATTCGAACCTCTCCTGTGAGGTCAGATTTAGATTCCGATGCTTCACTTCAGGTTTACTGTATACCTTGCACCTTCTTATTGACGATGAAACACAGAAATTGCATCGGAATTAAATTCAAAAGGCACAATGCCGTCTTAAGTACAAGAGGACTGACACTCTCACTTTCTATGATTTGAACCTCTCCTGTGAGTCCAGTTTTTGATTCCGATGCTTCACTTCAGGTTTACTGTATCCCTCCGACCTTCTTATTGACGATGAAACACAGAAATTGCATCCGAATTTAATACAAAAGGCACAATGGCGTCTCAAGTACAAGAGGACTGACACTTTTACTTTCTATGATTTGAACCTCTCCTGTGAGTCCAGTTTTAGATTCCGATGCTTCACCTCAGGTTTGCTGTATCCCTTGGACATTCTTATTGACGATGAAACACAGAAATTGCATCCGAATTTAATACAAATGGCACAATGCCGACTTAAGTACAAGAGGGCTGACACTCTCACTTTCTATGATTCGAACCTCTCCTGTGAGGTCAGATTTAGATTCCGATGCTTCACTTCAGGTTTACTGTATCTCTTGGACCTTCTTATTGACGATAAAACACGGAAATCGCATCCGAATTTAATACAAATGGCACAATGCCGACTTAAGTACAAGAAGACTGACACTCTCACTTTCTATGATTTGAACCTCTCCTGTGAGACCGGTTTTAAATTCCGATGCTTCAGTTCAGGTTTACTGTATACCTTGCACCTTCTTATTGACGATGAAACATAGAAATTGCATCGGAATTTAATACAAAAGGCACAATGCCGACTTAAGTAAAAGAGTACTGACACTCTAACTCTCTATGATTTGAAACCCTCCTGTGAGTCCAGTTTTAGATTCCGATGCTTCACTTCAGGTTTACTGTATCCCTTGGACCTTCTTGTTGACGATGAAACACAGAAATTGCATCCGAATGTAATACAAATGGCACAATGTCGACTTAACTACAAGAGGACTGACACTCTCTCTTTCTATGATTTGAACCTCTCCTGTGAGTCCAGTTTTAGATTCCGATGCTTCACTTCAGGTCTACTGTATACCTTGCACCTTCTGATTGACGATGAAACACAGAAATTGCATCGGAATTTAATACAAAAGGCACAATGCCGACTTAAGTAAAAGAGAACTGACACTCTAACTTTCTATGATTTGAACCTCTCCTGTGAGTCCAGTTTTAGATTCTGATGCTTCACTTGAGGTTTACTGTATCCCTTGGACCTTCTTATTGACGATGAAACACAGAAATTGCATCGGAATTTAATACAAAAGGCCAAATGCCGACTTAAGTAAAAGAGGACTGACACTCTGACATTATATGATTTGAACCTCTCCTGCGAGTCCAGTTTTAGATTCCGATGCTTCACTTAATGTTTACTGTATACCTTGGACCTTCTTATTGGTGAAGAAACAGAAATTGCATCCGAATTTAATACAAAAGGCACAATACCGACTTCAGTACAAGAGGAGTGACACTCTAACTTTCTATGATTTGAATCTCTCCTGTGAGCCCAGTTTTTGATTCCGATGCTTCACTTCAGGTTTACTGTATACCTTGGACCTTCTTATTGACGATGAAACACAGAAATTGAATCCGAATTTAATACAAAAATCACAATGGCGACTAAAGTACAAGAGGACTGACACTCTCACTCTCTATGATTTGAACCTCTCCTGTGAGTCCAGTTTTTCATTCCGATGCTTCACTTCAGGTTTACTGTAACCCTTGGACCTTCTAATTGCCGATGAAACACAGAAATTGCATCCAAATTTAATACAAATGCCACAATGCCGACTTAAGTACAAGAGGACTGACACTCTCACTTTCTAAGATTTGAACCTCTCCAGTGAGTCCAGTTTTAGATTCCGATGCTTCACTTCAGGTTTACTGTATCCCTTGGACCTTCTTATTGACGATGAAACACAGAAATTGCATCCGAATTTAATACAAAAGCCACAATGCCGACTTAAGTACAAGAGGACTGACACTCTCACTTTCTATGATTTGAACCTCTCCTGCGAGTCCAGTTTTAGATTCCGTTGCTTCACTTAATGTGTACTGTATACCTTGGACCTTCTTATTGGTGATGAATCACAGAAATTGCATCCGAATTTAATACAAAAGGCACAATACCGACTTAAGTACAAGAGGACTGACACTCTCACTCTCTATGATTTGAACCTCTCCTGTGAGTCTAGTTTTTGATTCCGATGCTTCACTTCAGATTTACTGTAACCCTTGGACCTTCTTATTGACAATGATGCACAGAACTAGCATCCGAATTTAATACAAATGCCACAATGCCGACTTAAGTTCAAGAGGACTGACACTCTCACCTTCTATGATTTGAACCTCTCCAGTGAGTCCAGTTTTAGATTCCGATGCTTCTCTTCAGGTTTACTGTATACCTTGCACCTTCTCATTGACGATGGAACACAGAAATTGGATCTGAATTCAACACAAAAGGCACAATGCCGACTTAAGTACAAGATTACTGACATTCTAACTTTCTATGTTTTGAACCTCTCCTGTGTGTCCAGTTTTAGATTCCGATGCTTCACTTCAGGTTTACTGTATACCTTGCACCTTCTTATAGACGATGAAACACAGAGTTGGCATCCGAATTTAATACAAAAGGCACAATGCCGACTTAAATACAAGAGGACCAACACTCTAACTTTCTATGATTTGAACCTCTCCTGTGAGTCCAGTTTTGGTTTCCGATGCTTCACTTCAGGTTTCCTGTAATCCTTGGACCTTCTTATTGACGATGTAACACAGAATATTGCATCCGAATTTAATCCAAAAGCCACAATGCCGACTTAAGTACAAGAGGACTGACTCTCTCACTTTCAATGATTTGAACCTCTCCTGCGAGTCCAGTTTTAGATTCCGATGCTTCACTTAATGTGTACTGTATACCTTGGACCTTCTTATTGGTGATGAAACACAGAAATTGCATCCGAATTTAATACAAAAGGCACAATACCGACTTAAGTACAAGAGGAGTGACACTCTAACTTTCTATGATTTGAATCTCTCCTGTGAGTCCAGTTTTTGATTCCGATGCTTCACTTCAGGTTTACTGTATCCCTTGGACCTTCTTATTGACGATGAAACACAGAAATTGGATCCGAATTTAATACAAAAATCACAATGGCGACTAAAGTACAAGAGGACTGACACTCTCACTCTCTATGATTTGAACCTCTCCTGTGAGTCCAGTTTTTGATTCCGATGCTTCACTTCAGATTTACTGTAACCCTTGGACCTTCTTATTGACGATGAAACACAGAAATTGCATCCGAATTTAATACAAATGCACAATGCCGACTTAAGTACAAGAGGACTGACACTCTCACTTTCTAAGATTTGAACCTCTCCAGTGAGTCCAGTTTTAGATTCCGATGCTTCTCTTCAGGTTTACTGTATTCCTTGTACCTTCTCATTGACGATGGAACACAGAAATTGGATCCGAATTAAACACAAAAGGCACAATGCCGACTTAAGTACAAGAGGACTGACATTCTAACTTTCTATGATTTGAACCTCTCCTGTGAGTCCACTTTTAGATTCCGATGCTTCACTTCAGGTTTACTGTATCCCTTGGACCTTCTTATTGACGATGAAACACAGAAATTGCATCCGAATTTAATACAAATGGCACAATGTCGACTTAAGTACAAGAGGACTGACACTCTAACTTTCTATGATTTGAAACTCTCCTGTGAGTCCAGTTTTAGATTCCGATGATTTACTTAAGGTTTACTGTATCCCTTGGACCTTCTTATTGACGATGAAACACAGAAATTGCATCCGAATTTAATACAACAGGCACAATACCGAATTAGGTACAAGAGGAGAGATACTCTAACTTTCTATGATTTGAATCTCTCCTGTGAGTCCAGTTTTAGATTCCGATGCTTCACTTCAGTTTTACTGTATCCTTTGGACCTTCTTATTGACGATGAAACACAGAAATTGCGTCGGAATTAAATTCAAAATTCACAATGATGACTTAAGTACAAGAGGACTGACACTCTAACTTTCTATGATTTGAACTTCTTCTGTGAGTCCAGTTTTAGATTCCGATGCTTCACTTCAGGTTTACTGTATCCCTTGGCCCTTCTTATTGAGATGAAACACAGAGTTTGCATCCGAAATTAATACAAAAGGCACAATGCCGACTTAAGTACAAGAGGACTTACACTCTAACTTTCTATGATTTGAAACTCCCCTGTGAGTCCAGTTTTAGATTCCGATGATTTACTTAAGGTTTACTGTATCCCTTGGACCTTCTTATTGGTGATGAAACACAGAAATTGGATCCGAATTTAATACAAAAATCACAATGGCGACTAAAGTACAAGAGGACTGACACTCTCACTCTCTATGATTTGAACCTCTCCTGTGAGTCCAGTTTTTGATTCCGATGCTTCACTTCAGACTTACTTTAACCCTTGGACCATCTTATTGACGATGAAACACAGAATTTGCATCCGAATTTAATACAAATGCCACAATGCCGACTTAAGTACAAGAGGACTGACACTCTCACTTTCTAAGATTTGAACCTCTCCAGTGAGTCCAGTTTTTGATTCCCATGCTTCTCTTCAGGTTTAATGTATTCCTTGTACCTTCTCATTGACGATGGAACACAGAAATTGGATCCGAATTAAACACAAAAGGCACAATGCCGACTTAAGTACAAGAGGACTGACACTCTAACTTTCTATGATTTGAACCTTTCCTGTGAGTCAAGTTTTTGATTCCGATGCTTCACTTCAGGTTTACTGTACCCCTTGGACCTTCTTATTGACGATGAAACCCAGAAATTGCACCCGAATTTAATACAAACGGCACCATGCCGACATAAGTACAAGAGGACTGACACTCTAACTTTCTATGATTTGAACCTCTGCTGCGAGGCCAGTTTTAGATTCCGATGCTTCACTTCAGGTTTACTGTATCCCTTGGACCTTCTTATTGACGATGAAACACAGAAATTGCATCCGAATTTAATACAAATGGCACAACGTCGACTTAAGTACAGGAGGACTGACAGTCTCACTATCTATGATTTGAACCTCTCCTGTGAGTCCAGTCTTAGATTACGATGCTTCACTCCAGGTTTACTGTATACCTTGGACCTTCTTATTGACGATGAAACACAGAAATTGCATCTGAATTAAATTCAAAAATCACAATGTCGACTTAAGTACAAGATGACTGACACTCTAACTTTCTATGATTTGAACTTCTTCTGTGAGTCCAGTTTTAGATTCCGATGCTTCACTTCAGGTATACTGTATCCCTTGCACCTTCTTATTGACGATGAAACACAGAGTTTGCATCCGAAATTAATACAAAAGGCACAAATCCGACTTAAGTACAAGAGGACTGACACTCTAACTTTCTATGATTTGAACCGCTCCTGTGAGTCTAGTTTTAGATTCCGATGATTTACTTAAAGTTTACTGTATCCCTTGGACTTTCTTATTGACGATGAAACACAGAAATTGCATCCGAATTTAATACAAAAGGCACATTACCGAATTAGGTACAAGAGGAGAGACACTCTAACCTTCTATGATTTGAATCTCTCCTGTGAGTCCAGTTTTAGATTCCGATGCTTCACTTCAGTTTTACTGTATCCTTTGGACCTTCTTATTGACGATGAAACACAGAAATTGCATCGGAATAAAATTCAAAAGGCACAATGCCGACCTATGTAGAAGAGAACTGACACTCTCACTTTCTATGATTTGAACCTCTCCAGTGAGTCCAGTTTTAGATTCCGATGCTTCACTTCAGGTTTACTGCATACCTTGCACCTTCTTATTGACGCTAAAACACAGAGTTTTCATCCGAATTTAATACAAAAGGCACAATGCCGACTTAAATACAAGAGGACTGACACTCTCACTTTCTATGATTAGAACCTCTCCTGTAAGTCCTGTTTTAGATTCCGATGCTTCACTTCAGGTTTACTGTATCCCTTGGACCTTCTTATTGACAATGAAACAAAGAAATAGCATCGGAATTAAATTGAAAAGTCACAATGCCGACTTAAGTAAAAGTGGACTGACACTCTAACTTTCTATGATTTGAACCTCTGCTGTGAGGCCAGTTTTAGATTCCGATGCTTCACTTCAGGTTTACTGCATACCTTGCACCTTCTTATTGACGATGAAACACAGAAATTGCATCCGAATTTAATACAAATGGCACAATGTCGACTTAAGTACAAGAGGACTGACACTCTCACTTTCTATGATTTGAACCTCTCCTGTGAGTCCAGTTTTAGATTCCGATGCTTCACTTCAGGTTTACTGTATACCTTGCTCCTTCTTATTGACGATGAAACACAGAGTTTGCATCCGAATTTAATACAAAAGGCACAATGCCGACTTAAATACAAGAGGACTGACACTCTAACGTTCTATGATTTGAACATCTCCTGTGAGTCCACTTTTGGATTCCGATGCTTCACTTCAGGTTTCCTGTATCTCTTGGCCCTTCTTATTGACGATGTAACACAGAAATTGCATCCGAATTTAATACAAAAGCCACAATGCCGACTTAAGTACAAGAGGACAGACACTCTCACATTCTATGATTTGAACCTCTCCTGCGAGTCCAGTTTTAGATTCCGATGCTTCACTTAATGTGTACTGTATACCTTGGACCTTCTTATTGGTGTTGAAACACAGAAATTGCATCCGAATTTAATACAAAAGGCACAATACCGACTGAAGTACAAGAGGAGTGACACTCTAACTTTCTATGATTTGAATCTCTCCTGTGAGTCCAGTTTTTGATTCCGATTCTTCCCTTCAGGTTTACTGTATCCCTTGGACCTTCTTATTGACGATGAAACACAGAAATTGGATCCGAATTTAATACAAAAATCACAATGGCGACTAAAGTACAAGAGGACTGACACTCTCACTCACTATGATTTGAACCTCTCCTGTGAGTCCAGTTTTTGATTCCGATGCTTCATTTCAGATTTACTGTAACCCTTGGACCTTCTTATTGACGATGAAACACAGAAATTGCATCCGAATTTAATACAAATGCCGCAATGCCGACTTAAATACAAGAGGACTGACACTCTCACTTTCTATGATTTGAACCTCTCCAGTGAGTCCAGTTTTACATTCCGATGCTTCTCTTCAGGTTTACTGTATACCTTGCACCTTCTTATTGACGATGAAATACAGAGTTTGCATCCGAATTTAATACAAAAGGCACAATGCCGACTTAAATACAAGAGGACCAACACTCTAACTTACTATGATTTGAACCTCTCCTGTGAGTCCAGTTTTGGCTGCCGATGCTTCACTTCAGGTTTACTGTATCCCTTGGGCCTTCTTATTGACGATGTAACACAGAAATTGCATCCGAATTTAATACAAATGCCACAATGCCGAATGAAGTACAAGAGGACTGACACTCTCACTTTCTATGATTTGAACCTCTCCAGTGAGTCCAGTTTTAGATTCCGATACTTCTCTTCAGGTTTACTGTATACCTTGCACCTTCTTATTGACGATGAAACCCAGAAATTACATCCGAATTCAATACAAAAGGCACAATGCCGACTTAAGTACAAGAGGACTGACATTCTAACTTTCTATGATTTGAACCTCTCCTGTGAGTCCAGTTTTAAATTCCAATGCTTCACTTCAGGTTTGTTGTATCCCTTGGACCTTCTTATTGACGATGAAACACATAAATTGCATCCAAATTTAATACAAATGCCATAATGCCGACTTAAGTACAAGAGGACTGACACTCTAACTTTCTATGATTTGAACCTTTCCTGTGAGTCAAGTTTTTGATTCCGATGCTTCACTTCAGGTTTACTGTACCCCTTGGACCTTCTTATTGACGATGAAACCCAGAAATTGCACCCGAATTTAATACAAATGGCACCATGCCGACTTAAGTACAAGAGGACTGACACTCTCACTTTCTATGATTTGAACCTCTCCTGTGAGTCCAGTTTTAGATTCCGATGCTTCACTTCAGGTTTACTGTATCCCTTGGACCTTCTTTATGACGATGAAACGCAGAAATTGCATCGGAATTAAATTCAAAACGCACAATGCCGACTTAAGTAAAAGAGGACTGACACTCTCACTTTCTATGATTTGAACATCTCCTGTGAGTCCAGTCTTAGATTACGATGCATCACTCCAGGTTTACTGTATACCTTGGACCTTCTTATTGACGATGAAACACAGAAATTGCATCTGAATTAAATTCAAAAATCACAATGTCGACTTAAGTACAAGATGACTGACACTTTAACTTTCTATGATTTGAACTTCTTCTGTGGGTCCAGTTTTACATTCCGATGCTTCACTTCAGGTTTACTGTATCCCTTGCACCTTCTTATTGACGATGAAACACTGAGTTTGCATCCGAAATTAATACAAAAGGCACAATGCCGACTTAAGTACAAGAGGACTGACACTCTAACTTTGTATGATTTGAACCGCTCCTGTGAGTCCAGTTTTAGATTCCGATGATTTACTTAAAGTTTACTGTATCCCTTGGACCTTCTTATTGACGATGAAACACAGAAATTGCATCCTAATTTAATACAAAAGGCACAATACCGAATTAGGTACAAGAGGAGAGACACTCTAACTTTCTACGATTTGAATCTCTCCTGTGAGTCCAGTTTTAGATTCCGATGCTTCACTTCAGTTTTACTGTATCCTTTGGACCTTCTTATTGACGATGAAACACAGAAATTGCATCGGAATTAAATTCAAAAGGCAAAATGCCGACCTATGTAGAAGAGAACTGACACTCTCACTTTCTATGATTTGAACCTCTCCAGTGAGCCCAGTTTTAGATTCCGATGCTTCACTTCAGGTTTACTGTATACCTTGCACCTTCTTATTGACGATGAAACACAGAGTTTGCATCCGAATTTAATACAAAAGGCACAATGCCGACTAAAATACAAGAATACTGACACTCTAACTTTCTATGATTAGAACCTCTCCTGTGAGTCCAGTTTTAGATTCCGGTGCTTCACTTCAGGTTTACTGTATCCCTTGGACCTTCTTATTGACAATGAAACAGAGAAATAGTATCGGAATTAAATTCAAAAGGCACAATGCCGACTTAAGTAAAAGTGGACTGACACTCTAACTTTCTATGATTTGAACCTCTGCTGTGAGGCCAGTTTTAGATTCCGATGCTTCACTTCAGGTTTACTGTATCCCTTGGACCTTCTTATTGACGATGAAACACAGAAATTGCATCCGAATTTAATACAAATGGCACAATGTCGACTTAAGTACAAGAGGACTGACAGTCTCACTTTCTATGATTTGAACCTCTCCTGTGAGTCCAGTTTTAGATTCCGATGCTTCCCTTCAGGTTTACTGTATACCTTGCACCTTCTTATTGACGATGAAACACAGAGTTTGCATCCGAATTTAATACAAAAGGCGCAATGCCGACTTAAATACAAGAGGACTGACACTCTAACTTTCTATGATTTGAACATCTCCTGTGAGTCCAGTTTTGGATTCCGATGCTTCACTTCAGGTTTTCTGTATCCCTTGGACCTTCTTATTGACGATGTAACACAGAAATTGCATCCGAATTTAATACAAAAGCCACAATGCCGACTTAAGTACAAGAGGACTGACACTCTCAATTTCTATGATTTGAACCTCTCCTGCGAGTCCAGTTTTAGATTCCAATGCTTCACTTAATGTGTACTGTATTCCTTGGACCTTATTATTGGTGATGAAACACAGAAATTGCATCCGAATTTAATACAAAAGGCACAATACCGACTTAAGTACAAGAGGAGTGACACTCTAACTTTCTATGATTTGAATCTCTCCTGTGAGTCCAGTTTTTGATTCCGATGCTTCACTTCAGGTTTACTGTATCCCTTTGGACCTTATTAGTTGACGATGAAACACAGAAATTGCATCCGAATTTAATACAAATGCCACAATGCCGCCTTAAGTACAAGAGGACTTACACTCTCACTTTCTATGATTTGAACCTCTCCTGTGAGTCCAGTTTTAGATTCCGATGCTTCACTTCAGGTTTACTGTATCCCTTGGACCTTCTTATTGACGATGAAACACAGAAATTGCATCGGAATTAAATTCAAAACGCACAATGCCGACTTAAGTAAAAGAGGACTGACACTCTCACTTTCTATGATTTGAACCTCTCCTGTGAGTCCAGTCTTAGATTACGATGCTTCACTCCAGGTTTACTTTATACCTTGGACCTTCTTATTGACGATGAAACACAGAAATTGCATCTGAATTAAATTCAAAAATCACAATGTTGACTTAAGTACAAGATGACTGACACTCTAACTTTCTATGATTTGAACTTCTTCTGGGGGTCCAGTTTTAGATTCCGATGCTTCACTTCAGGTATACTGTATCCCTTGCACCTTCTTATTGACGATGAAACACAGAGTTTGCATCCGAAATTAATACAAAAGGCACAATGCCGACTTAAGTACAAGAGGACTGACACTCTAACTTTCTATGATTTGAACCGCTCCTGTGAGTCCAGTTTTAGATTCCGATGATTTACTTAAAGTTTACTGTATCCCTTGGAATTTCTTATTGACGATGAAACACAGAAATTGCATCCGAATTTAATACAAAAGGCACATTACCGAATTAGGTACAAGAGGAGAGACACTCTAACCTTCTATGATTTGAATCTCTCCTGTGAGTCCAGATTTAGATTCCGATTCTTCACTTCAGTTTTACTGTATCCTTTGGACCTTCTTATTGACGATGAAACACAGAAATTGCATCGGAATAAAATTCAAAAGGCACAATGCCGACCTATGTAGAAGAGAACTGACACTCTCACTTTCTATGATTTGAACCTCTCCAGTGAGTCCAGTTTTAGATTCCGATGCTTCACTTCAGGTTTACTGTATACCTTGCACCTTCTTATTGACGATGAAACACAGAGTTTGCATCCGAATTTAATACAAAAGGCACAATGCCGACTTAAATACAAGAGGACTGACACTCTCACTTTCTATGATTAGAACCTCTCCTGTAAGTCCTGTTTTAGATACCGATGCTTCACTTCAGGTTTACTGTATCCCTTGGACCTTCTTATTGACAATGAAACAAAGAAATAGCATCGGAATTAAATTCAAAAGTCACAATGCCGACTTAAGTAAAAGTGGACTGACACTCTAACTTTCTATGATTTGAACCTCTGCTGTGAGGCCAGTTTTAGATTCCGATGCTTCACTTCAGGTTTACTGTATCCCTTGGACCTTCTTATTGACGATGAAACACAGAAATTGCATCCGAATTTAATACAAATGGCACAATGTCGACTTAAGTACAAGAGGACTGACACTCTCACTTTCTATGATTTGAACCTCTCCTGTGAGTCCAGTTTTAGATTCCGATGCTTCACTTCAGTTTTACTGTATACCTTGCTCCTTCTTATTGACGATGAAACACAGAGTTTGCATCCGAATTTAATACAAAAGGCACAATGCCGACTTAAGTTCAAGAGGACTGACACTCTAACGTTCTATGATTTGAACATCTCCTGTGAGTCCACTATTGGATTCCGATGCTTCACCTCAGGTTTCCTGTATCCCTTGGACCTTCTTATTGAAGATGTAACACAGAAATTGCATCCGAATTTAATACAAATGCCACAATGCCGACTTAAATACAAGAGGACTGACACTCTCACTTTCTATGATTTGAACCTCTCCAGTGAGTCCAGTTTTACATTCCGATGCTTCTCTTCAGGATTACTGTATACCTTGCACCTTCTCATTGACGATGAAACACAGAAATTGGATCCGAATTCAATACAAAAGGCACAATGCCGACTTAAGTACAAGAGGAATGACATTCTAACTATCTATGATTTGAACCTCTCCTGTGAGTCCAGTTTTAGATTCCGATGCTTCACTTCAGGTTTACTGTATTCCTTGGACCTTCTTATTTACGATGAAACACAGAAATTGCATACGAATTTAATACAAATGGCACAATGTCGACTTAAGTACAAGAGGACTGACACTCTAACTTTCTATGATTTGAAACTCTCCTGTGAGTCCAGTCTTAGATTCCGATGATTTACTTAAGGTTTACTGTATCCCTTGGACCTTCTTATTGACGATGAAACACAGAAATTACATCCGAATTTAATACAAAAGGCACAATACCGAATTAGGTATAAGAGGAGAGACACTCTAACTTTCTATGATTTGAATCTCTCCTGTGAGTCCAGTTTTAGATTCCGATGCTTCACTTCAGTTTTACTGTATCCTTTGGACCTTCTTATTGAAGATGAAACACAGAAATTGCATCGGAATTAAATTCAAAAGGCACAATGCCGACCTAAGTAGAAGAGAACTGACACTCTCACTTTCTATGATTTGAACCTCTCCTGTGAGTCCAGTTTTAGATTCCGATGCTTCACTTCAGGTTTACTGTACCCCTTGGACCTTCTTATTGACGATGAAACCCAGAAATTGCACCCAAATTTAATACAAGTGGCACCATGCCGACTTAAGTACAAGAGGACTGACACTCTCACTTTCTATGATTTGAACCTCTCCTGTGAGTCCAGTTTTAGATTCCGATGCTTCACTTCAGGTTTACTGTATCCCTTGGACCTTCTTTATGACGATGAAACGCAGAAATTGCATCGGAATTAAATTCAAAACGCACAATGCCGACTTAAGTAAAAGAGGACTGACACTCTCACTTTCTATGATTTGAACATCTCCTGTGAGTCCAGTCTTAGATTACGATGCATCACTCCAGGTTTACTGTATACCTTGGACCTTCTTATTGACGATGAAACACAGAAATTGCATCTGAATTAAATTCAAAAATCACAATGTCGACTTAAGTACAAGATGACTGACACTTTAACTTTCTATGATTTGAACTTCTTCTGTGAGTCCAGTTTTACATTCCGATGCTTCACTTCAGGTTTACTGTATCCCTTGCACCTTCTTATTGACGATGAAACACAGAGTTTGCATCCGAAATTAATACAAAAGGCACAATGCCGACTTAAGTACAAGAGGACTGACACTCTAACTTTCTATGATTTGAACCGCTCCTGTGAGTCCAGTTTTAGATTCCGATGATTTACTTAAAGTTTACTGTATCCCTTGGACCTTCTTATTGACGATGAAACACAGAAATTGCATCCTAATTTAATACAAAAGGCACAATACCGAATTAGGTACAAGAGGAGAGACACTCTAACTTTCTATGATTTGAATCTCTCCTGTGAGTCCAGTTTTAGATTCCGATGCTTCACTTCAGTTTTACTGTATCCTTTGGACCTTCTTATTGACGATGAAACACAGAAATTGCATCGGAATTAAATTCAAAAGGCACAATGCCGACCTATGTAGAAGAGAACTGACACTCTCACTTTCTATGATTTGAACCTCTCCAGTGAGCCCAGTTTTAGATTCCGATGCTTCACTTCAGGTTTACTGTATACCTTGCACCTTCTTATTGACGATGAAACACAGAGTTTGCATCCGAATTTAATACAAAAGGCACAATGCCGACTAAAATACAAGAATACTGACACTCTAACTTTCTATGATTAGAACCTCTCCTGTGAGTCCAGTTTTAGATTCCGATGCTTCACTTCAGGTTTACTGTATCCCTTGGACCTTCTTATTGACAATGAAACAGAGAAATAGTATCGGAATTAAATTCAAAAGGCACAATGCCGACTTAAGTAAAAGTGGACTGACACTCTAACTTTCTATGATTTGAACCTCTGCTGTGAGGCCAGTTTTAGATTCCGATGCTTCACTTCAGGTTTACTGTATCCCTTGGACCTTCTTATTGACGATGAAACACAGAAATTGCATCAGAATTTAATACAAATGGCACAATGTCGACTTAAGTACAAGAGGACTGACAGTCTCACTTTCTATGATTTGAACCTCTCCTGTGAGTCCAGTTTTAGATTCCGATGCTTCCCTTCAGGTTTACTGTATACCTTGCACCTTCTTATTGACGATGAAACACAGAGTTTGCATCCGAATTTAATACAAAAGGCGCAATGCCGACTTAAATACAAGAGGACTGACACTCTAACTTTCTATGATTTGAACATCTCCTGTGAGTCCAGTTTTGGATTCCGATGCTTCACTTCAGGTTTTCTGTATCCCTTGGACCTTCTTATTGACGATGTAACACAGAAATTGCATCCGAATTTAATACAAAAGCCACAATGCCGACTTAAGTACAAGAGGACTGACACTCTCAATTTCTATGATTTGAACCTCTCCTGCGAGTCCAGTTTTAGATTCCAATGCTTCACTTAATGTGTACTGTATACCTTGGACCTTATTATTGGTGATGAAACACAGAAATTGCATCCGAATTTAATACAAAAGGCACAATACCGACTTAAGTACAAGAGGAGTGACACTCTAACTTTCTATGATTTGAATCTCTCCTGTGAGTCCAGTTTTTGATTCCGATGCTTCACTTCAGGTTTACTGTATCCCTTTGGACCTTATTAGTTGACGATGAAACACAGAAATTGCATCCGAATTTAATACAAATGCCACAATGCCGACTTAAGTACAAGAGGACTTACACTCTCACTTTCTATGATTTGAACCTCTCCTGTGAGTCCAGTTTTAGATTCCGATGCTTCACTTCAGGTTTACTGTATCCCTTGGACGTTCTTATTGACGATGAAACACAGAAATTGCATCGGAATTAAATTCAAAACGCACAATGCCGACTTAAGTAAAAGAGGACTGACACTCTCACTTTCTATGATTTGAACCTCTCCTGTGAGTCCAGTCTTAGATTACGATGCTTCACTCCAGGTTTACTTTATACCTTGGACCTTCTTATTGACGATGAAACACAGAAATTGCATCTGAATTAAATTCAAAAATCACAATGTTGACTTAAGTACAAGATGACTGACACTCTAACTTTCTATGATTTGAACTTCTTCTGTGGGTCCAGTTTTAGATTCCGATGCTTCACTTCAGGTATACTGTATCCCTTGCACCTTCTTATTGACGATGAAACACAGAGTTTGCATCCGAAATTAATACAAAAGGCACAATGCCGACTTAAGTACAAGAGGACTGACACTCTAACTTTCTATGATTTGAACCGCTCCTGTGAGTCCAGTTTTAGATTCCGATGATTTACTTAAAGTTTACTATATCCCTTGGAATTTCTTATTGACGATGAAACACAGAAATTGCATCCGAATTTAATACAAAAGGCACATTACCGATTTAGGTACAAGAGGAGAGACACTCTAACCTTCTATGATTTGAATCTCTCCTGTGAGTCCAGTTTTAGATTCCGATTCTTCACTTCAGTTTTACTGTATCCTTTGGACCTTCTTATTGACGATGAAACACAGAAATTGCATCGGAATAAAATTCAAAAGGCATAATGCCGACCTATGTAGAAGAGAACTGACACTCTCACTTTCTATGATTTGAACCTCTCCAGTGAGTCCAGTTTTAGATTCCGATGCTTCACTTCAGGTTTACTGTATACCTTGCACCTTCTTATTGACGATGAAACACAGAGTTTGCATCCGAATTTAATACGAAAGGCACAATGCCGACTTAAATACAAGAGGACTGACACTCTCACTTTCTATGATTAGAACCTCTCCTGTAAGTCCTGTTTTAGATACCGATGCTTCACTTCAGGTTTACTGTATCCCTTGGACCTTCTTATTGACAATGAAACAAAGAAATAGCATCGGAATTAAATTCAAAAGTCACAATGCCGACTTAAGTAAAAGTGGACTGACACTCTAACTTTCTATGATTTGAACCTCTGCTGTGAGGCCAGTTTTAGATTCCGATGCTTCACTTCAGGTTTACTGTATCCCTTGGACCTTCTTATTGACGATGAAACACAGAAATTGCATCCGAATTTAATACAAATGGCACAATGTCGACTTAAGTACAAGAGGACTGACACTCTCACTTTCTATGATTTGAACCTCTCCTGTGAGTCCAGTTTTAGATTCCGATGCTTCACTTCAGGTTTACTGTATACCTTGCTCCTTCTTATTGACGATGAAACACAGAGTTTGCATCCGAATTTAATACAAAAGGCACAATGCCGACTTCAGTACAAGAGGACTGACACTCTAACGTTCTATGATTTGAACATCTCCTGTGAGTCCACTATTGGATTCCGATGCTTCACTTCAGGTTTCCTGTATCCCTTGGACCTTCTTATTGACGATGTAACACAGAAATTGCATCCGAATTTAATACAAATGCCACAATGCCGACTTAAATACAAGAGGACTGACACTCTCACTTTCTATGATTTGAACCTCTCCAGTGAGTCCAGTTTTACATTCCGATGCTTCTCTTCAGGTTTACTGTATACCTTGCACCTTCTCATTGACGATGAAACACAGAAATTGGATCCGAATTCAATACAAAAGGCACAATGCCGACTTAAGTACAAGAGGAATGACATTCTAACTTTCTATGATTTGAACCTCTCCTGTGAGTCCAGTTTTAGATTCCGATGCTTCACTTCAGGTTTACTGTATCCCTTGGACCTTCTTATTGACGATGAAACACAGAAATTGCATACGAATTTAATACAAATGGCACAATGTCGACTTAAGTACAAGAGGACTGACACTCTAACTTTCTATGATTTGAAACTCTCCTGTGAGTCCAGTTTTAGATTCCGATGATTTACTTAAGGTTTACTGTATCCCTTGGACCTTCTTATTGACGATGAAACACAGAAATTGCATCCGAATTTAATACAAAAGGCACAATACCGAATTAGGTATAAGAGGAGAGACACTCTAAATTTCTATGATTTGAATCTCTCCTGTGAGTCCAGTTTTAGATTCCGATGCTTCACTTCAGTTTTACTGTATCCTTTGGACCTTCTTATTGAAGATGAAACACAGAAATTGCATCGGAATTAAATTCAAAAGGCACAATGCCGACCTAAGTAGAAGAGAACTGACACTCTCACTTTCTATGATTTGAACCTCTCCTGTGAGTCCAGTTTTAGATTCCGATGCTTCACTTCAGGTTTACTGTATCCCTTGGACGTTCTTATTGACAATGAAACACAGAAATAGCATCGGAATTAAATCCAAAAGCACAATGCCGACTTAAGTAAAAGAGGACTGACACTCTAACTTTCTATGAATTGAAACTCTCCTGAGAGTCCAGTTTTAGATTCCGATGATTCACTTCAGGTTTACTGTATCCCTTGGACCTTCTTATTGACGATGAAACACAGAAATTGCATCCGAATTTAATACAAATGGCACCATGTCGACTTATGTACAAGAGGACTGACACTCTCACTTTCTACGATTTGAACCTCTCCTGTGAATCCAGTTTTAGATTCCGATGCTTCACTTCAGGTTTACTGTATACCTTGCACCTTCTTATTGACGATGAAATACAGAGTTTGCATCCGAATTTAATACAAAAGGCACAATGCCGACTTAAATACAAGAGGACTAACACTCTAACTTTCTATGATTTGAACCTCTCCTGTGAGTCCAGTTTTGGCTTACGATGCTTCACTTCAGGTTTACTGTATCCCTTGGACCTTCTTATTGACGATGTAATACAGAAATTGCAGCCGAATTTAATACAAATGCCACAATGCCGACTTAAGTGCAAGAGGACTGACACTCTCACTTTCTATGATTTGAACCTGTCCAGTGAGTCCAGTTTTAGATTCCGATGCTTCTCTTCAGGTTTACTGTATACCTTGCACCTTCTTATTGACGATGAAACACAGAAATTGCATACGAATTCAATACAAAATGCACAATGCCGACTTAAGTACAAGAGGACTGACATTCTAAATTTCTATGATTTGAACCTCTCCTATGAGTCCAGTTTTAGAGTCCGATGCTTCACTTCAGGTTTACTGTATCCCTTGGACCTTCTTATTGACGATGACACACAGAAATTGCACCCGAATTTTTATACAAAAGGCACAATACCGAATCAAGTACAAGAGGAGTGACACTCTAACTTTCTATGATTTCAACCTCTCCTGTGAGTCCAGTTTTAAATTCCGATGCTTCACTTCAGGTATATTGTATCCCTTGGACCTTCTTATTGACGATGAAACACAGAAATTGCATCTGAATTAAATTCAAAAATCACAATGTCGACTTAAGTACAAGATGACTGACACTCTAACTTTCTATGATTTGAACTTCTTCTGTGAGTCCAGTTTTAGATTCCGATGCTTCACCTCAGGTTTACTGTATCCCTTGCACCTTCTTATTGACGATGAAACACAGAGTTTGCATCCGAAATTAATACAAAAGGCACAATGCCGACTTAAGTACAAGAGGACTGACACTCTAACTTTCTATGATTTGAACCGCTCCTGTGAGTCCAGTTTTAGATTCCGATGATTTACTTAAAGTTTTCTGTATCCCTTGGACTTTCTTATTGACGATGAAACACAGAAATTGCATCCGAATTTAATACAAAAGGCACAATACCGAATTAGGTACAAGAGGAGAGACACTCTAACTTTCTATGATTTGAATCTCTCCTGTGAGTCCAGTTTTAGATTCCGATGCTTCACTTCAGTTTTACTGTATCCTTTGGACCTTCTTATTGACGATGAAACACATAAATTGCATCCGAATTTAATACAAATGGCACAATGTCGACTTAAGTACAAGAGGACTGACACTCTCACTTTCTATGATTTGAACCTCTCCTGTGAGTCCAGTTTTAGATTCCGATGCTTCACTTCAGGTTTACTGTATACCTTGCACCTTCTTATTAACGATGAAACACAGAGTTTGCATCCGAATGTAATACAAAAGGCACAATGCCGACTTAAATACAAGAGGACTGACACTCTAACTTTCTATGATTAGAACCTCTCCTGTGAGTCCAGTTTTAGATTCCGATGCTTCACTTCAGGATTACTGTATCCCTTGGACCTTCTTATTGACAATGAAACAGAGAAATAGCATCGGAATTAAATTCAAAATTCACAATGCCGACTTAAGTAAAAGTGGACTGACACTCTAACTTTCTATGATTTGAACCTCTGCTGTGAGGCCAGTTTTAGATTCCGATGCTTCACTTCAGGTTTACTGTATCCCTTGGACCTTCTTATTGACGATGTAACACAGAAATTGCATCCGAATTTAATACAAAAGCCACAATGCCGACTTAAGTACAAGAGGACTGACACTCTCACTTTCTATGATTTGAACCTCTCCTGCGAGTCCAGTTTTAGATTCCGATGCTTCACTTAATGTGTACTGTATACCTTGGACCTTCTTATTGGTGATGAAACACAGAAATTGCATCCGAATTTAATACAAAAGCCACAATACCGAGTTAAGTACAAGAGGAGTGACACTCTAACTTTCTATGATTTGAATCTCTCCTGTGAGTCCAGTTTTTGATTCCGATGCTTCACTTCAGGTTTACTGTATCCCTTGGACCTTCTTATTGACGATGAAACACAGAAATTGCATCCGAATTTAATACAAATGCCACAATGCCGACTTAAGTACAAGAGGACTGACACTCTCACTTTCTATGATTTGAACCTCTCCTGTGAGTCCAGTTTTAGATTCCGATGCTTCACTTAATGTGTACTGTATACCTTGGACCTTCTTATTGGTGATGAAACACAGAAATTGCATCCGAATTTAATACAAAAGGCACAATACCGACTTAAGTACAAGAGGAATGACACTCTAACTTTCTATGATTTGAATCTCTCCTGTGAGTCCAGTTTTTGATTCCGATTCTTCACTTCAGTTTTACTGTATCCCTTGGACCTTTTTATTGACGATGAAACACAGAAATTGGATCCGAATTTAATACAAAAATCACAATGGCGACTAAAGTACAAGAGGACTGACACTCTCACTCACTATGATTTGAACCTCTCCTGTGAGTCCAGTTTTTGATTCCGATGCTTCATTTCATATTTACTGTAACCCTTGGACCTTCTTATTGGCGATGAAACACAGAAATTGTATCCGAATTTAATACAAATGCCACAATGCCGACTTAAGTACTAGAGGACTGACACTCTCACTCTCTATGATTTGAACTTCTCCAGTGAGTCCAGTTTTACATTCCGATGCTTCTCTTCAGGTTTACTGTATACCTTGCACCTTCTCCTTGACGATGAAACACAGAAATTGGATCCGAATTCAACACAAAAGGCACAATGCCGACTTAAGTACAAGAGGACTGACATTCTAACTTTCTATGATTTGAACCTCTCCTGTGAGTCCAGTTTTAGATTCCGATGCTTCACTTCAGGTTTACTGTATCCCTTGGACCTTCTTATTGACGATGAAACACAGAAATTGCATCCGAATTTAATACAAATGGCACAATGTCGACTTAAGTACAAGAGGACTGACACTCTAACTTTCTATGATTTGAAACTCTCCTGTGAGTCCAGTTTTAGATTCCGATGGTTTAGTTAAGGTTTACTGTATCCCTTGGACCTTCTTATTGACGATGAAACACAGAAATTGGATCCGAATTTAATACAAAAGGCACACTACCAAATTAGGTACAAGAGGAGAGAAACTCTAACTTTCTATGATTTGAATCTCTCCTGTGAGTCCAGTTTTAGATTCCGATGCTTCACTTCAGTTTTACTGTATCCTTTGGACCTTCTTATTGAAGATGAATCACAGAAATTGCATCGGAATTAAATTCAAAAGGCACAATGCCGACCTAAGTAGAAGAGAACTGACACTCTCACTTTCTATGATTTGAATCTCTCCTGTGAGTCCAGTTTTAGATTCCGATGCTTCACTTCAGGTTTACTGTATCCCTTGGACCTTCTTATTGACAATGAAACACAGAAATATCATCGGAATTAAATTCAAAAGGCACAATGCCGACTTAAGTAAAAGAGGACTGACACTCTAACTTTCTATGATTTGAAACTCTCCTGAGAGTCCAGTTTTAGATTCCGATGATTCACTTCAGGTTTACTGTATCCCTTGGACCTTCTTATTGACGATGAAACACATAGATTGCATCCCAATTTAATACAAATGGCACAACGTCGACTTAAGTACAAGAGGACTGACACTCTAACTTTCTATGATTTGAACCTCTCCTGTGAGTCCAGTTTTAGATTCCGATGCTTCACTTCAGGTTTACTGTATACCTTGCACCTTCTTATTGACGATGAAACACAGAGTTTGCATCCGAATTTAATACAAAAGGCACAATGCCGACTTAAATACAAGAGGACTGACACTCTAACTTTCTATGATTAGAACCTCTCCTGTGAGTCCAGTTTTAGATTCCGATGCTTCACTTCAGGATTACTGTATCCCTTGGACCTTCTTATTGACAATGAAACAGAGAAATAGCATCGGAATTAAATTCAAAATTCACAATGCCGACTTAAGTAAAAGTGGACTGACACTCTAACTTTCTATGATTTGAACCTCTGCTGTGAGGCCAGTTTTAGATTCCGATGCTTCACTTCAGGTTTACTGTATCCCTTGGACCTTCTTATTGACGATGTAACACAGAAATTGCATCCGAATTTAATACAAAAGCCACAATGCCGACTTAAGTACAAGAGGACTGACACTCTCACTTTCTATGATTTGAACCTCTCCTGCGAGTCCAGTTTTAGATTCCGATGCTTCACTTAATGTGTACTGTATACCTTGGACCTTCTTATTGGTGATGAAACACAGAAATTGCATCCGAATTTAATACAAAAGCCACAATACCGAGTTAAGTACAAGAGGAGTGACACTCTAACTTTCTATGATTTGAATCTCTCCTGTGAGTCCAGTTTTTGATTCCGATGCTTCACTTCAGGTTTACTGTATCCCTTGGACCTTCTTATTGACGATGAAACACAGAAATTGCATCCGAATTTAATACAAATGCCACAATGCCGACTTAAGTACAAGAGGACTGACACTCTCACTTTCTATGATTTGAACCTCTCCTGTGAGTCCAGTTCTAGATTCCGATGCTTCACTTAATGTGTACTGTATACCTTGGACCTTCTTATTGGTGATAAAACCCAGAAATTGCATCCGAATTTAATACAAAAGGCACAATACCGACTTAAGTACAAGAGGAGTGACACTCTAACTTTCTATGATTTGAATCTCTCCTGTGAGTCCAGTTTTTGATTCCGATTCTTCACTTCAGTTTTACTGTATCCCTTGGACCTTTTTATTGACGATGAAACACAGAAATTGGATCCGAATTCAACACAAAAGGCACAATGCCGACTTAAGTACAAGAGGACTGACATTCTAACTTTCTATGATTTGAACCTCTCCTGTGAGTCCAGTTTTAGATTCCGATGCTTCACTTCAGGTTTACTGTATCCCTTGGACCTTCTTATTGACGATGAAACACAGAAATTGCATCCGAATTTAATACAAATGGCACAATGTCGACTTAAGTACAAGAGGACTGACACTCTAACTTTCTATGATTTGAAACTCTCCTGTGAGTCCAGTTTTAGATTCCGATGGTTTAGTTAAGGTTTACTGTATCCCTTGGACCTTCTTATTGACGATGAAACACAGAAATTGGATCCGAATTTAATACAAAAGGCACAATACCGAATTAGGTACAAGAGGAGAGAAACTCTAACTTTCTATGATTTGAATCTCTCCTGTGAGTCCAGTTTTAGATTCCGATGCTTCACTTCAGTTTTACTGTATCCTTTGGACCTTCTTATTGAAGATGAATCACAGAAATTGCATCGGAATTAAATTCAAAAGGCACAATGCCGACCTAAGTAGAAGAGAACTGACACTCTCACTTTCTATGATTTGAATCTCTCCTGTGAGTCCAGTTTTAGATTCCGATGCTTCACTTCAGGTTTACTGTATCCCTTGGACCTTCTTATTGACAATGAAACACAGAAATATCATCGGAATTAAATTCAAAAGGCACAATGCCGACTTAAGTAAAAGAGGACTGACACTCTAACTTTCTATGATTTGAAACTCTCCTGAGAGTCCAGTTTTAGATTCCGATGATTCACTTCAGGTTTACTGTATCCCTTGGACCTTCTTATTGACGATGAAACACAGAAATTGCGTCCGAATTTAATACAAATGGCACAAATTCGACTTAAGTACAAGAGGACTGACACTCTCACTTTCTATGTTTTGAACCTCTCCTGTGAGTCCAGTTTTAGATTCCGATGCTTCACTTCAGGTTTACTGTATACCTTGCACCTTCTTATTGACGATGAAATACAGAGTTTGCATCCGAATTTAATACAAAAGGCACAATGCCGACTTAAATACAAGAGGACTAACACTCTAACTTTCTATGATTTGAACCTCTCCTGTGAGTCCAGTTTTGGCTTACGATGCTTCACTTCAGGTTTACTGTATCCCATGGACCTTCTTATTGACGATGTAACACAGAAATTGCAGCCGAATTTAATACAAATGCCACAATGCCGACTTAAGTACAAGAGGACTGACACTCTCACTTTCTATGATTTGAACCTCTCCAGTGAGTCCAGTTTTAGATTCCGATGCTTCTCTTCAGGTTTACTGTATACCTTTCACCTTCTTTTTGACGATGAAACACAGAAATTGCATCCGAATTCAATCCAAAAGGCACAATGCCGACTTAAGTACAAGAGGACTGACATTCTAACTTTCTATGATTTGAACCTCTCCTATGAGTCCAGTTTTAGAGTCCGATGCTTCACTTCAGGTTTACTGTATCCCTTGGACCTTCTTATTGACGATGACACACAGAAATTGCACCCGAATTTAATACAAAAGGCACAATACCGAATCAAGTACAAGAGGAGTGACACTCTAACTTTCTATGATTTGAACCTCTCCTGTGAGTCCAGTTTTAAATTCCGATGCTTCACTTCAGGTTTATTGTATCCCTTGGACCTTCGTATTGACGATGAAACACATAAATTGCATCCAAATTTAATACAAATGCCACAATGCCGACTTAAGTACAAGAGGACTGACACTCTCACTTTCTATGATTTGAACCTTTCCTGTGAGTCAAGTTTTTGATTCCGATGCTTCACTTCAGGTTTACTGTACCCCTTGGACCTTCTTATTGACGATGAAACCCAGAAATTGCACCCGAATTTAATACAAATGGCACAATGCCGACTTAAGTACAAGAGGACTGACACTCTCACTTTCTATGATTTGAACCTCTCCTGTGAGTCCAGTTTTAGATTCCGATGCTTCACTTCAGGTTTACTGTATCCCTTGGACCTTCTTATTGACAATGAAACACAGAAATTGCATCGGAATTAAATTCAAAACGCACAATGCCGACTTAAGTAAAAGAGGACTGACACTCTCACTTTCTATGATTTGATCCTCTCCTGTGAGTCCAGTCTTAGATTACGATGCTTCACTCCAGGTTTACTGTATACCTTGGACCTTCTTATTGACGATGAAACACAGAAATTTCATCTGAATTAAATTCAAAAATCACAATGTCGACTTAAGTACAAGATGACTGACACTCTAACTTTCTATGATTTGAACTTCTTCTGTGAGTCCAGTTTTAGATTCCGATGCTTCACTTCAGGTATACTGTATCCCTTGCACCTTCTTATTGACGATGAAACACAGAGTTTGCATCCGAAATTAATACAAAAGGCACAATGCCGACTTAAGTACAAGAGGACTGACACTCTAACTTTCTATGTTTTGAACCGCTCCTGTGAGTCCAGTTTTAGATTCCGATGATTTACTTAAAGATTACTGTATACCTTGGACTTACTTATTGACGATGAAACACAGAAATTGCATCCGAATTTAATACAAAAGGCACAATACCGAATTAGGTACAAGAGGAGAGACACTCTAACTTTCTATGATATGAATCTCTCCTGTGAGTCCAGTTTTAGATTCTGATGCTTCACTTCAGTTTTACTGTATCCTTTGGACCTTCTTATTGACGATGAAACACAGAAATTGCAACGCAATTAAATTCAAAAGGCACAATGCCGACCTATGTAGAAGAGAACTGACACTCTCACTTTCTATGATTTGAACCTCTCCAGTGAGTCCAGTTTTAGATTCCGATGCTTCACTTCAGGTTTACTGTATACCTTGCACCTTCTTATTGACGATGAAACACAGAGTTTGCATCCGAATTTAATACAAAAGGCACAATGCCGACTTAAATACAAGAGGACTGACACTCTAACTTTCTAAGATTAGAACCTCTCCTGTGAGTCCTGTTTTAGATTCCGATGCATCACTTCAGGTTTACTGTATCCCTTGGACCATCTTATTGACAATGAAACAGAGAAATAGCATCGGAATTAAATTCAAAAGGCACAATGCCGACTTAAGTAAAAGTGGACTGACACTCTAACTTTCTATGATTTGAACCTCTGCTGTGAGGCCAGTTTTAGATTCCGATGCTTCACTTCAGGTATACTGTATCCCTTAGACCTTCTTATTGACGATGAAACACAGAAATTGCATCCGAATTTAATACAAATGGCACAATGCCGACTTAAGTACAAGAGGACTGACACTCTCACTTTCTATGATTTGAACCTCTCCTGCGAGTCCAGTTTTAGATTCCGATGCTTCACTTAATGTCTACTGTATACCTTGGACCTTCTTATTGACGATGAAACACAGAGTTTGCATCCGAATTTAATACAAAAGGCACAATGCCGACTTAAATACAAGAGGACCGACACTCTAACTTTCTATGATTTGAACATCTCCTGTGAGTCCAGTTTTTGATTCCGATGCTTCACTTCAGGTTTACTGTATCCCTTGGACCTTCTTATTGACGATGAAACACAGAAATTGGATCCGAATTTAATACAAAAATCACTATGGCGACTAAAGTACAAGAGGACTGGCACTCTCACTCTCTATGATTTGAACCTCTCCTGTGAATCCACTTTTGGATTCCGATGCTTCATTTCAGATTTACTGTAACCCTTGGACCTTCTTATTGACGATGAAACACACAAATTGCATCCGAATTTAATACAAATGCCACAATGCCGACTTAAGTACAAGAGGACTGACACTCTAACTTTCTATGATTTGAACCTCTCCTGTGAGTCCAGTTTTAAATTCCGATGCTTCACTTCAGGTTTATTGTATCCCTTGGACCTTCGTATTGACGATGAAACACATAAATTGCATCCAAATTTAATACAAATGCCACAATGCCGACTTAAGTACAAGAGGACTGACACTCTCACTTTCTATGATTTGAACCTTTCCTGTGAGTCAAGTTTTTGATTCCGATGCTTCACTTGAGGTTTACTGTACCCCTTGGACCTTCTTATTGACGATGAAACCCAGAAATTGCACCCGAATTTAATACAAATGGCACAATGCCGACTTAAGTACAAGAGGACTGACACTCTCACTTTCTATGATTTGAACCTCTCCTGTGAGTCCAGTTTTAGATTCCGATGCTTCACTTCAGGTTTACTGTATCCCTTGGACATTCTTATTGACAATGAAACACAGAAATTGCATCGGAATTAAATTCAAAACGCACAATGCTGACTTAAGTAAAAGAGGACTGACACTCTCACTTTCTATGATTTGATCCTCTCCTGTGAGTCCAGTCTTAGATTACGATGCTTCACTCCAGGTTTACTGTATACCTTGGACCTTCTTATTGACGATGAAACACAGAAATTTCATCTGAATTAAATTCAAAAATCACAATGTCGACTTAAGTACAAGATGACTGACACTCTAACTTTCTATGATTTGAACTTCTTCTGTGAGTCCAGTTTTAGATTTTGATGCTTCACTTCAGGTATACTGTATCCCTTGCACCTTCTTATTGACGATGAAACACAGAGTTTGCATCCGAAATTAATACAAAAGGCACAATGCCGACTTAAGTACAAGAGGACTGACACTCTAACTTTCTATGTTTTGAACCGCTCCTGTGAGTCCAGTTTTAGATTCCGATGATTTACTTAAAGATTACTGTATACCTTGGACTTACTTATTGACGATGAAACACAGAAATTGCATCCGAATTTAATACAAAAGGCACAATACCGAATTAGGTACAAGAGGAGAGACACTCTAACTTTCTATGATATGAATCTCTCCTGTGAGTCCAGTTTTAGATTCTGATGCTTCACTTCAGTTTTACTGTATCCTTTGGACCTTCTTATTGACGATGAAACACAGAAATTGCATCGCAATTAAATTCAAAAGGCACAATGCCGACCTATGTAGAAGAGAACTGACACTCTCACTTTCTATGATTTGAACTTCTCCAGTGAGTCCAGTTTTAGATTCCGATGCTTCACTTCAGGTTTACTGTATACCTTGCACCTTCTTATTGACGATGAAACACAGAGTTTGCATCCGAATTTAATACAAAAGGCACAATGCCGACTTAAATACAAGAGGACTGACACTCTAACTTTCTATGATTAGAACCTCTCCTGTGAGTCCTGTTTTAGATTCCGATGCATCACTTCAGGTTTACTGTATCCCTTGGACCATCTTATTGACAATGAAACAGAGAAATAGCATCGGAATTAAATTCAAAAGGCACAATGCCGACTTAAGTAAAAGTGGACTGACACTCTAATTTTCTATGATTTGAACCTCAGCTGTGAGGCCAGTTTTAGATTCCGATGATTCACTTCAGGTTTACTGTATCCCTTAGACCTTCTTATTGACGATGAAACACAGAAATTGCATCCGAATTTAATACAAATGGCACAATGTCGACTTAAGTACAAGAGGACTGACACTCTCACTTTCTATGATTTGAACCTCTCCTGTGAGTTCAGTTTTAGATTCCGATCCTTCACTTCAGGTTTACTGTATACCTTGCACCTTCTTATTGACGATGTAACACAGAAATTGCATCCGAATTTAATACAAAAGCCACAATGCCGACTTAAGTACAAGAGGACAGACACTCTCACTTTCTATGATTAGAACCTCTCCTGCGAGTCCAGTTTTAGATTCCGATGCTTCACTTAATGTCTACTGTATACCTTGGACCTTCTTATTGGTGATGAAACACAGAAATTGCATCCGAATTTAATACAAAAGGCACAATACCGACTTAAGTACAAGAGGAGTGACACTCTAACTTTCTATGATTTGAATCTCTCCTGTGAGTCCAGTTTTTGATTCCGATGCTTCACTTCAGGTTTACTGTATCCCTGGGACCTTCTTATTGACGATGAAACACAGAAATTGCATCCGAATTTAATACAAATGCCACAATGCCGACCTAAGTACAAGAGGACTGACACTCTCACTTTCTATGATTTGAACCTCTCCTGTGAGTCCAGTTTTAGATTCCGATGCTTCACTTCAGGTTTACTGTATCCCTTGGACCTTCTTGTTGACGATGAAACACAGAAATTGCATCGGAAATAAATTCAAAACGCACAATGCCGACTTAAGTAAAAGAGGACTGACACTCTCACTTTCTATGATTTGAACCTCTCCTGTGAGTCCAGTCTTAGATTACGATGCTTCACTCCAGGTTTACTGTACACCTTGGACCTTCTTATTGACGATAAAACACAGAAATTGCATCTGAATTAAATTCAAAAATCACAATACCGACTTAAGTACAAGATGACTGACACTCTAACTTTCTATGATTTGAACTTCTTCTGTGAGTCCAGTTTTAGATTCCGATGCTTCACTTCAGGTAAACTGTATCCCTTGCACCTTCTTATTGACGATGAAACACAGAGTTTGCATCCGAAATTAATACAAAAGGCAAAATGCCGACTTAAGTACAAGAGGACTGACACTCTAACTTTCTATGATTTGAACCGCTCCTGTGAGTCCAGTTTTAGATTCCGATGATTTACTTAAAGTTTACTGTATCCCTTGGACTTTCTTATTGACGATGAAACAAAGAAATTGCATCCGAATTTAATACAAAAGGCACAATACCGAATTAGGTGCAAGAGGAGAGACACTCTAAATTTCTATGATTTGAATCTCTCCTGTGAGTCCAGTTTTAGATTCCGATGCTTCACTTCAGTTTTACTGTATCCTTTGGACCTTCTTATTGACGATGAAACACAGAAATTGCATCGGAATTAAATTCAAAAGGCACAATGCCGAGCTATGTGGAAGAGAACTGACACTCTCACTTTCTATGATTTGAACCTCTCCAGTGAGTCCACTTTTAGATTCCGATGCTTCACTTCAGGTTTACTGTATACCTTGCACCTTCTCATTGACGATGAAACACAGAGTTTGCATCCGAATTTAATACAAAAGGCACAATGCCGACTTAAATACAAGAGGACTGACACTCTAACTTTCTATTATTAGAACCTCTCCTGTGAGTCCTGTTTTAGATTCCGATGCTTCACTTCAGGTTTACTGTATCCCTTGGACCTTCTTATTGACAATGAAACACAGAAATAGCATCGGAATGAAATTCAAAAGTCACAATGCCGACTTAAGTAAAAGAGGACTGACACTCTCACTTTATATGATTTGAACCTCTCCTGTGAGTCCAGTTTTAGATTCCGATGCTTCACTTCAGGTTTACTGTATACCTTGGACCTTCTTATTGACGATGAAACACAGAGTTTGCATCCGAATTTAATACAAAAGGCACAATGCCGACTTAAATACAAGAGGACCGACACTCTAACTTTCTATGATTTGAACATCTCCTGTGAGTCCAGTTTTTGATTCCGATGCTTCACTTCAGGTTTACTGTATCCCTTGGACCTTCTTATTGACGATGACACACAGAAATTGGATCCGAATTTAATACAAAAATCACAATGGCGACTAAAGTACAAGAGGACTGACACTCTCACTCTCTATGATTTGAACCTCTCCTGTGAATCCAGTTTTTGATTCCGATGCTTCATTTCAGATTTACTGTAACCCTTGGACCTTCTTATTGACGATGAAACACAGAAATTGCATCCGAATTTAATACAAATGCCACAATGCCGACTTAAGTACAAGAGGACTGACACTCTCACTTTCTATGATTTGAACCTCTCCAGTGAGTCCAGTTTTACATTCCGATGCTTCTCTTCAGGTTCACTGTATACCTTGCACCTTCTCATTGACGATGAAACACAGAAATTGGATCCGAATTCAACACAAAAGGCACAATGCCGACTTAAGTACAAGAGGACTGACATTCTTACTATCTATGATTTGAACCTCTCCTGTGAGTCCAGTTTTAGATTCCGATGCTTCACTTCAGGTTTACTGTATCCCTTGGACCTTCTTATTGACGATGAAACACAGAAATTGCATCCGAATTTAATACAAATGGCACAATGTCGACTTAAGTACAAGAGGACTGACAATCTAACTTTCTATGATTTGAAACACTCCTGTGAGTCCAGTTTTAGATTCCGATGATTTACTTAAGGTTTACTGTATCCCTTGGAACTTCTTATTGACGATGAAACACAGAAATTGCATCCGAATTTAATACAAAAGGCACAATACCGAATTAGGTACAAGAGGAAAGACACTCTAACTTTCTGTGATTTGAATCTCTCCTGTGAGTCCAGTTTTAGATTCCGATGCTTCACTTCAGTTTTACTGTATCCTTTGGACCTTCTTATTGAAGATGAAACACAGAAATTGCATCGGAATTAAATTCAAAAGGCACAATGCCGACCTAAGTAGAAGAGAACTGACACTCTCACTTTCTATGATTTGAACCTCTCCTGTGAGTCCAGTTTTAGATTCCGATTTTTCACTTCAGGTTTACTGTATCCCTTGGACCTTCTTATTGACAATGAAACACAGAAATAGCATCGGAATTAAATTCAAAAGGCACAATGCCGACTTAAGTAAAAGAGGGCTGACACTCTAACTTTCTATGATATGAAACTCTCCTGTGAGTCCAGTTTTAGATTCCGATGATTCACTTCAGGTTTACTGTATCCCTTGGACCTTCTTATTGACGACGAAACACAGAAATTGCATCCGAGTTTAATACAAATGGCACAATGTCGACTTAAGTACAAGAGGACTGACACTCACACTTTCTATGATTTGAACCTCTCCTGTGAGTCCAGTTTTAGATTCCGATGCTTCACTTCAGGTTTACTGTATCCCTTGGACCTTCTTATTGACGATGTAACACAGAATTTGCACCCGAATTTAATACAAAAGGCACAATACCGAATCAAGTACAAGAGGAGTGACACTCTAACTTTCTATGATTTGAACCTCTCCTGTGAGTCCAGTTTTAAATTCCGATGCTTCACTTCAGGTTTACTGTATCCCTTCGACTTTCTTATTGACGATGAAACACAGATATTGCATCCGAATTTAATACAAAAGGCACAATACCGAATTAGGTACAAGAGGAGAGACACTCTCACTTTCTATGATTTGAATCTCTCCTGTGAGTCCAGTTTTAGATTCCGATGCTTCACTTCAGTTTTACTGTATCCTTTGGACCTTCTTATTGACGATGAAACACAGAAATTGCATCGCAATTAAATTCAAAAGGCACAATGAAGACTTAAGTAAAAGTGGACTGACACTCTAACTTTCTACGATTTGAACCTCTCCTGTGAGTCCAGTTTTAGATTCCGATGCTTCACTTCAGGTTTACTGTATCCCTTGGACCTTCATATTGACGATGAAACACAGATATTGCATCCGAATTTAATACAAATGGCACAATGGCGACTTAAGTACAAGAGGACTGATACTCTCACTTTCTATGATTTGAACCTCTCCTGTGAGTCCAGTTTTAGATTCCGATGCTTCACTTCAGGTTTACTGTATACATTGCGCCTTCTTATTGACGATGAAACACAGAAATTGCATCCGAATTTAATACAAAAGGCACAATGCCGACTTAAGTACAAGAGGACTGACATTCTAACCTTTATATGATTTGAACCTCTCCTGTGAGCCCAGTTTTAGATTCCCGATGCGTCACTTCAGGTTTACTGTATCCCTTGGACCTTCTAATTGACGATGAAACACAGAGTTTGCATCCGAATGTAACACCAAAAGTACAATAACGACTAAAGTACAAGAGGACAGACACTCTCACTTTCTATGATTCGAACCCTCTCTGTGACGCCAGATATAGATTCCGATGCTTCACTTCAGGTTTACTGTATACCTTGCGCCTTCTTATTGACGATGAAACACAGAAATTGCCTCCGAATTTAATACAAAAGGCACAATGCCGACTTAAGTACTAGAGGACTGACATTCTAACTTTCTATGATTTGAACCTCTCCTGTGAGCCCAGTTTTAGATTCCGATGCGTCACTTCAGGTTTACTGCATCCCTTGGACCTTCTTATTGACAATGAAACACAGAAATAGCATAGGAATTAAATTCAAAAGGCCAATGCCGACTTGGGTACAAGAGGACTGACACTCTAACTTTCTATGATTTGAACCTCTCCTGTGAGTCCAGTTTTAGGTTCCGATGATTTACTTAAAGTTTACTGTATCCCTTGGACTTTCTTATTGACGATGAAACACAGAAATTGCATCCGAATTTAATACAAAAGGCACAATACCGAATTAGGTACAAGAGGAGAGACACTCTAAATTTCTATGATTTGAACCGCTCCTCTGAGTCCAGTTTTAGATTCCGATGATTTACTTAACGTTTACTGTATCCCTTGGACTTTCTTATTGACGATGAAACACAGAAATTGCATCCGAACTTAATACAAAAGGCACAATACCGAATTAGGTACAAGAGGAGAGACACTCTAAATTTCTATGATTTGAATCTCTCCTGTGAGTCCAGTTTTAGATTCCGATGCTTCACTTCAGTTTTACTGTATCCTTTGGACCTTCTTATTGACGATGAAACACAGAAATTGCATCGAAATTAAATTCAAAAGGCACAATGCCGACCTATGTGGAAGAGAACTGACACTCTCACTTTCTATGATTTGAACCTCTCCAGTGAGTCCACTTTTAGTTTCCGATGCTTCACTTCAGGTTTACTGTATACCTTGCACCTTCTCATTGACGATGAAACACAGAGTTTGCATCCGAATTTAATACAAAAGGCACAATGCCGACTTAAATACAAGAGGACTGACACTCTAACTTTCTATTATTAGAACCTCTCCTGTGAGTCCTGTTTTAGATTCCGATGTTTCACTTCAGGTTTACTGTATCCCTTGGACCTTCTTATTGACAATGAAACACAGAAATAGCATCGGAATGAAATTCAAAAGTCACAATGCCGACTTAAGTAAAAGTGGACTGACACTCTCACTTTATATGATTTGAACCTCTCCTGTGAGTCCAGTTTTAGATTCCGATGCTTCACTTCAGGTTTACTGTATACCTTGGACCTTCTTATTGACGATGAAACACAGAGTTTGCATCCGAATTTAATACAAAAGGCAAAATGCAGACTTAAATACAAGAGGACCGACACTCTAACTTTCTATGATTTGAACATCTCCTGTGAGTCCAGTTTTTGATTCCGATGCTTCACTTCAGATTTACTGTAACCCTTGGACCTTCTTATTGACGATGAAACACAGAAATTGCATCCGAATTTAATACAAATGCCACAATGCCGACGTAAGTACAAGAGGACTGACACTCTCACTTTCTATGATTTGAACCTCTCCAGTGAGTCCAGTTTTACATTCCGATGCTTCTCTTCAGGTTCACTGTATACCTTGCACCTTCTCATTGACGATGAAACACAGAAATTGGATCCGAATTCAACACAAAAGGCACAATGCCGACTTAAGTACAAGAGGACTGACATTCTTACTATCTATGATTTGAACCTCTCCTGTGAGTCCAGTTTTAGATTCCGATGCTTCACTTCAGGTTTACTGTATCCCTTGGACCTTCTTATTGACGATGAAACACAGAAATTGCATCCGAATTTAATACAAATGGCACAATGTCGACTTAAGTACAAGAGGACTGACAAATCTAACTTTCTATGATTTGAAACTCTCCTGTGAGTCCAGTTTTAGATTCCGATGATTTACTTAAGGTTTACTGTATCCCTTGGAACTTCTTATTGTCGATGAAACACAGAAATTGCATCCGAAATTAATACAAAAGGCACAATACCGAATTAGGTACAAGAGGAAAGACACTCTAACTTTCTGTGATTTGAATCTCTCCTGTGAGTCCAGTTTTAGATTCCGATGCTTCACTTCAGTTTTACTGTATCCTTTGGACCTTCTTATTGAAGATGAAACACAGAAATTGCATCGGAATTAAATTCAAAAGGCACAATGCCGACCTAAGTAGAAGAGAACTGACACTCTCACTTTCTATGATTTGAACCTCTCCTGTGAGTCCAGTTTTAGATTCCGATGCTTCACTTCAGGTTTACTGTATCCCTTGGACCTTCTTATTGACAATGAAACACAGAAATAGCATCGGAATTAAATTCAAAAGGCACAATGCCGACTTAAGTAAAAGAGGGCTGACACTCTAACTTTCTATGATTTGAAACTCTCCTGTGAGTCCAGTTTTAGATTCCGATGATTCACTTCAGGTTTACTGTATCCCTTGGACCTTCTTATTGACGACGAAACACAGAAATTGCATCCGAGTTTAATACAAATGGCACAATGTCGACTTAAGTACAAGAGGACTGACACTCTCACTTTCTATGATTTGAACCTCTCCTGTGAGTCCAGTTTTAGATTCCGATGCTTCACTTCAGGTTTACTGTATACCTTGCACCTTCTAATTGACGATGAAATACAGAGTTTCCATCCGAATTTAATACAATAGGCACCATGCCGACTTAAATACAAGAGGACTAACACTCTAACTTTCTATGATTTGAACCTCTCCTGTGAGTCAAGTTTTGGCTTCCGATGCTTCACTTCAGGTTTACTGTATCCCTTGGACCTTCTTATTGACGATGTAACACAGAATTTGCACCCGACTTTAATACAAAAGGCACAATACCGAATCAAGTACAAGAGGAGTGACACTCTAACTTTCTATGATTTGAACCTCTCCTGTGAGTCCAGTTTTAAATTCCGATGCTTCACTTCAGGTTTACTGTATCCCTTCGACTTTCTTATTGACGATGAAACACAGAAATTGCACCCGAATTTAATACAAAAGGCACAATACCGAATCAAGTACAAGAGGAGTGACACTCTCACTTTATATGATTTGAACCTCTCCTGTGAGTCCAGTTTTAGATTCCGATGCTTCACTTCAGGTTTACTGTATCCCTTGGACCTTCTTATTGACGATGAAACACAGAAATCGCATCCGAATTAAATACAAAAGGCACACTGGCGACTTAAGTACAAGAGGACTGACACTCTCACTTGCTATGATTTGAACCTCTCCGGTGAGTCCAGTTTTAGATTCCGATGCTTCACTTCAGGTTTGCAGTATACCTTGCACCTTCTTATTGACGATGAAACACAGAAATTGCATCCGAATGTAATACAAAGGCACAATGCCGACATAAGTACAAGAGGAATGACATTCTAACTTTCTATGATTAGAACCTCTCCTGTGAGTCCACTTTTAGATTCTGATGCTTCACTTCAGGTTTACTGTATCCCTTGGATCTTCTTATTGACAATGAAACACAGAAATAGCATCGGAATTTAATTCAAAAGGCACAATGCCGACTTAAGTAAAAGAGGACTGACACTCTCACTTTCTATGATTTGAACCTCTCCTGTGAGTCCAGTTTTAGATTCCGATGCTTCACTTCAGGTTTACTGTATCCCTTGGACCTTCATATTGACGATGAAACACAGATATTGCATCCGAATTTAATACAAATGGCACAATGGCGACTTAAGTACAAGAGGACTGACACTCTCACTTTCTATGATTTGAACCTCTCCTGTGAGTCCAGTTTTAGATTCCGATGCTTCACTTCAGGTTTACTGTATACATTGCGCCTTCTTATTGACGATGAAACACAGAAATTGCATCTGAATGTAATACAAAAGGCACAATGCCGACTTAAGTACAAGAGGACTGACATTCTAACTTTATATGATTTGAACCTCTCTGTGAGCCCAGTTTTAGGTTCCGATGCTTCACTTCAGGTTTACTGTATCCCTTGGACTTTCTTATTGACGATGAAACACAGAAATTGCATCCGAATTTAATACAAAGGCACAATGGCGACATAAGTACAAGAGGACTGACACTCTCACTTTCTATGATTTGAACCTCTCCTGTGAGTCCAGTTTTAGATTCCGATGCGTCCACTTCAGGTTTACTGTATCCCTTGGACCTTCTAATTGACGATGAAACACAGAGTTTGCATCCGAATTTAACACCAAAATTACATTATCGACTTAAGTACAAGAGGACAGACACTCTCACTTTCTATGATTCGAACCTCTCCTGTGAGGCCAGATTTAGATTCCGATGCTTCACTTCAGGTTTACTGTATACCTTGCGCCTTCTTATTGACGATGAAACACAGAAATTGCCTCCGAATTTAATACAAAAGCACAATGCCGACTTAAGTACAAGAGGACTGACATTCTAACTTTCTATGATTTGAACCTCTCCTGTGAGCCCAGTTTTAGATTCCGATGCGTCACTTCAGGTTTACTGTATCCCTTGGACCTTCTTATTAACAATGAAACACAGAAATAGCATCGGAATTAAATTCAAAAGGCAATGCCGACTTGGGTACAAGAGGACTGACACTCTAACTTTCTATGATTTGAACCTCTCCTGTGAGTCCAGTTTTAGGTTCCGATGCTTCACTTCAGGTTTACTGTATCCCTTGGACCTTCTTATTGACGATGAAACACAGAAATTGCATCCGAATTTAATACAAAAGGCACAATGGCGACATAAGTACAAGAGGACTGACACTCTCACTTTCTATCATTTGAACCTCTCCTGTGAGTCCAGTTTTAGATTCCGATGCTTCACTTCAGGTTTACAGTGTCCTTTGGACCTTCATATTGACGATGAAACACAGAGATTGCATCCGAATTTAATACAAATGGCACAATGCCATCTTAAGTACAAGAGGACAGACACTCTCACTTTCTATGATTCGAACCTCTCCTGTGAGGTCAGATTTAGATTCCGATGCATCACTCCAGGTTTACTGTAAGCCTTGCACCTTCTTATTGTAGATGAAACACAGAATTTGCATCGGAATTAAATTCAAAAGGCACAATGCCGTCTTAAGTACAAGAGGACTGACACTCTCACTTTCAATGATTTGACCCTCTCCTGTGAGTCCAGTTTTAGATTCCGATGCTTCACTTCAGGTTTACTGTATCCCTTGGACCTTCTAATTGACGATGAAACACAGCGTTTGCATCCGAATTTAACACCAAAAGTACAATAACGACTTAAGTACAAGAGGACAGACACTCTCACTAACTATGATTCGAACCTCTCCTGTGAGGCCAGATTTAGATTCCGATGCTTCACTCCAGGTTTACTGTACACCTTGCACCTTCTTATTGACGTTTAAACACAGAAATTGCATCGGATTTAAATTCAAAACGCACAATGCCGACTTAAGTAGAAGAGGACTGACACTCTCACTTTCTATGATTTGAACCTCTTGTGTGAGTCCAGTTTTAGATTCCGATACTTCACTTCAGGTTTAGTGTATCCCTTGGACCTTCTTATTGACGATGAAACACAGAAATTGCATCGGAATTAAATTCAAAAGGCACAATGCCGGCTTAAGTACAAGAGGACTGGCAATCTAACTTTCTATGATTTGAACCACTCCTGTGAGTCCGGTTTTAGATTCCGATGCATCACTTCAGGTTTTCTGTATCCCTTGGACCTTCTTATTGACGATGAAACACAGAGTTTGCATCCGAATTTAATACAAAAGGCACAATGCCGACTTAAGTACAAGAGGACCGACACTCTAACTTTCTGTGATTTGAACCAGTCCTGTGAGTCCAGTTTTGGATTCCGATGCTTCACTTCAGGTTTACTGTATCCCTTGGACCTTCTTATTGACGATGAAACACAGAAATTGCATCCGAATTTAATACAAAAGGCACAATGGCGACTTTAGTACAACAGGACTGACACTCTCACTTTCTATGATTTGAACCTCTCCTGTGAGTCCAGTTTTAGATTCCGATGCTTCCCCTCAGGTTTACTGCATCCCTTGGACCTTCTGATTGAAGATGAAACACAGATATTGCATCGGAATTAAATTCAAAAGGCACAATGCCGACCTAAGTAGAAGAGAACTGACACTCTAACTTTCTATGATTTGAACCTCTTCTGTGAGTCCAGTTTTAGATTCCGATGCTTCACTTCAGGTTTACAGTATCCCTTGGACCTTCTTATTGACGATGAAACACAGAAATTGCATCCGAATTTAATACAAATGGCACAATGCCGACTGAAGTACAAGAGGACAGACACTCTCACTTTCTATGATTCGAACCTCTCCTGTGAGGTCAGACTTAGATTCCGATGCTTCACTCCAGGTTTACTGTACACCTTGCACCTTCTCATTGATGATGAAACACAGAATTTGCATCGGATTTAAATTCAAAACGCACAATGCCGACTTAAGTAGAAGAGGACTGACACTCTCACTTTCTATGATTTGAACCTCTCCTGTGAGTCAAGTTTTAGATTCTGATGCTTCACTTCAGGTTTACTGTATCCCTTGGACCTTCTTATTGACGATGAAACACAGAAATTGCATCGGAATTAAATTCAAAAGGCACAATGCCGGCCTAAGTACAAGAAGACTGACAATCTAACTTTCTATGATTTGAACCTCTCCTGTGAGTCCAGTTTTAGATTCCGATGCTTCCCCTCAGGTTTACTGCATCCCTTGGACCTTCTTATTGACGATGAAACACAGTAATTGCATCCGAATTTAATACAAATGGCACAATGCCGACTTAAGTACAAGAGGACAGACACTCTCACTTTCTATGATTCGAACCTCTCCTGTGAGGTCAGATTTAGATTCCGATGCTTCACTCCAGGTTTACTGTACACCTTGCACCTTCTTATTGATGATGAAACACAGAAATTGCATCGGAATTAAATTCAAAAGGCACAATGCCGTCTTAAGTACAAGAGGACTGACACTCTCACTTTCTATGATTTAACCCTCTCCTGTGAGTCCAGTTTTGGATTCCGATGCTTCACTTCAGGTTTACTGTATCCCTTGGACCTCCTAATTGACGATGAAACACAGAGTTTGCATCCGAATTTAACACAAAAGGTACAATACCGACTTAAGTACAAGAGGACAGACACTCTCACTTTCTATGATTCGAACCTCTCCTGTGAGGTCAGATTTAGTTTCCGATGCTTCACTCCAGGTTTACTGTACACCTTGCACCTTCTTATTGACGATGAAACACAGAAATTTAATCGGATTTAAATTCAAAACAAACAATGCCGTCTTAAGTAGAAGAGAACTGACACTCTCACTTTCTATGATTTGAACCTCTCCTGTGAGTCCAGTAATTGATTCCGATGCTTCACTTCACGTTTCCTGTATCCCTTGGACCTTCTTATTGACGATGAAACACAGAAATTGCATCGGAATTAATTTCAAAAGGCACAATGCCGGCCTAAGTACAAGAGGACTGACACTCTCACTTTCTATGATTTGAACCTCTCCTGTGAGTCCAGTTTTAGATTCCGATGCATTACTTCAGGTTTACTGTATCCCTTGGACCTTCTTATTGACGATGAAACACAGAGTTTGCATCCGAATTTAATACAAAAGGCACAATGCCGACTTAAATACAACAGGACAGACACTCTAACTTTCTATGATTTGATCCTGTCCTGTGAGTCCAGTTTTGGATTCCGTTGCTTCACTTCAGGTTTACTGTATCCCTAGGACCTTCTTATTGACGATGAAACACAGAAATTGCATCCGAATTTAATACAAAAGGCACAATGGCGACTTAAGTACAAGAGGACTGACACTCTCACTTTCTATGATTTGAACCTCTCCTGTGAGTCCAGTTTTAGATTCCGATGCTTCCCCTCAGGTTTACTGCATCCCTTGGACCTTCTTATTGACGATGAAACACATAAATTGCATCCGAATTTAATACAAATGGCGCAATGCCGACTTAAGTACAAGAGGGCTGACACTCTCACTTTCTATGATTCGAACCTCTCCTGTGAGGTCAGATTTAGATTCCGATGCTTCACTTCAGGTTTACTGTATCCCTTGGACCTTCTTATTGACGATGAAACACAGAAATTGCATCGGAATTAAATTCAAAAGGCACAATGCCGACTTAAGTAGAAGAGGACTGACACTCTCACTTTCTATGATTTGAACCTCTCCTGTGAGTCCAGTTTTAGATTCCGATACTTCACTTCAGGTTTACTGTATCCCTTGGACCTTCTTATTGACGATGAAACACAGAAATTTCATCGGAATTAAATTCAAAAGGCACAATGCTGGCTTAAGTACAAGAGGACTGACAATCTAACTTTCTATGATTTGAACCTCTCCTGTGAGTCCGGTTTTCGATTCCGATGCATCACTTCAGGTTTACTGTATCCCTTGGTCCTTCTTATTGACGATGAAACACAGAGTTTGCATCCGAATATAATACAAAAGGCACAATGCCGACTTAAGTACAAGAGGACAGACACTCTAACTTTCTATGATTTGAACCAGTCCTGTGAGTCCAGTTTTGGATTCCGCTGCTTCACTTCAGGTTTACTGTATCCCTTGGACCTTCTTATTGACGATGAAACACAGAAATTGCATCCGAATTTAATACAAAAGGCACAATGGCGACTTAAGTACAAGAGGACTGACACTCTCACTTTCTATGATTTGAACCTCTCCTGTGAGTCCAGTTTTAGATTCCGATGCTTCCCCTCAGGTTTACTGCATCCCTTGGACTTTCTTATTGACGATGAAACACAGAAATTGCATCCGAATTTAATACAAATGGCGCAATGCCGACTTAAGTACAAGAGGGCTGACACTCTCACTTTCTATGATTCGAACCTCTTCTGTGAGGTCAGATTTAGATTCCGATGCTTCACTTCAGGTTTACTGTATACCTTGGACCTTCTTATTGACGATGAAACACAGAAATTGCATCGGAATTAAATTCAAAAGGCACAATGCCGACCTAAGTAGAAGAGGACTGACACTCTCCCTTTCTATGATTTGAACCTCTTCTGTGAGTCCAGTTTTAGATTCCGATGCTTCACTTCAGGTTTACAGTATCCCTTGGACCTTCTTATTGACGATGAAACACAGAAATTGCATCCGAATTTAATACAAATGGCACAATGCCGACTTAAGTACAAGAGGACAGACACTCTCACTTACTATGATTCGAACCTCTCCTGTGAGGTCAGACTTAGATTCCGATGCTTCACTCCAGGTTTACTGTACACCTTGCACCTTCTCATTGATGAAGAAACACAGAAATTGCATCGGATTTAAATTCAAATCGCACAATGCCGACTTAAGTAGAAGAGGACTGACACTCTCACATTCTATGATTTGAACCTCTCCTGTGAGTCCAGTTTTAGATTCCGATGATTTACTTAAAGTTTACTGTATCCCTAGGACTTTCTTATTGACGATGAAACACAGAAATTGCATCCGAACTTAATACAAAAGGCACAATACCGAATTAGGTACAAGAGGAGAGACACTCTAACTTTCTATGATTTGAATCTCTCCTGTGAGTCCAGTTTTAGATTCCGATGCTTCACTTCAGTTTTACTGTATCCTTTGGACCATCTTATTGACGATGAAACACAGAAATAGCATCGGAATTAAATTCATAAGGCACAATGCCGACCTATGTAGAAGAGAACTGACACTCTCACTTTCTATGATTTGAACCTCTCCAGTGAGTCCAGTTTTAGATTCCGATGCTTCACTTCAGGTTTACTGTATACCTTGCACCTTCTTATTGAAGATGAAACACAGAGTTTGCATCCGAATTTAATACAAAAGGCACAATGCCGACTTAAATACAAGAGGACTGACACTCTAACTTTCTATGATTAGAACCTCTCCTGTGAGTATTGTTTTAGATTCCGATGCTTCACTTCAGGTTTACTGTATCCCTTGGACCTTCTTATTGACAATGAAACACAGAAATAGCATCGGAATTAAATTCAAAAGACACAATGCCGACTTAAGTAAAAGTGGACTGACACACTAACTTTTTATGATTTTAACCTCTACTGTGAGGCCAGTTTAAGATTCCGATGCTTCACTTCAGGTTTACTGTATCCCTTGGACCTTCTTATTGACGATGAAACACAGAAATTGCATCCGAATTTAATACAAATGGCACAATGTCGACTTAAGTACAAGAGGTCTGACACTCTCACTTTCTATGATTTGAACCTCTCCTGTGAGTCCGGTTTTCGATTCCGATGCATCACTTCAGGTTTACTGTATCCCTTGGTCCTTCTTATTGACGATGAAACACAGAGTTTGCATCCGAATATAATACAAAAGGCACAATGCCGACTTAAGTACAAGAGGACAGACACTCTAACTTTCTATGATTTGAACCAGTCCTGTGAGTCCAGTTTTGGATTCCGATGCTTCACTTCAGGTTTACTGTATCCCTTGGACCTTCTTATTGACGATGAAACACAGAAATTGCATCCGAATTTAATACAAAAGGCACAATGGCGACTTAAGTACAAGAGGACTGACACTCTCACTTTCTATGATTTGAACCTCTCCTGTGAGTCCAGTTTTAGATTCCGATGCTTCCCCTCAGGTTTACTGCATCCCTTGGACTTTCTTATTGACGATGAAACACAGAAATTGCATCCGAATTTAATACAAATGGCGCAATGCCGACTTAAGTACAAGAGGGCTGACACTCTCACTTTCTATGATTCGAACCTCTTCTGTGAGGTCAGATTTAGATTCCGATGCTTCACTTCAGGTTTACTGTATACCTTGGACCTTCTTATTGACGATGAAACACAGAAATTGCATCGGAATTAAATACAAAAGGCACAATGCCGACTTAAGTACAAGAGGACAGACACTCTAACTTTCTATGATTTGAACCTGTCCTGTGAGTCCAGTTTTGGATTCCGATGCTTCACTTCAGGTTTACTGTATCCCTTGGACCTTCTTATTGACGATGAAACACAGAAATTGCATCCGAATTTAATACAAAAGGCACAATGCCGACTTAAGTACAAGAGGACAGACACTCTAACTTTCTATGATTTGAACCTGTCCTGTGAGTCCAGTTTTGGATTCCGATGCTTCACTTCAGGTTTACTGTATCCCTTGGACCTTCTTATTGACGATGAAACACAGAAATTGCATCCGAATTTAATACAAAAGGCACAATGCCGACTTAAGTACAAGAGGACAGACACTCTAACTTCCTATGATTTGAACCTGTCCTGTGAGTCCAGTTTTGGATTCCGATGCTTCACTTCAGGTTTACTGTATCCCTTGGACCTTCTTATTGACGATGAAACACAGAAATTGCATCCGAATTTAATACAAAAGGCACAATGACGACTTAAGTACAAGAGGACTGACACTCTCACTTTCTATGATTTGAACCTCTCCTGTGAGTCCAGTTTTAGATTCCGATGCTTCCCCTCAGGTTTACTGCATCCCTTGGACCTTCTTATTGACGATGAAACACAGAAATTGCATCCGAATTTAATACAAATGGCGCAATGCCGACTTAAGTACAAGAGGGCTGACACTCTCACTTTCTATGATTCGAACCTCTCCTGTGAGGTCAGATTTAGATTCCGATGCTTCACTTCAGGTTTACTGTATCCCTCGGACCTTCTTATTGACGATGAAACACAGAAATTGCATCGGAATTAAATTCAAAAGGCACAATGCCGACCTAAGTAGAAGAGAACTGACACTCTCACTTTCTATGATTTGAACCTCTCCTGTGAGTCCAGTTTTAGATTCCGATGCTTCACTTCAGGTTTAGAGTATCCCTTGCACCTTCTTATTGACGATGAAACACAGAAATTGCATCCGAATTTAATACAAATGGCACAATGCCGACTTAAGTACAAGAGGACAGACACTCTCACTTTCTATGATTCGAACCTCTCCTGTGAGGTCAGATTTAGATTCCGATGCTTCACTCCAGGTTTACTGTACACCTTGCACCTTTTTATTGATGATGAAACACAGAAATTGCATCGGAATTAAATTCAAAAGGCACAATGCCGTCTTAAGTACAAGAGGACTGACTCTCTCACTTTCTATGATTTGACACTCTCCTGTGAGTCCAGTTTTAGATTCCGATGCTTCACTTCAGGTTTACTGTATCCCTTGGACCTTCTTATTGACGATGAAACACAGAGTTTGCATCCGAATTTAACACAAAAGGTACAATACCGACTTACGTACAAGAGGACAGACACTCTCACTTTCTATGATTCGAACCTCTCCTGTGAGGTCAGATTTAGATTCCGATGCTTCACTCCAGGTTTACTGTACACCTTGCACCTTCTTATTGACGATGAAACACAGAAATTGCATCGGATTTAAATTCAAAACGCACAATGCCGACTTAAGTAGAAGAGGACTGACACTCTCACTATCTATGATTTGAACCTCTCCTGTGAGTCCAGTTTTAGATTCCGATGCTCCACTTCAGGTTTACTGTAACCCTTGGACCTTCTTATTGACGATGAAACACAGAGTTTGCATCCGAATTTAATACAAAAGGCACAATGCCGACTTAAGTACAACAGGACAGACACTCTAACTTTCTATGATTTGAACCTGTCCTGTGAGTCCAGTTTTGGATTCCGATGCTTCACTTCAGGTTTACTGTATCCCTTGGTCCTTCTTATTGACGATGAAACACAGAAATTGCATCCGAATTTAATACAAAAGGCACAATGGCGACTTACGTACAAGAGGACTGACACTCTCACTTTCTATGATTTGAACCTCTCCTGTGACTCCAGTTTTAGATTCCGATGCTTCCCCTCAGGTTTTCTGCATCCCTTGGACCTTCTTATTGACGATGAAACACAGAAATTGCATCCGAATTTAATACAAATGGCACAATGTCGACTTAAGTACAAGAGGACTGACACTCTCACTTTCTATGATTTGAACCTCTCCTGTGAGTCCAGTTTTAGATTCCGATGCATCACTTCAGGTTTACTGTATACCTTGCACCTTCTTATAGACGATGAAATACAGAGTTTGCATCCGAATTTAATACAAAAGGCACAATGCCGACTTAAATACAAGAGGACTAACACTCTAACATTCTATGATTTGAACCTCTCCTGTGAGTCCAGTTTTGGATTCCGATGCTTCACTTCAGGTTTACTGTATACCTTGGACCTTGTTATTGACGATGTAACAAAGAAATTGCATCCGAATTTAATACAAGTGCCACAATGCCGACTTAAGTACAAGAGGACGGACACTCTCACTTTCTATGATTTGAACCTCTCCAGTGAGTCCAGTTTTAGATTCCGATGCTTCTCTTCAGTTTTACTGTATACCTTGCACCTTCTTATTGACGATGAAACACAGAAATTGCATCCGAATTCAATACAAAAGGCACAATGCCGACTTAAGTACAAGAGGACTGACATTCTAACTTTCTATGATTTGAACCTCTCCTGTGAGTCCAGTTTTAGAGTCCGATGCTTCACTTCAGGTTTACTGTATCCCTTGGACCTTCTTATTGACGATGACACACAGAAATTGCACCCGAATTTAATACAAAAGGCACAATACCAAATCAAGTACAAGAAGAGTGACACTCTAACTTTCTATGATTTGAACCTCTCCTGTGAGTCCAGTTTTAGATTCCGATGCTTCACTTCAGGTTTATTGTATCCCTTGGCCCTTCTTATTGACGATGAAACACATAAATTGCATCCAAATTTAATACAAATGCGACAACGCCGACTTAAGTACATGAGGACTGACACTCTCACTTTCTATGATTCTAACCTTTCCTGCGAGTCAAGTTTCTGATTCCGATGCTTCACTTCAGGTTTACTGTACCCCTTGGACCTTCTTATTGACGATGAAACCCAGAAATTGCACCCGAATTTAATACAAATGGCACAATGTCGACTTAAGTACAAGTGGACTGACACTCTCACTTTCTATGATTTGAACCTCTCCTGTGAGTCCAGTTTTAGATTCCGATGCTTCACTTCAGGTTTACTGTATCCCTTGGACCTTCTTATTGACGATAAAACACAGAAATTGCATCGGAATTAAACTCAAAACGCACAATGCCGACTTAAGTAAAAGAGGACTGACACTCTCACTTTCTATGATTTGAACCTCTCCTGTGAGTCCAGTCTTAGTTTACGATGCTTCACTCCATGTTTACTGTATACCTTGGACCTTCTTATTGACGATGAAACACAGAAATTGCATCTGAATTAAATTCACAAATCACAATGTCGCCTGAAGTACAAGATGACTGACACTCTAACTTTCTATGATTTGAACTCCTTCTGTGAGTCCAGTTTTAGATTCCGATGCTTCACTTCAGGTTTACTGTATTCCTTGCACCTTCTTATTGACGATGAAACACAGAGTTTGCATCCGAAATTAATACAAAGGCACAATGCCGACTTTAGTACAAGAGGACTGACACTCTAACTTTCTATGATTAGAACCTCTCCTGTGAGGCCTGTTTTAGATTCCGATGCTTCACTTCAGGTTTACTGTATCCCTTGGACCTTCTTATTGACAATGAAACACAGAAATAGCATCGGAATTAAATTCAAAAAGCACAATGCCGACTTAAGTAAAAGTGGACTGACACTCTAACTTTCTGTGATTTGAACCTCTACTGTGAGGCCAGTTTAAGATTCCGATGCTTCACTTCAGGTTTACTGTATCCCTTGGACCTTTTTAATGATGATGAATCACAGAAATTGCATCCGAATTAAATACAAATGGCACAATGTCGACTTAAGTACAAGAGGACTGACACTCTCACTTTCTATGATTTGAACTCCTTCTGTGAGTCCAGTTTTAGATTCCGATGCTTCACTTCAGGTTTACTGTATACCTTCCACCTTCTTATTGACGATGAAACACAGAAATTGCACCCGAATGTAATACAAAAGGCACAATGCCGACTTAAGTACAAGTGGAATGACATTCTAACTTTCTATGATTAGAACCTCTCCTATGAGTCCACTTTTAGATTCCGATGCTTCACTTCAGGTTTACTGTATCCCTTGGACCTTCTTATTGACAATGAAATACAGAAATAGCATCGGAATTAAATTCAAAAGGCACAATGCCGACTTAAGTAAAAGAGGACTGACACTCTCACTTTCTATGATTTGAACCTCTCCTGTGAGTCCAGTTTTAGATTCCGATGCTTCACTTCAGGTTTACTGTATCCCTTGGACCTTCTTATTGACGATGAAACACAGATATTGCATCCGAATTTAATACAAATGGCACAATGTCGACTTAAGTACAAGAGGACTGACACTGTCACTTTCTATGATTTGAACCTCTCCTGTGAGTCCAGTTTTAGATTCCGATGCTTCACTTCAGGTTTACTGTATACCTTGCGCCTTCTTAATGACGATGAAACACAGAAATTGCATCCGAATTTAATACAAAAGGCACAATGCCGACTTAAGTACAAGAGGACTGACATTCTAACTATCTATGATTTGAACCTCTCATGTGAGCCCAGTTTTAGATTCCGATGCGTCACTTCAGGTTTACTGTATCCCTTGGACCTTCTTATAGACAATGAAACACAGAAATAGCATCGGAATTAAATTCAAAAGGCACAATGCCGACTTGGGTATAAGAGGACTGACACTCTAACTTTCTATGATTTGCACCTCTCCTGTGAGTCCAGTTTTAGATTTCGATGCTTCACTTCAGGTTTACAGTATCCCTTGGACCTTCTTATTGACGATGAAACACAGAGATAGCATCCGAATTTAATACAAAAGGCACAATGGCGACTTAAGTACAAGAGGACTGACACTCTGTCTTTCTATCATTTGAACCTCTCCTGTGAGTCCAGTTTTAGATTCCGATGCTTCACTTCAGGTTTTCAGTATCCCTTGGACCTTCTTATTGACGATGAAACACAGAAATAGCATCCGAATTTAATACAAATGGCATAATGCCGACTTAAGTACAAGAGGACAGACACTCTCACTTTCTACGATTCGAACCTCTCCTGTGAGGTCAGATTTAGATTCCGATGCTTCACTCCAGGTTTACTGTACACCTTGCACCTTCTTATTGATGATGAAACACAGAAATTGCATCGGAACTAAATTCAGAATGCACAATGCCGTCTTAAGTACAAGAGGACTGACACTCTCACTTTCTATGATTTGACCCTCTCCTGTGAGTCCAGTTTTAGATTCCGATGCTTCACTTCAGGTTTACTGTATCCCTTGGACCTTCTAATTGACGATGAAACACAGAGTTTGCATCCGAATTAAACACAAAAGGTACAATACCGACTTAAGTACAAGAGGACAGACACTCTCACTTTCTATGATTCGAACTTCTCCTGTGAGGTCAGATTTAGATTCCGATGCTTCACTCCAGGTTTACTGTACACCTTGCACCTTCTTATTGACGATGAAACACAGAAATTGGATCGGATTTAAATTCAAAACGCACAATGCCGACTTAAGTAGAAGAGGACTGACACTCTCACTTTCTATGATTTGAACCTGTCCTGTGAGTCCAGTTTTGGATTCCGATGCTTCACTTCAGGTTTACTGTATCCCTTGGACCTTCTTATTGACGATGAAACACACAAATTGCATCCGAATTTAATACAAAAGGCACAATGGCGACTTAAGTACAAGAGGTCTGACACTCTCACTTTCTATGATTTGAACCTCTCCTGTGAGTCCAGTTTTAGATTCCGATGCATCCCCTCAGGTTTACTGCATCCCTTGGACCTTCTTATTGACGATGAAACACAGAGTTTGCATCCGAATTTAATACAAAAGGCACAATGCCGACTTAAGTTCAAGACGACTGACACTCTAACTTTCTATGATTTGAACCTCTCCTGTGAGTCCAGTTTTAGATTCCGAAGCTTTACTTAAGGTTTACTGTATCCCTTGGACCTTCTTATTGATGATGAAACACGGAAATTACATCCGAATTTAATACAAAAGGGACAATACCGACTTAAGTACAAGATGAGTGACACTCTAGTTTTCTATGATTGGAATCTCTCCTGTGAGTTCAGTTTTAGATTCCGATGCTTCACTTCAGGTTTACTGTATCCTTTGGACCTTCTTATTGACGATGAAACACAGAAATTGCATCGGAATTAAATTCAAAATGCACAATAACGACTTAACTACATGAGGACAGTCACTCTCACATTCTATGATTTGAACCTCTCCTATGAGTCCAATTTTAGATCCCGATGCTTCTCTTCAGGTTTACTGTATCCCTTGGACCTTTTTATTGACGATGAAACACAGAGTTTGCATCCAAATTTAATAAAAAAGGTACATTGCCGACTTAAGTACAAGGGGACTGACGCTCTTACTTTCTATGATTTGAACCTCTCCTGTGAGTCCAGTTTTAGATTCTGATGTTTCACTTCAGGTTTACTGTACTCCTTGGACCGTCTTATTGACTATGAAACACAGGAATTGCATCCGAATTTAATACAAATGGCACAATGCCAACTTAAGTACAAAAGGACTGACACTCTCTCTTTCTATGATTTGAACCTCTCCTGTGAGTCTGGTTTTAAATTCCGATGCTTCACTTCAGGTTTACTGTATACCTTGCACCTTCTTATTGACGATGAAACATAGAAATTGCATCCTAATTTAATGCAAAATCCACAATGCCGACTTAAATAAAGGAGGAATAACACTCTAACATTCTATGATTTGAACCTGTCCTGTGAGTCCAGTTCTAGATTCCGATGCTTCACTGCAGGTTTACTGTATCCCTTGGACCTTCTTATTGACGAAGATAACACAGAAATTGCATCCGAATTTAATACAAATGGCACAATGTCGACTTAAGTACAAGAGGACTGACACTCTCACTTTCTATGATTTGAACCTCTCCTGTGAGTCCAGTTTTAGATTCCGATGCTTCCCTTCAGGTTTTCAGTATACCGTGCACCTTCTTATTGACGATGAAACACAGAAATTACATCCGAATTTAATACAAAAGGCACAATGCCGACTTAAGTAAAAGAGGACTGACACTCTAACTTTCTATGAGTTGAACCTCTCCTGTGAGTCCAGTTTTAGATTCCGATGCTTCACTTCAGGTTTACTGTATCCCTTGGACCTTCTTATTGACGATGAAATACAGAAATTGCATCCGAATTTAATACAAAAGGCACTATGCCTACTTAAGTAAAAGAGGACTGACACTCTAACATTCTATGATTTGAACCACTCCTGTGAGACCAGTTTTAGATTCCGATGCTTCACTTCAGGTTTACTGTATCCCTTGGACCTTCTTATTGACAATGAAACACAGAAATTGCATCCGAATTTAATACAAAAGGCACAATACCGACTCAAGTACATGAGGAGTGACACTCTCACTTTCTATGATTTGAACCTCTCCTGTGAGTCCAGTTTTAGATTTCGATGCTTCGCTTCAGTTTTACTGTATCCCTTGGACCTTCTTATTGACGATGAAACACAGAAATTACATCCTAATTTTATACAAAAGGTACAAAGCCGACTTAAGTACAAGAGGACATACACTCTTACTTTCTATGATTTGAACCTCTTCTGTGAGTCCAGTTTGAGATTCCGATGTTTCACTTCAGGTTTACTGTATTCCTTGGACCATCTTATTGACTATGAAACACAGGAATTGCATCCGAATTTAATACAAATGGCACAATGCCAACTTAAGTACAAGAGGACTGACACTCTCTCTTTCTATGATTTGAACCTCTCCTGTGAGTCCGGTTTTAAATTCCGATGCTTCACTTCAGGTTTACTGTATACCTTGCACCTTCTTATTGACGATGAAACATAGAAATTGCATCGGAATTTAATGCAAAAGCCACAATGCCGACTTAATTAAAAGAATACTAACACTCTAACTTTCTATGATTTGAACCTCTCATGTGAGTCCAGTTTTAGATTCCGATGCTTCACTTCAGGTTTACTGTATCCCTTGGACCTTCTTACTGACGATGAAACACAGAAATTGCATCCGAATTTAATACAAATGGCACAATGTCGACTTAAGTACAAGAGGACTGACACTCTCACTTTCTATGATTTGAACCTCTCCTGTGAGTCCAGTTTTAGATTCCGATGCTTCACTTCAGATTTACAGTATACCTTGCACCTTCTTATTGACTATGAAACACAGAAATTGCATCCGAATTTAATACAAAAGGCACAATGCCGACTTAAGTACAAGAGGACTGACATTATAACTTTCTGTGATTTGTACCTCTCCTGTGAGTCCAGTTTTAGTTTCCGATGCTTCACTTAAGGTTTACTGTATCCCTTGGACCTTCTTATTGACGATGAAACACAGAAATTGCATCTGAATTTAATACAAAAGGCACAATACCGACTCAAGTACCAGAGGAGTGACACTCTAATTTTCAATGATTTGAATCTCTCCTGTGAGTCCAGTTTTAGACTCCAATGCTTCACTTCAGGTTTACTGTATCCCTTGGACCTTCTTATTCACGATGAAAAACAGAAATTGCATCGGAATTAAATTCAAAAGGCACAATGCCGACCTAAGTAGAAGAGGACTGACACCCTCACTTTCTATGATTTGAACCTCTCCTGTGTGTCCAGTTTTAGATTCTGATGCTTCACTTCAGGTTTACAGTATACCTTGCACCGTCTTATTGACGATGAAACACAGAAATTGCATCAGAATTAAATACAAATGCACAATGCCAACTTAAGTACAAGAGGACTGACATTCTAACTTTCTATGATTTGAACCTCTCCTGTGAGTCCAGTTTTAGTTTCCGATGCTTCACTTCAGGTTTATTGTATACCTTGCTCCTTCTTATTGACGATGAGACACAGAAATTGCATCCGAATTTAATACAAAAGGCACAATGGCGACTTAAGTACAAGACTACTGACACTCTCAATTTCTATGATGTGAACCTCTCCTGTGAGTCCAGTTTCAGATTCCGATGCTTCACTTCAGGTTTACTGCATACCTTGCACCATCTTATTGACGATGAAACAAAGAAATTGCATCGGAATTAAATTCAAAATGCACAATACCGACTTAAGTGCATGAGGAATGACACTCTCACTTTCTGTGATTTGAACCTCTCCTATGAGTCCAGTTTTAGATCCCGATGCTTCACTTCAGGTTTACTGTATCCCTTGGACCTTTTTATTGACGAAGAAACACAGAGTTTGCATCCAAATTTAATACAAAAGATACAATGCCGACTTAAGTACAAGAAAACATACACTTTTACTTTCTATGATTTGAACCTCTCCTGTGAGTCCAGTTTTAGATTCCGATGTTTCACTTCAGGTTTACTGTATTCCTTGGACCATCTTATTGACTATGAAACACAGGAATTGCATCCGAATTTAATACAAATGGCACAATGCCAACTTAAGGACTAGAGGACTGACACTCTCTCTTTCTATGATCTGAACCTCTCCTGTGAGTCCGGTTTTAAATTCCGATGCTTCACTTCAGGTTTACTGTATACCTTGCACGTTCTTATTGACGATGAAACATAGAAATTGCTTCGGAATTTAATGCAAAAGCCACAATGCTGACTTAAATAAAAGAGGACTAACACTCTAACTTTCTATGATTTGAACCTCTCATGTGAGTCCAGTTTTAGATTCCGATGCTTCACTTCAGGTTTACTGTATCCCATGGACCTTCTTATTGACGATGAAACACAGAAATTGCATCCGAATTTAATACAAATGCACAATGTCGACTTAAGTATAAGAGGACTGACACTCTCACTTTCTATGATTTGAACCTCTCCTGTGAGTCCAGTTTTAGATTCCGATGCTTCACTTCAGGTTTACAGTATACCTTGCACCTTCTTATTGACGATGAAACACAGAAATTGCATCCGAATATAATACAAAAGGCACAATGCCGACATAAGTACAAGAGGACTGACATTCTAACTTTCTATGATTTGAACCTCTCCTGTGAGTCCAGTTTTAGTTTCCGATGCTTGACTTCAGGTTTACTGTATCCCTTGGACCTTCTTATTGACGATGAAACACAGAAATTGCATCGGAATTTAATACAAAAGGCACAATGCCGACTTAAGTAAAAGAGGACTGACACTCTAACATTCTATGATTTGAACCTCTCCTGCGAGTCCAGTTTTAGATTCCGATGCTTCACTTAAGGTTTACTGTATCCCTTGGACCTTCTTATTGACGATGAAACACAGAAATTGCATCCGAATTTAATACAAAAGGCACAATACCGACTCTAGTACCAGAGGAGTGACACTCTAATTTTCAATGATTTGAATCTCTCCTGTGAGTCGAGTTTTAGACTCCGATGCTTCACTTAAGGTTTACTGTATCCCTTGGACCTTCTTATTGACGATGAAACACAGAAATTGCATCGGAATTAAATTCAAAAGGCATAATGCCGACCTAAGTAGTAGAGGACTGACACTCTCACTATCTATGATTTGAACCTCTCCTGTGAGTCCAGTTTTACATTCTGATGCTTCACTTCAGGTTTACAGTATACCTTGCACCTTCTTATTGACGATGAAACACAGAAATTGCATCCGAATTTAATACAAAAGGCACAATGCCGACTTAAGTACAAGAGGACTGAAATTCTAATTTTCTATGATTTGAACCTCTCCTGTGAGTCCAGTTTTAGTTTCCGATGCTTCACTTCAGGTTTACTGTATCCCTGGGACCTTCTTATTGACGATGAAACACAGAAATTGCATCCGAATTTAATACAAAAGGCACAATGCCGACTTAAGTAAAAGAGGACTGACACTCTAACCTTCTATGATTTGAACCTCTCATGTGAGTCCAGTTTTAGATTCCGATGCTTCACTTCAGGTTTACAGTATACCTTGCACCATCTTATTGACGATGAATCACAGAAATTGCATCCGAATTTAATACAAAAATCACACTGCCGACTTAAGTACAAGAGGACTGACATTCTAACTTTCTGTGATTTGAACCTCTCCTGTGAGTCCAGTTTTAGTTTCCGATGCTTCACTTCAGGTTTACTGTATCCCTTGGACCTTCTTATTGACGATGAAACACAGAAATTGCATCCGAATTTAATACAAAAGGCACAATGCCGACTTAAATACAAGAGGACTGACACTCTAACATTCTATGATTTGAACTTCTCCTGCGAGTCCAGTCTTAGATTCCGATTCTTCACTTAAGGTTTACTGTATCCTTTGCACCTTCTCTTTGACGATGAAAAGCAGAAAATGCATCGGAATTAAATTCAAAAGGCACAATGCCGACCTAAGTAGAAGTGGACTGAATCTCTCATTTTCTATGATTTGAACCTCTCCTGTGGGTCCAGTTTTAGATTCCGATGTTTCACTTCAGGTTTACTGTATACCTTGCACCTTCTTACTGACGATGAAACACAGAAATTGCATCGGAAATAAATTCAAAAGACACAATGCCGACTTAAGTACAAGAGGACTGACACTCTCACTTTCTATGATGTGAACCTCTCCTGTGAGTCCAGTTTTAGATTCCGATGCTTCCCTTCAGGTTTACAGTATACCGTGCACCTTCTTATTGACGATGAAACACAGAAATTACATCCGAATTTAATACAAAAGGCACAATGCCGACTTAAGTAAAAGAGGACTGACACTCTAACATTCTATGATTTGAACCACTCCTGTGAGACCAGTTTTAGATTCCGATGCTTCACTTCAGGTTTACTGTATCCCTTGGACCTTCTTATTGACAATGAAACACAGAAATTGCATCCGAATTTAATACAAAAGGCACATTGGCGACTTAAGTACAAGTCTACTGACACTCTCAGTTTCTATGATGTGAACCTCTCCTGTGAGTCCAGTTTCAGATTCCGATGCTGGACTTCAGGTTTACAGTATACCTTGCACATTCTCATTGACGATGAAACACAGAAATTGCATCCGTATTTAATACAAAAGGCACAAAGCCGACTTAAGTACAAGAGGAATGACATTCTAACATTCTATGATTTGAACCTCTCCTGTGAGTCCAGTTTTAGTTTCCGATGCTTCACTTCAGGTTTACTGTATCCCTGGGACCTTCTTATTGACGATGAAACACAGAAATTGCATCCGAATTTAATACAAAAGGCACAATGCCGACTTAAGTAAAAGAGGACTGACACTCTAACATTCTATGATTTGAACCTCTCATGTGAGTCCAGTTTTAGATTCCGATGCTTCACTTCAGGTTTACTGTATCCCTTGGACCTACTTATTGACGATGAAACACAGAAATTGCATCCGAATTTAATACAAATGGCACAATGTCGACTTAAGTACAAGAGGACTGACACTCTCACTTTCTATGATTTGAACCTCTCCTGTGAGTCCAGTTTTAGATTCCGATGTTTCACTTCAGGTTTACAGTATACCTGCACCTTCTTATTGACGATGAAACACAGAAATTGCATGCGAATGTAATACAAAAAGCACAATGCCGACTTAAGTACAAGAGGACTGACATTCTAACTTTCTATGATTTGAACCTCTCCTGTGAGTCCAGTTTTAGTTTCCGATGCTTCACTTCAGGTTTACTGTATCCCTTGGACCTTCTTATTGACGATGAAACACAGAAATTGCATCCGAATTTAATACAAAAGGCACAATGCGGACTTAAGTAAAAGAGGACTGACACTCTAACATTTTATGATTTGAACCTCTCCTGTGAGTCCAGTTTTAGATTCCGATGCTTCACTTCAGGTTTACAGTATACCTTGCACTTTCTTATTGACGATGAAACACAGAAATTGTATCCGAATTTAATACAAAAGGCACAATGCCGACTTAAGTACAAGAGGACTGACATTCTAACTTACTATGATTTGAACCTCTCCTGTGAGTCCAGTTTTAGTTTCCGATGCTTCACTTCAGATTTACTGTATCCCTTGGACCTTCTTATTGACGATGAAACACAGAAATTGCATCCAAATTTAATACAAAAGGCACAATGCCGACTTAAGTAAAAGAGGACTGACACTCTAACATTCTATGATTTGAACCTATCCTGCGAGTCCAGTTTTAGATTCCGATGCTTCACTTAAGGTTTACTGTATCCCTTGGACTTTCTTATTGACGATGAAACACAGAAATTGCATCCGAATTTAATACAAAAGGCACAATACCGACTCAAGTACCAGAGGAGTGACACTCTAATTTTCAACGATTTGAATCTCTCCTGTGAGTCCAGTTTTAGACTCCGATGCTTCACTTCAGGTTTACTGTATCCCTTGGACCTTCTTATTGACGATGAAACACAGATATTGCATCGGAATTAAATTCCAAAGACACAATGCCGACCTAAGTAGAAGATGACTGACACTCTCACTTTCTATGATTTGAACCTCTCCTGTGAGTCCAGTTTTAGATTCTGATGCTTCACTTCAGGTTTACAGTTTACCGTGCACCTTCTTATTGACGATGAAACACAGAAATTGCATCCGAATTTAATACAAAAGGCACAATGCCGACTTAAGTACAAGAGGACTGACATTCTAACTTTCTATGATTTGAACCTCTCCTGTGAGTCCAGTTTTAGTTTCCGATGCTTCACTTCAGGTTTACTGCACCCCTGGGACCTTCTTATTGACGATGAAACACACAAATTGCATCCGAATTTAATACAAAAGGCACAATGCCGACTTAAGTAAAAGAGGACTGACACACTAACATTCTATGATTTGAACCTCTCATGTGAGTCCAGTTTTAGATTCCGATGCTTCACTTCAGGTTTATTGTATCCCTTGGACCTACTTATTGACGATGAAACACAGAAATTGCATCCGAATTTAATACAAATGGCACAATGTCGACTTAAGTACAAGAGGACTGACATTCTAACTTTTTGTGATTTGAAACTCTCCTGTGAGTCCAGTTTTAGTTTCCGATGCTTCACTTCAGGTTTACTGTATCCCTTGGACCTTCTTATTGACGATGAAACACAGAAATTGCATCCGAATTTAATACAAAAGGCACAATGCCGACTCAAGTAAAAGAGGACTGAGACTCTAACATTCTATGTTTTGAACTACTCCTGCGAGTCCAGTCTTAGATTCCGATGCTTCACTTAAGGTTTACTGTATCCTTTGCACCTTCTTTTTGACGATGAAACGCAGAAAATGCATCGGAATTAAATTCAAAAGGCACAATGCCGACCTAAGTAGAAGGGACTTACACTCTCATTTTCTATGATTTGAACCTCTCCTGTGAGTCCAGTTTTAGATTCCGATGTTTCACTTGAGGTTTACTGTATACCTTGCACCTTCTTATTGACGATGAAACACAGAAATTGCATCGGAAATAAATTCAAAAGACACAATGCCGACTTAAGTACAAGAGGACTGACACTCTCACTTTCTGTGATGTGAACCTCTCCTGTGAGTCCAGTTTTAGATTCCGATGCTTCACTTCAGGTTTACTGTATCCCTTGGACCTGCTTATTGACGATGAAACACAAAAATTGCATCCGAATTTAATACAAAAGGCACAATGCCGACTTAAGTAAAAGAGGACTGACACTCTAACATTCTATGATTTGAACCTCTCCTGTGAGTCCAGTTTTAGATACCGATGCTTCACTTCAGGTTTACAGTATACCTTGCACCTTCTTATTGACGATGAAACACAGAAATTGCATCCGAATTTAATACGAAAGGCACAATGCCGACTTAAGTACAAGAGGACTGACATTCTAACATTCTATGATTTGAACCTCTCCTGTGAGTCCAGTTTTAGTTTCCGATGCTTCACTTAAGGTTTACTGTATCCCTTGGACCTTCTTATTGACGATGAAACACAGAAATTGCATCCGAATTTAATACAAAAGGCACAATACCGACCCAAGTACCAGAGGAGTGACACTCTAATTTTCAATGATTTGAATCTCTCCTGTGAGTCCAGTTTTAGACTCCGATGCTTCACTTCAGGTTTACTGTATCCCTTGGACCTTCTTATTGACGATGAAACACAGAAATTGCATCGGAATTAAATTCAAAAGTCACAATGCCGACCTAAGTAGAAGAGGACAGACACTCGCACTTTCTATGATTTGAACCTCTCCTGTGAGTCCAGTTTTAGATTCTGATGCTTCACTTCAGGGTTACAGTATACCTTGCACCTTCTTATTGACGATGAAACACAGAAATTGCATCCGAATTTAATACAAAAGGCACAATGCCGACATAAGTACAAGAGGACTGACATTCTAACTTTCTATGATTTGAACCTCTCCTGTGAGACAAGTTTTAGTTTCCGATGCTTCACTTCAGGTTTACTGTATCCATGGGACCTTCTTATTGACGATGAAACACAGAAATTGCATCCGAATTAAATGCAAAAGGCACAATGCCGACTTAAGTAAAAGAGGACTGACACTCTAACATCTATGATTTGAACCTCCCATGTGAGTCCAGTTTTAGTTTCCGATGCTTCACTTCAGGTTTACTGTATCCCTTGGACCTTCTTATTGACGATGAAACACAGAAATTGCATCCGAATTTAATACAAAAGGCACAATGCCGACTCAAGTAAAAGAGGACTGACACTCTAACATTCTATGATTTGAACTTCTCCTGCGAGTCCAGTCTTAGATTCCGATGCTTCACTTAAGGTTTACTGTATCCTTTGCACCTTCTTTTTGACGATGAAAAGCAGAAAATGCATCGGAATTACATTCAAAAGGCACAATGCCGACCTAAGTAGAAGTGGACTAGCACTCTCATTTTCTATGATTTGAACCTCTCCTGTGAGTCCAGTTTTAGATTCCGATGTTTCACATCAGGTTTACTGTATACCTTGCACCTTCTTATTGACGATGAAACACAGAAATTGCATCGGAAAAAAATTCAAAAGACACAATGCCGACTTAAGTACAAGAGGACTGACACTCTCACTTTCTATGATGTGAACTTCTCCTGTGAGTCCAGTTTTAGATTCCGATGCTTCACTTCAGGTTTACTGTATCCCTTGGACCTGCTTATTGACGATGAAACACAGAGTTTGCATCCGAATTTAATACAAGAGGTACAATTGCGACTTAAGTACAAGAGGACTGACCCTCTAACTTTCTATGATTTGAACCTCTCCTGTGAGACCAGTTTTAGATTCCGATGCTTCACTTCAGGTTTACTGTATACCTTGCTCCTTCTTATTGACGATGAGACACAGAAATTGCAACCGAATTTAATACAAAAGGCACAATGCCGACATAAGTACAAGAGGACTGACATTCTAACTTTCTATGATTTGAACCTCTCATGTGAATCCAATTTAGGATTCCGATGCTTCACTTCAGGTTTACTGTATCCCTTGGACGTTGTTATTGACGATGAAACACAGAAATTGCTCCCCAATTTCATACAAAAGCACAATACCGACTCAAGTACAACAGGAGTGACACTCTAACTTTCTATGATTTGAACCTCTCCTGTGAGTCCAGTTTTAGATTCCGATGCTTCACTTCAGGTTTATTGTATCCCTTGGACCTTCTTATTGACGATGAAACACAGAAATTGCATCCGAATTTAATTCAAAAATCACAATGCCGACTTAAGTACAAAAGGACTGACACTCTAACTTTCTATGATTTGAACCTTTCCTGTAAGTCCAGTTTTAGATTCCGAAGCTTCACTTCAGGTTTACTGTATCCCTTGGACCTTCTTATTGACGATGAAACACAGAAATTGTATCCGAATTCATTACAAAAGGCACATTGGCGACTTAAGTACAAGTCTACTGACACTCTCAATTTCTATGATGTGAACCTCTCCTGTGAGTCCAGTTTCAGATTCCGATGCTTCACTTCAGGTTTACAGTATACCTTGCACATTCTTATTGACGATGAAACATAGAAATTGCATCCGTATTTAATACAAAAGGCACAATGCCGACTTAAGTACAAGAGGACTGACATTCTAACTTTCTATGATTTGAACCTCTCCTGTGAGTCCAGTTTTAGTTACCGATGCTTCACTTCAGGTTTACTGTATCCCTGGGTACTTCTTATTGACGATGAAACACAGAAATTGCATCCGAAATTAATACAAAAGGCACAATGCCGACTTAAGTAAAAGAGGACTGACACTCTAACATTCTATGATTTGAACCTGTCATGTGAGTCCAGTTTTAGATTCCGATGCTTCACTTCAGGTTTACTGTATCCCTTGGACCTACTTATTGACGATGAAACACAGAAATTGCATCCGAATTTAATACAAATGGCACAATGTCGACTTAAGTACAAGAGGACTGACACTCTCACTTTCTATGATTTGAACCTCTCCTGTGAGTCCAGGTTTAGATTCCGATGCTTCACTTCAGGTTTACAGTATACCTTGCACCTTCTTATTGACGATGAAACACAGAAATTGCATCCGAATGTAATACAAAAGGCACAATGCCGACTTAAGTACAAGAGGACTGACATTCTAACTTTCTATGATTTGAACCTCTCCTGTGAGTCCAGTTTTAGTTTCCGATGCTTCACTTCAGGTTTACTGTATCCCTGGGACCTTCTTATTGACGATGAAACACAGAAATTGCATCCGAATTTAATACAAAAGGCACAATGCCGACTTAAGTAAAAGAGGACTGACACTCTAACATTTTACGATTTGAACCTCTCCTGTGAGTCCAGTTTTAGATTCCGATGCTCTACTTCAGGTTTACAGTATACCTTGCTCCTTCTTATTGGCGATGAAACACAGAAATTGCATCCGAATTTAATACAAAAGGCACAATGCCGACTTAAGTACAAGAGGACTGAAATTCTAACTTTCTATGATTTGAACCTCTCCTGTGAGTCCAGTTTTAGTTTCCGATGCTTCACTTCAGGTTTACTGTATCCCTTGGACCTTCATATTGACGATGAAACACAGAAATTGCATCCGAATTTAATACAAAAGGCACAATGCCGACTTAAGTAAAAGAGGACTGACACTCTAAAATTCTATGATTTGAACCTCTCCTGCGAGTCCAGTTTTAGACTCCGATGCTTCACTTCAGGTTTACTGTATCCCTTGGACCTTCTTATTGACGATGAAACACAGAACTTGCATCGGAATTAAATTCCAAAGGCACAATGCCGACTTAAGTAAAAGAGGACTGACACTCTAACATTCTATGATTTGAACCTCTCCTGTGAGTCCAGTTTTAGATTCCGATGCTTCACTTCAGGTTTACAGTATACCTTGCACCTTCTTATTGACGATGAAACACAGAAATTGCATCCGAATTTAATACAAAAGGCACAATACCGACTCAAGTACCAGAGGAGTGACACTCTAATTTTCAATGATTTGAATCTCTCCTGTGAGTCCAGTTTTAGACTCCGATGCTTCACTTCAGGTTTTCTGTTTCCCTTGGACCTTCTTGTTGACGATGAAACACAGAAATTGCATCGGAATTAAATTCAAAAGGCACAATGCCGACCTAAGTAGAAAAGGACTGACACTCTCACTTTCTATGATTTGAACCTCTCCTGTGAGTCCAGTTTTAGATTCTGATGCTTCACTTCAGGTTTACAGTATACCTTGCACCTTCTTATTGACGATGAAACACTGAAATTGCATCCGAATTTAATACAAAAGGCACAATGCCGACTTAAGTACAAGAGGACTGACATTCTAACTTTCTATGATTTGAACCTCTCCTGTGAGACCAGTTTTAGTTTCCGATGATTCACTTCAGGTTTACTGTATCCCTGGGACCTTCTTATTGACGATGAAACACAGAAATTGCATCCGAATTTAATGCAAAAGGCACAATGCCGACTTAAGTAAAAGAGGACAAACACACTAACATTCTATGATTTGAACCTCCCATGTGAGTCCAGTTTTAGATTCCGATGCTTCACTTCAGGTTTACTGTATCCCTTGGACCTTCTTATTGACGATGAAACACAGAAATTGCATCCGAATTTAATACAAATGGCACAATGTCGACTTAAGTACAAGAGGACTGACACTCTCACTTTCTATGATTTGAACCTCTCCTGTGAGTCCAGTTTTAGATTCCGATGCTTCACTTCAGGTTTACAGTATACCTTGCACCTCCTTATTGACGATGAATCACAGAAATTGCATCCGAATTTAATACAAAAATCACAATGCCGACTTAGGTACAAGAGGACTGACATTCTAACTTTCTGTGATTTGAACCTCTCCTGTGAGTCCAGTTTTAGTTTCCGATACTTCACTTCAGGTTTACTGTATCCCTTGGACCTTCTTATTGACGATGAAAAACAGAAATTGCATCCGAATTTAATACAAAAGGCACAATGCCGACTCAAGTAAAAGAGGACTGACACTCTAACATTCAATGATTTGAACTTCTCCTGCGAGTCCAGTCTTAGATTCCGATGCTTCACTTAAGGTTTACTGTATCCTTTGCACCTTCTTTTTGACGATGAAACGCAGAAAATGCATCGGAATTAAAGTAAAAAGGCACAATTCCGACCTAAGTAGAAGTGGACTGACACTTTCATTTTCTATGATTTGAACCTCTCCTGTGAGTCCAGTTTTAGATTCCGATGCTTCACTTCAGGTTTACTGTATACCTTGCACCTTCTTATTGACGATGAAACACAGAAATTGCATCGCAAAAAAATTCAAAAGACACAATGCCGACTTATGTACAAGAGGACTGACACTCTCACTTTCTATGATGTGAACCTCTCCTGTGAGTCCAGTTTTAGAATCCGATGCTTCACGTCAGGTTTACTGTATCCCTTGGACCGGCTTATTGACGATGAAACACAGAGTTTGCATCCGAATTTAATACAAAAGGTACAATGGCGACGTAAGTACAAGAGGACTGACACTCTAACTTTCTATGAATAGAACCTCTCCTGTGAGACCAGTTTTAGATTCCGATGCTTCACTTCAGGTTTACTGTATACCTTGCTCCTTCTTATTGACGATGAGACACAGAAATTGCATCCGAATTTAATACAAAAGGCACAATGCCGACTTAAGTACAAGTGGACTGACGTTCTAACTTTCTATGATTTGAACCTCTCATGTGAATCCAATTTTAGATTCCGATGCTTCACTTCAGGTTTACTGTATCCCTTGGACATTCTTATTGACGATGAAACGCAGAAATTGCTCCCCAATTTAATACAAAAGCACAATACCGACTCAAGTACAACAGGAGTGACACTCTAACATTCTATGATTTGAACCTCTCCTGTGAGTCCAGTTTTAGATTCCGATGCTTCACTTCAGGTTTACTGTATCCCTTCGACCTTCTTATTGACGATGAAACACAGAAATTGCATCCGAATTAAATTCAAAAATCACAATGCCGACTTAAGTACAAAAGGACTGACACTCTAACTTTCTATGATTTGAACTTTTCCTGTGAGTCCAGTTTTAGATTCCGAAGCTTCACTTCAGGTTTACTGTATCCCTTGGACCTTCTTATTGACGATGAAACACAGAAATTGCATCCGTATGTAATACAAAAGGCACAATGGCGACTTAAGTACAAGTCTACTGACACTCTCAATTTCTATGATGTGAACCTCTCCTGTGAGTCCAGTTTCAGAATCCGATGCTTCACTTCAGGTTTACTGCATACCTTGCACCATGTTATTGACGATGAAACACAGAAACTGCATCGGAATTAAATTCAAAATGCACAATACCGACTTAAGTACAAGAGGACTGACACTCTCACTTTCTGTGATTTGAACCTCTCCTAAGAATCCAGTTTTAGATCCCGATGCATCACTTCAGGTTTACTGTATCCCTTGGACCTTTTTATTGACGATGATACACTGAGTTTGCATCCAAATTTAATACATAAGGTACAATGCCGACTTAAGTACAAGAGGACATACACTCTTACTTTCTATGATTTGAACCTCTCCTGTGAGTCCAGTTTTAGATTCCGATGTTTCACTTCAGGTTTATTGTATTCCTTGGACCATCTTATTGACTATGAAACACAGGAATTGCATCCGAATTTAATACAAATGGATTATTTGCCAACTTAAGTACAAGAGGACTGACACTCTCTCTTTCTATGATTTGAACCTCTCCTGTGAGTATGGTTTTAAATTCCGATGCTTCACTTAAGGTTTGCTGTATCCCTTGGACCTTCTTATTGACGATGAAACACAGAAATGGCATCCGAATTTAATACAAAAGGCACAATACCGACTTAAGTACAAGAGGCCTGACACCCTCACTTCCTATGATTTGAACCTCTCCTGTGAGTCCAGTTTTACATTCCGATGCTTTACTTCAGGTTTACTGTATCGCTTGGGCCTTCTTATTGATGATGAAACACAGAAATTGCATCCGAATTTAATACAAATGCTACAATGCCGACTCAAGTACAAGAGTACTGACACTCTCACTTTCTATGATTTGAACCTCTCCTGTGAGTCCAGTTTTAGTGTCCGATGCTTCACTTCAGGTTTACTGTATCCCTTGCACCTTCTTATTGACGATGAAACACAGAAATTACATCCGAATTTAATACAAAAGGCACAATGCCGACTTAAGTACAAGAGGACTGACATTCTAACTTTCTATGATTTGAACCTCTCCCTTGAGTCCAGTTTTAGTTTCCGATGCTTCACTTCAGGTTTACTGTATCCCTGGGACCTTCTTATTGACGATGAAACACTGAAATTGCATCCGAATTTAATACAAAAGGCACAATGCCGACTTAAGTAAAAGAGGACTGACACTCTAACATTCTATGATTTGAACCTCTCATGTGAGTCCAGTTTTAGATTCCGATGCTTCACTTCAGGTTTACTGTATCCCTTGGACCTACTTATTGACGATGAAATACAGAAATTGCATCCGAAATTAATACAAATGGCACAATGTCGACTTAAGTACAAGAGGACTGACACTCTCACTTTCTATGATTTGAACCTCTCCTGTGAGTCCAGTTTTTGATTCCGATGCTTCACTTCAGGTTTACAGTATTCCTTGCACCTTCTAACTGACGATGAATCACAGAAATTGCATCCGAATGTAATACAAAAGGCACAATGCAGACTTAAGTACAAGAGGACTGACATTCTAACTTTCTAAGATTTGAACCTCTCCTGTGAGTCCAGTTTTAGTTTCCGATGCTTCACTTCAGGTTTACTGTATCCCTTGGACCTTCTTATTGACGATGAAACACAGAAATTGCATCCGAATTTAATACAAAAGGCACAATGCCGACTTAAGTACAAGAGGACTGACATTCTAACTTTCTATGATTTGAACCTCTCCTGTGAGTCCAGTTTTAGTTTCCGATGCTTCACTTCAGGTTTACTGTATACCTTGCTCCTTCTTATTGACGATGAGCCACAGAATTTGCATCCGAATTTAATACAAAAGGCACAATGCCGACTTAAGTACAAGAGGACTGACATTCTAACTTTCTATGATTTGAACCTCTCATGTGTATCCAATTTTAGATTCCGATGCTTCACTTCAGGTTTACTGTATCCCTTGGACATTCTTATTGACGATGAAACGCAGAAATTGCTCCCCAATTTAATACAAAAGCACAATACCGACTCAGGTACAACAGGAGTGACACTCTAACATTCTATGATTTGAACCTCTCCTGTGAGTCCAGTTTTAGATTCGATGCTTCACTTCAGGTTTATTGTATCCCTTGGACCTTCTTATTGACGATGAAACACAGAAATTGCATCCGAATTAAATTCAAAAATCACAATGCCGACTTAAGTACAAAAGGACTGACACTCTAACTTTCTATGATTTGAACTTTTCCTGTGAGTCCAGTTTTAGATTCTGAAGCTTCACTTCAGGTTTACTGTATCCCTTGGACCTTCTTATTGACGATGAAACACAGAAATTGCATCCAAATTTAATACAAAAGGTGCAATGCCGACTTAAGTACAAGAGGACATACACTCTTACTTTCTATGATTTGAACCTCTCCTGTGAGTCCAGTTTTAGATTCCGATGTTTCACTTCAGGTTTATTGTATTCCTTGGACCATCTTATTGACTATGAAACACAGGAATTGCATCCGAATTTAATACAAATGGATTATTTGCCAACTTAAGTACAAGAGGACTGACACTCTCTCTTTCTATGATTTGAACCTCTCCTGTGAGTCCGGTTTTAAATTCCGATGCTTCACTTCACGTTTACTGTATACCTTGCACCTTCTTATTGACGACGAAACATTGAAATTGCATCGGAATTTAATGCAAAAGCCACAATACCGACTTAAATAAAAGAGGACTAACACTCTAACTTTCTATGACTTGAAACTCTCATGTGAGTCCAGTTTTAGATTCCGATGCTTCACTTCAGGTTTACTGTATCCCTTGGACCTGCTTATTGACGATGAAACACAGAAATTGCATCCGAATTTAATACAAATGGCACAATGTCGACTTAAGTACAAGAGGACTGACACTCTCACTTTCTATGATTTTAACCACTCCTGTGAGTCCAGTTTTAGATACTGATGCTTCACTTCAGGTTTACAGTATACCTTGCACCTTCTTATTGACGATGAAACACAGAAATTGCATCCGAATTTAATACAAAAGGCACAATGCCGACTTAAGTACAAGAGGACTGACATTCTAAATTTCTATGATTTGAACCTCTCCTGTGAGTCCAGTTTTAGTTTCCGATGCTTCACTTCAGGTTTACTGTATACCTGGGACCTTCTTATTGACGATGAAACACAGAAATTGCATCCGAATTTAATACAAAAGGCACAATGCCGACTTAAGTAAAAGAGGACTGACACTCTAACATTCTATGATTTGAACCTCTCATGTGAGTCCAGTTTTAGATTCCGATGCTTCACTTCAAGTTTACTGTATCCCTTGGACCTACTTATTGACGATGAAACACAGAAATTGCATCCGAATTTAATACAAATGGCACAATGTCGACTTAAGTACAAGAGGACTGACACTCTCACTTTCTATGATTTGAACCTCTCCTGTGAGTCCAGTTTTAGATTCCGATGCTTCACTTCAGGTTTACAGTATTCCTTGCACCTTCTAATTGACGATGAAACACAGAAATTGCATCCGAATGTAATACAAAAGGCACAATGCCGACTTAAGTACAAGAGGACTGACATTCTAACTTTCTATGATTTGAACCTCTCCTGTGAGTCCAGTTTTAGTTTCCGATGCTTGACTTCAGGTTTACTGTATCCCTTGGACCTTCTTATTGACGATGAAACACAGAAATTGCATCCGAATTTAATACAAAAGGCACAATGCCGACTAAACTAAAAGAGGACTGACACTCTAACATTCTATGATTTGAACCTCTCCTGTGAGTCCAGTTTTAGATTCCGATGCTTCACTTCAGGTTTACTGTATACCTTGCTCCTTCTTATTGACGATGAGACACAGAAATTGCATCCGAATTTAATACAAAAGGCACAATGCCGACTTAAGTACAAGAGGACTGACATACTAACTTTCTATGATTTGAACCTCTCATGTGAATCCAATTTTAGATTCCATTGCTTCACTTCAGGTTTACTGTATCCCTTGGACCTTCTTATTGACGATGAAACACAGAAATTGCATCCGAATTTAATACAAAAGGCACAATGCCGACTTAAGTAAAAGAGGACTGACACTCTAACATTCTATGATTTGAACCTCTCGAGTGAGTCCAGTTTTAGATTCCGATGCTTCACTTCAGGTTTACTGTATCCCTTGGACCTACTTATTGACGATGAAACACAGAAATTGCATCCGAATTTAATACAAATGGCACAATGTCGACTTAAGTACAAGAGGACTGACACTCTCACTTTCTATGATTTGAACCTCTCCTGTGAGTCCAGTTTTAGATTCCCATGCTTCACTTCAGGTTTACAGTATTCCTTGCACCTTCTAATTGACGATGAAACACAGAAATTGCATCCGAATGTAATACAAAAGGCACAATGCCGACTTAAGTACAAGAGGACTGACATTCTAACTTTCTATGATTTGAACCTCTCCTGTGAGTCCAGTTTTAGTTTCCGATGCTTCACTTCAGGTTTACTGTATCCCTTGGACCTTCTTATTGACGATGAAACACAGAAATTGCATCCGAATTTAATACAAAAGGCACAATGCCGACTAAACTAAAAGAGGACTGACACTCTAACATTCTATGATTTGAACCTCTCCTGTGAGTCCAGTTTTAGATTCCGATGCTTCACTTCAGGTTTATTGTATCCCTTGGACCTTCTTATTGACGATGAAACACAGAAATTGCATCCGAATTAAATTCAAAAATCACAATGCCGACTTAAGTACAAAAGGACTGACACTCTAATTTTCTGTGATTTGAACTTTTCCTGTGAGTCCAGTTTTAGATTCCGAAGCTTCACTTCAGGTTTACTGTATCCCTTGGACCTTCTTATTGACGATTAAACACAGAAATTGCATCCGAATGTAATACAAAAGGCACAATGGCGACTTAAGTACAAGTCTACTGACACTCTCAATTTCTATGATGTGAACCTCTACTGTGAGTCCAGTTTCAGAATCCGATGCTTCACTTCAGGTTTACTGCATACCTTGCACCATGTTATTGACGATGAAACACAGAAATTGCATCGGAATTAAATTCAAAATGCACAATACCGACTTAAGTACAAGAGGACTGACACTCTCACTTTCTGTGATTTGAACCTCTCCTATGAATCCAGTTTTAGATCCCGATGCATCACTTCAGGTTTACTGTATCCCAAGGACCTTTTTATTGACGATGATACACAGAGTTTGCATCCAAATTTAATACAAAAGGTACAATGCCGACTTAAGTACAAGAGGACATACACTCTTACTTTCTATGATTTGAACCTCTCCTGTGAGTCCAGTTTTAGATTCCGATGTTTCACTTCAGGTTTATTGTATTCCTTGGACAATCTTATTGACTATGAAACACAGGAATTGCATACGAATTTAATACAAATGGATTATTTGCCAACTTAAGTACAAGAGGACTGACACTCTCTCTTTCTATGATTTGAACCTCTCCTGTGAGTCCGGTTTTAAATTCCGATACTTCACTTCATGTTTACTGTATACCTTGCACCTTCTTATTGACGACGAAACATAGAAATTGCATCGGAATTTAATGCAAAAGCCACAATACCGACTTAAATAAAAGAGGACTAACAGTCTAACTTTCTATGACTTGAAACTCTCATGTGAGTCCAGTTTTAGATTCCGATGCTTCACTTCAGGTTTACTGTATCCCTTGGACCTTCTTATTGACGATGAAACACAGAAATTGCATTCGAATTTAATACAAATGGCACAATGTCGACTTAAGTACAAGAGGACTGACATTCTCACTTTCTGTGATTTGAACCTCTCCTGTGAGTCCAGTTTTAGATTACGATGCTTCACTTCAGGTTTACAGTATACCTTGCACCTTCTTATTGACGATGAAACACAGAAATTGCATCCGAATTTAACACAAGAGGCACAATGCCGACTTAAGTACAAGAGGACTGACATTCTAACTTTCTATGATTTGAACCTCTCCTGTGAGTCCAGTTTTAGTTTCCGATGCTTCACTTCAGGTTTACTGTATCCCTTGGACCTTCTTATTGACGATGAAACACAGAAATTGCATCCGAATTTAATACAAAAGGCTCAATGCCGACTTAAGTAAAAGAGGACTGACACTCTAACATTCTATGCTTTGAACCTCTCCTGCGAGTCCAGTTTTAGATTCCGATGCTTCACTTAAGGTTTACTGTATCCCTTGGACCTTCTTATTGACGATGAAACACAGAAATTGCATCGGAATTAAATTCAAAAGGCACAATGCCGACCTAAGTAGAAGAGGACTGACACTCTCACTTTCTATGATTTGAACCTCTCCTGTGAGTCCAGTTTTAGATTCCGATGCTTCACTTCAGGTTTACAGTATTCCTTGCACCTTCTAATTGACGATGAAACACAGAAATTGCATCCGAATGTAATACAAAAGGCACAATGCCGACTTAAGTACAAGAGGACTGACATTCTAACTTTCTATGATTTGAACCTCTCCTGTGAGTCCAGTTTTAGTTTCCGATGGTTCACTTCAGGTTTACTGTATCGCTTGGACCTTCTTATTGACGACGAAACAAAGAAATTGCATCCGAATTTAATACAAAAGGCACAACGCCGACTAAACTAAAAGAGGACTGACACTCTAACATTCTATGATTTGAACCTCTCCTGTGAGTCCAGTTTTAGATTCCGATGCTTCACTTCAGGTTTACAGTATACCTTGCACCTTCTTATTGACGATGAAACACAGAAATTGCATCCGAATTTAATACAAAAGGCACAATGCCGACTTAAGTACAAGAGGACTGACATTCTAACATTCTATGATTTGAACCTCTCCTGTGAGTCCAGTTTTAGTTTCCGATGCTTCACTTCAGGTTTACTGTATCCCTTGGACCTTCTTATTGACGATGAAACACAGAAATTGCATCTGAATTTAATACAAAAGGCACAATGCCGACTTAAGTAAAAGAGGACTGACACTCTAACATTCTATGATTTGAACCTCTCCTGCGAGTGCAGTTTTAGATTCCGATGCTTCACTTAAGGTTTACTGTATCCCTTGGAATTTCTTATTGACGATGAAACACAGAAATTGCATCCGAATTTAATACAAAAGGCACAATACCGACTCAAGTACCAGAGGAGTGACACTCTAATTTTCAATGATTTGAATCTCACCTGTGAGTCCAGTTTTAGACTCCGATGCTTCACTTCAGGTTTACTGTATCCCTTGGACATTCTTATTGACAATGAAACACAGAAATTGCTCCCCAATTTAATACAAAAGCACAATACCGACTCAAGTACAACAGGAGTGACACTCTAACTTTCTATGATTTGAACCTCTCCTGTGAGTCCAGTTTTAGATTCTGATGCTTCACTTCAGGTTTACAGTATATCTTGCACCTTCTTATTGACGATGAAACACAGAAATTGCATCCGAATTTAATACAAAAGGCACAATGCCGACTTAAGTACAAGAGGACTGACATTCTAACTTTCTATGATTTAACCTCTCCTGTGAGTCCAGTTTTAGTTTCCGATGCTTCCCTTCAGGTTTACTGTATCCCTGGGACCTTCTTATTGACGATGAAAGACAGAAATTGCATCCGAATTTAATACAAAAGGCACAATGCCGACTTAAGTAAGAGAGGACTGACACTCTAACATTCTATGATTTGAACCAATCATGTGAGTCCAGTTTTAGATTCCGATGCTTCACTTCAGGTTTACTGTATCCCTTGGACCTACTTATTGACGATGAAACACAGGATTTGCATCCGAATTTAATACAAATGGCACAATGCCGACATAAGTACAAGAGGACGGACATTCTAACTTTCTATGATTTGAACCTCTCATGTGAATCCAATTTTAGATTCCGATGCTTCACTTCAGGTTTACTGTATCCCTTGGACATTCTTATTGACAATGAAACACAGAATATGCTCCCCAATTTAATACAAAAGCACAATACCGACTCAAGTACAACAGGAGTGACACTCTAACTTTCTATGATTTGAACCTCTCCTGTGAGTCCAGTTTTAGATTCCGATGCTTCACTTCAGGTTTATTGTATCCCTTGGACCTTCTTATTGACGATGAAACACAGAAATTGCATCCGAATTAAATTCAAAAATCACAATGCCGACTTAAGTACAAAAGGACTGACACTCTAACTTTCTATGATTTGAACCTCTCCTGTGAGTCCAGTTTTAGATTCCGAAGCTTCACTTCAGGTTTACTGTATCCCTTGGACCTTCTTATTGACGATGAAACATAGAAATTGCATCCGAATTTAATACAAAAGGCACAATGGCGACTTAAGTACAAGACTACTGTCACTCTCAATTTCTATGATGTAAACCTCTCCTGTGAGTCCAGTTTCAGATTCCGATGCTTCACTTCAGGTTTACTGCATACCTTGCACCATCTTATTGACGATGAAACACATAAATTGCATCGGAATTAAATTCAAAATGCACAATACCGACTTAAGTACAAGAGGACTGACACTCTCACTTTCTGTGATTTAAACCTCTCCTATGAGTCCACTTTTAGATCCCGATGCTTCACTTCAGGTTTACTGTATACCTTGGACCTTTTTATTGACGATGAAACACAGAGTTTGCATCCAAATTTAATACAAAAGGTACAATGCCGACTTAAGTACAAAAGGACATACACTCTTACTTTCTATGTTTGAACCTCTCCTGTGAGTCCGGTTTTAGATTCCGATGTTTCACTTCAGGTTTACGGTATTCCTTGGACCATCTTATTGACTATGAAACACAGGAATTGCATCCGAATTTAATACAAATGGCAAAATGCCAACTTAAGTACAAGAGGACTGGCACTCTCTCTTTCTATGATTTGAACCTCTCCTGTGAGTCCGGTTTTAAATTCCGATGCTTCACTTCAGGTTTACTGTATACCTTGCACCTTCTTATTGACGATGAAACATAGAAATTGCATCGGAATTTAATGCAAAAGCCACAATGCCGACTTAAATAAAAGATGACTAACACTGTAACTTTCTATGATTTGAACCTCTCATGTGAGTCCAGTTTTAGATTGCGATGCTTCACTTCAGGTTTACAGTATACCTTGCACCTTCTTATTGACGACGAAACGCAGAAATTGCATCCGAATTTAATACAAAAGGCACAATGCCGACTTAAGTACAAGAGGACTGACATTCTAACTTTCTATGATTTGAACCCCTCCTGTGAGTCCAGTTTTAGTTTCCGATGCTTCACTTCAGGTTATACTGTATCCCTTGGACCTTCTTATTGACGATGAAACACAGAAATTGCATCCGAATTTAATACAAAAGGCACAATGCCGACTTAAGTAAAAGAGGACTGACACTCTAACATTCTATGTTTTGAACCTCTCCTGCGAGTCCAGTTTTAGATTCCGATGCTTCACTTAAGGTTTACTGTATCCCTTGGACCCAGTTTTAGTTTCCGATACTTCACTTCAGGTTTACTATATCCCTGGGACCTTCTTATTGACGATGAAACACAGAAATTGCACCCGAATTTAATACAAAAGGCACAATGCCGACTTAAGTAAAACAGGACTGACACTCTAACATTCTATGATTTGAACCTCTCCTGCGAGTCCAGTTTTAGATTCCAATGCTTCACTTAAGGTTTACTGTATCCCTTGGACCTTCTTATTGACGATGAAACACAGAAATTGCATCCGAATTTAATACAAAAGGCACAATACCGACTGAAGTACAAGAGGAGTGCACTGTAACTTTCTATGATTTGAATCTCTCCTGTGAGTCCAGTTTCAGATTCCGATGCTTCACATCAGGTTTACTGTATCCTTTGCACCTTCTTTTTGACGATGAAACACAGAAAATGCGTCGGAATTAAATTCAAAAGGCACAATGCCGACCTAAGTAGAAGTGGACTGACACTCTCATTTTCTATAATTTGAACCTCTTCTGTGAGTCCAGTTTTAGATTCCGATGTTTCACTTCAGATTTACTGTATACGTTGCACCTTCTTATTGACGACGAAACACAGAAATTGCATCGGAAATAAATTCAAAAGACACAATGCCGACTTAAGTACAAGAGGACTGACACTCTCACTTTCTATGATGTGAACCTCTCCAGTGAGTCCAGTTTTAGATTCCGATGCTTCACTTCAGGTTTACTGTATCCCTTGGACCTTCTTATTGACGATGAAACACAGAAATTGCATCCCAATTTAATACAAATGCCACAATGCCGACATAAGTACAAGAGGACGAACACTCTCACTGTCTATGATTTGAACCTTTCCTGTGAGTCCAGTTTTCGATTCCGATGCTTCACTTCAGGTTTACTGTATCCCTTGGACCTTCTTATTGCCGATGAAACACTGAAATCCCACCCGAATTTAATACAAATGACACAATGCTGACTTAAGTACAAGATGACTGACACTCTCACTTTCTATGATTTGAACCTCTCCTAAGAGTCCAGTTTTAGATTCCGATGCTTCACTTCAGGTATACTGTATCCCTTGGACCTTCTTATTGAAGATGAAACACAGATATTGCATCCGAATTTAATTCAAAAGGCACAATGCCGACATAAGTACAAGAGGAGTGACACCCTAACTTTCTATGATTTGAACCTCTCCTGTGAGTCCAGTTTTAGATTCTGATGCTTCACTTCAGGTTTACTGTATCCCTTGGATTTTCTTATTGACGATGAAACACAAAAATTGCATCCGAATGTAATACAAATGGCGTAATACCAACTTAAGTACAAGAGGAGTGACACCCTAACTTTCTATGATTTGAACCTCTCCAGTGAGTCCAGTTTTAGATTCTGATGCTTCACTTCAGGTTTACTGTATACCTTGCACCTTCTGATTGACGATGAAACACAGAAATTGCATCGGAATTTAATACAAAAGGCACAATGCCGACCTAAGTAAAAGAGTACTGACACTCTAACTTTCTATGATTTGAACCTCTCCAGTGAGTCCAGTTTTAGATTCCGATGCTTCACTTAAGGTTTACTGTATCCCTTGGACCTTCTTATTGACGATGAAAGACAGAAATTGCATCCGAATTTAATACAAAAGGCACAATACCGACTTAAGTACAAGAGGAGTGACATTTTAACTTTCTATGATTTGAATCTCTCCTGTGAGTCCACTTTTAAATTTCGATGCTGCACTTCATGTTTACTGTATCCCTTGGACCTACTTATTGACGAAGAAACACAGAAATTGCATCGGAATTTAATTCAAAAGGCACAATGCCGACCTAAGTAGAAGAGGACTTACACTCTCACTTTCTATGATTTGAACCTCTCCTCTGAGTCCAGTTTCAGATTCCGATGCGTCACTTTAGGGTTACTGTATACCTTGCACCTTCTTATTGACGATGAAACACAGAAAATGCATCGGAATTAAATTCAAAAGGCACAATGCCGACTTAAGTACAAGAGGACTGACACTCTCACTTTCTATGATTTGAACCTCTCCTGTGAGACCAGTTTTAGATTCCGATGCTTAACTTCACGTTTACTGTATCCCTTGGACATTTTTATTGACGATGAAACACAGAGTTTGCATCCGAATTTATTACAAAAGGTACAATGCCAACTTAAGTACAAAAGGACTGACACTCTAACTTTCTATGATTAGAATCTCTCCTGTGAGTCCGGTTTAAGATTCCGATGCTTCACTTCAGGTTTACTGTATCCCGTGGACCTTCTTATTGACGATAAAACACATACATTGCGTCCGAATTTAATACAAAAGGCACAATACCGACATAAGTACAAGAGGTGCGACACTCTAACATTCTATGATTTGAAGCTCTCCTGTGTGCCCAGTTTTAGATTCCGATGTTTCACTTCAGGTTTACTTATCCCTTGGACCTTCTTATTGACTATGAAACTCAGGAATTGCATCCGAATTTAATACAAATGGCACAATGCCGACTTAAGTACAAGAGGACTGACACTGTCACTTTCTATGATTTGAACTTTTCCTGTGAGTCCAGTTTTAGATTCCGATGCTTCACTTCTGGTTTACTGTGTCCCTTGGACCTTCTTATTGACGATGAAACACAGAAATTGCACCCGAATTTAATACAAATGGCACAATGCCGACTTATGTACAAGAGGACTGACTCTCTCACTTTCTATGCTTTGAACCTCTCCTGTGAGTCCAGTTTTAGATTCCGATGCTTCACTTCATGTTTACTGTATCCCTTGGACCTTCTTATTGACGATGAAACAGAGAGTTTGCATCGGAATTTAATACAAAAGGCACAATGCCGACTTAAGTACAAGAGGACTGACACTCTAAATTTCTATGATTTGAACCCCTCCTGTGAGTCCAGTTTTAGATTCCGATGCTTCACTTCACGTTCACTGTATCCCTGGGACCTTCTTATTGACGATGAAACACAGAAATTGGATCCGAATTTAATCCAAAAGGCACAATGGCGACTTAAGTACAAGAGGACTGACACTCTCACTTTCAACGATTTGAACCTCTCCTGTGAGACCAGTTTTAGATTCCGATGCTTCACTTCAGCTTCACTGTATACCTTGCAACTTCTTATTGACGATGAAACACAGATATTGCATCGGAATTAAATTCAAAAGGCACAATGATGACTTAAGTACAAGAGGACTGACACTCTAATTTTCTATGATTTGAACCTCTCCTGTGAGTCCAGTTTTAGATTCCGATGCTTCACTTCAGTTTTACTGTATACCTTGCACCTTCCGATTGACGATGAAACACAGAAATTGCATCGGAATTTAATACAAAATGCACAATGCCGACCTAAGTAAAAGAGGACTGACACTATAACTTTCTATGATTTGAACCTCTCCAGTGAGTCCAGTTTCAGATTCCGATGCTTCACTTAAGGTTTACTGTATCCCTTGGACCTTCTTATTGACGATGAAACACTAACATTGCACCTGAATTTAATACAAATGGCACAATGCCGACTTAAGTACAAGAGGACTGACACTTTCACTTTCTATGATTTGAACCTCTCCTGTGTGTCCAGTTTTAGATTCCGATGCTTCACTTTAGGTTTACTGTATATCCTGCACCTTCTTATTGATGATGAAACACAGAAATTGCATCGTAATTAAATTCAAAAGGCACAATGCCGACTTAAGTACAACAGGACTGACACTCTCACTTTCTATGATTTGAACCTCTCCTGTGAGTCCAGTTTTAGATTCCGATGCTTCACTTCAGGTTTACTGTATCCCTTGGACCTTCTTATTAACGATGAGACACAGAGTTTGCATCCGAATTTAATACAAAAGGTACAATGCCGACTTAAGTACAAGAGGACTGACACACTAACTTTCTATGATTGGAACCTCTCCTGTGAGTCCAGTTTAAGAATCCGATGCTTCACTTCAGGTATACTGTATCTCTTGGACCTTCTTATTGACGATGAAACACAGAAATTGCTTCCGAATTTAATACAAAAATCACAATGGCGACTTAAGTACAAGAGGACTGACACTCTCACTTTCTACGATTTGAACCTCTCCTGTGAGTCCAGTGTTAGATTCCGATGCTTCACTTCAGGTTACTGTATCCCTTGGACCTTCTTATTGACGATGAAACACAGAAATTGCATCCGAATTTAATACAAATGCCACAATGCCGACTTAAGTACAAGAGGACTGACACTCTAACTTTCTATGATTTGAACCTCTCATGTGAGTCTAGTTTTAGATTTCGATGCTTCACTTTAGGTTTACTGTATACCTTGCACCTTCTTATTGACGATGAAACACAGAAATTGCACCCGAATGTAATACAAAAGGCACAATGCCGACTTAAGTACAACAGGACTGACATTCTAACTTTCTGTGATTTGAACCTCTCCTGTGAGTCCAGTTTTAGATTCCGGTGCTTCACTTCAGATTTTCTGTATACCTTGCACCTTCCGATTGACGATGAAACACAGAAATTGCATCGGAATTTAATACAAAATGCACAATGCCGACCTAAGTAAAAGAGGACTGACACTATAACTTTCTATGATTTGAACCTCTCCAGTGAGTCCAGTTTCAGATTCCGATGCTTCACTTAAGGTTTACAGTATCCCTTGGACCTTCTTATTGACGATGAAACACTAACATTGCACCTGAATTTAATACAAATGGCACAATGCCGACTTAAGTACAAGAGGACTGACACTTTCACTTTCTATGATTTGAACCTGTCCTGTGAGTCCAGTTTTAGATTCCGATGCTCCACTTCAGGTCTAATGTATCCCTTGGGCCTTCGTATTGACGATGAAACACAGAAATTGCATCGGAATTAAATTCGAAACTCACAATGCCGACTTAAGTAAAAGATGACTGACACTCTCACTTTCTATGATTTGAACCTCTCCTGTGAGTCTAGTTTTAGATTCCGATGCTTCACTTCAGGTTTACTGCATCACTTAGACCTTCTTATTGACGATGAAACACAGAAATTGCATCGGAACTAAATTCAAAAATCACAATGCCGACTTATGTACAAGAGGACTGACACTATAACTTTCTATGAATTGCACCTCTCCTGTGAGTCCAGTTTTAGAATCCGATGCTCCACTTCAGGTTTACTGTATCCCTTGGACCTTCTTATTGACTATGAAACACAGAGTTTGCATCCGAATTTAATACAAAAGGCACAATGCCGACTTAAGTACAAGAGTAATGACACTCTAACTTTCTATGATTTGAACCCCTCCTGTGAGTCCAGTTTTAGATTCCGATGCTTCACTTCAGGTTTACTGTATCCCTTGGACCTTCTTATTGACGATGAGACACAGAAATTGGATCCAAATTTAATACAAAAGGCACAATGGCGACTTAAGTACAAGAGGACTGACACTCTCACTTTCAATGATTTGATCCTCTCCTGTGAGTCCAATTTCAGATTCCGATGCTTCACTTCAGGTTTACTGTATACCTTGCACCTTGTTATTGACGATGAAACACAGAAATAGCATCGGAATTAAATTCAAAAGGCACAATGCCGACTTAAGTACAAGAGGACTGACACTCTCACTTTCTATAAATTTGAACCTCTCCTGGGAGTCCAGTTTTAGATTCCGATGCTTCACTTCAGCTTTACTGTATACCTTGCAACTTCTTATTGACGATGAAACACAGATATTGCATCGGAATTAAATTCAAATGGCACAATGCCGACTTAAGTACAAGAGGACTGACACTCTAATTTCCTATGATTTGAACCTCTCCTGTGAGTCCAGTTTTAGATTCCGATGCTTGACTTCAGGTTTACTGTATCCCTTGGACATTCTTATTGACGATGAAACACAGACGTTGCATCCGAATTCAATACAAAAATCACAACGGCGACTTAAGTACAGAAGGACTGACACTCTCACTTTCTATGATTTGAACCTCTCCTGTGAGTCCAGTTTTAGATTCCGATGCTTCACTTTAGGTTTACTGTATACCTTGCACCTTCTTACTGACGATGAAACACAGAAATTGCAACCGAATTTAATACAAAAAGCACAATGCCGACTTAAGTACAAGAGGACTGACATTCTAACTTTCTATGATTTGAACCTCTCCTGTGAGTCCAGTTATAGATACCGATGCTTCACTTCAGTTTTACTGTATACCTTGCACTTCTGATTGACGATGAAACACAGAAATTGCATCGGAATTTAATACAAAATGCACAATGCCGACCTAAGTAAAAGAGGACTGACACTATAACTTTCTATGATTTGAACCTCTCCAGTGAGTCCAGTTTTAGATTCCGGTGCTTCACTTAAGGATTACTGTATCCCTTGGACCTTCTTATTGACGAAGAAACACAGAAATTGCATCCGAATTTAATACAAAAGGCACAATACCGACTTAAGTACAAGAGGAGTGACACTTTAAGTTTCTATGATATGAATCTCTCCTGTGAGTCCAGTTTCAGATTCCGATGCATTACTTCATGTTTACTGTATCCCTTGGACCTACTTATTGTCGATGAAACACAGAAATTGCATCGGAATTTAATTCAAAAGGCACAATGCCGACCTAAGTAGAAGAGGACTGACACTATCACTTTCTATTATTTGAACCTCTCCTGTGAGTCCAGTTTTAGATTCCGATGCTTCACTTCAGGTTTACTGTATCCCTTGGACCTTCTTATTGACGATGAAACACAGAAATTCACCCGAATTTAATACAAAAGGCACAATACAGACTCAAGTACAAGAGGAGTGACACTCTAACTTTATAAGATTTGAACGTCTCCTGTGAGTCCAGTTTTAGATTCCGATGCTTCACTTCAGGTTTACTGTATCCCTTGGACCTTCTTATTGACGATGAAACACAGAAATTGCATCCGAATTTAATACAAATGCCACAATGCCGACTTAAGTACAAGAGGACTGACACCCCCACTTTCTATGATTTGAACATTTCCTGTGAGTCCAGTTTTAGATTCCGATGCTTCACTTCAGGTTTACTGTATCCCTTGGACCTTCTTATTGACGATGAAACACTAACATTGCACCTGAATTTAATACAAATAGCACAATGCCGACTTAAGCACAAGAGGACTGACACTTTCACTTTCTATGATTTCAACCTCTCCTGTGAGTCCAGTTTTAGATTCCGATGCCCCACTTCAGGTCTACTGTATCCCTTGGACCTTCGTATTGACGATGAAACACAGAGATTGCATCGGGATTAAATTCGAAACTCACAATGCCGACTTAAGTAAAAGAGGACTGACACTCTCACTTTCTATGATTTGAAACTCTCCTGTGAGTCTAGTTTTAGAATCCGATGCTTCACTTCAGGTTTACTGTATCACTTAGACCTTCTTATTGACAATGAAACACAGAAATTGCATCGGAACTAAATTCAGATATCACAATGCCGACTTAAGTACAAGAGGACTGACACTCTCACTTTCTATGATTTGAACCTCTCCTGTGAGTCCAGTTTTAGATTCCGATGCTTCACTTCAGGTTTACTGTATCCCTTGGACCTTCTTATTAACGATGAAACACAGAGTTTGCATCCGAATTTAATACAAAAGGTACAATGCCGTCTTAAGTACAAGAGGACTGACACACTAACTTTCTATGATTTGAACCTCTCCTGTGAGTCCAGTTTAAGAATCCGATGCTTCACTTCAGGTATCCTGTATCCCTTGGACCTTCTTATTGACGATGAAACACAGAAATTGCTTCGGAATTTAATACAAAAATCACAATGGCGACTTAAGTACAAGAGGACTGACACTCTCACTTTCTATGATTTGAACCTCTCCAGTGAGTCCAGTTTTAGATTCTGATGCTTCACTTCAGGTTTACTGTATCCCTTGGACCTTCTTATTGACGATGAAGCACAGAAATTGCATCCGAATTTAATACAAATGGCACAATGCCGACTTAAGTACAAGAGGACAGACACTCTCACTTTCTATGATTCGAACCTCTCCTGTGAGGTCAGATTTTGATTCCGATGCTTCACTCCAGGTTTACTGTATCCCTTGGACCTTCTTATTGACGATGAAACACAGAAATTGCATCCGAATTCAATACAAAAATCACAATGGCGACTTAAGTACAAGAGGACTGAGTATCTCACTTTCTATGATTTGAACATCTCCTGTGAGTCCAGTTTTAGATTCCGATGCTTCACTTCAGGTTTACTGTATCCCTTGGACCTTCTTATTGACGATGAAACACAGAAATTGCATCGGATTTAAATTCAAAACGCACAATGCCGACTTAAGTAAAAGAGGACTGACACTCTCACTTTCTATGATTTGAACCTCTCCGTTGAGTCCAGTTTTAGATTCCGATGCTTCACTTCAGGTTTACTGTATCCCTTGAACCTTCTTATTGACGATGAAACACAGAAATTTGAACGGAATTAAATTCCAAAGGCACAATGCCGACTCAAGTACAAGAGGACTGACGCACTAACTTTCTATGATTTGAACCTCTCCTGTGAGTCCAGTTTAAGAATCCGATGCTTCACTTCAGGTATACTGTATCCCTTGGACCTTCTTGTTGACGATGAAGCACAGAAATTGTTTCCGAATTTAATACAAAAATCACAATGGCGACTTAAGTACAAGAGGACTGACACTCTCACTTTCTATGATTTGAACCTCTCCAGTGAGTCCAGTTTTAGATTCTGATGCTTCACTTCAGGTTTACTGTATCCCTTGGACCTTCTTATTGACGATGAAACACAGAGTTTGCATCCGAATTTAATACAAACGGTACAATTCCGACTTAAGTAAAAAGAGGACTGACACACTAACTGTCTATGATTTGAACCTCTCCTGTGAGTCCAGTTTAAGAATCCGATGCTTCACTTCAGGTTTACTGTATCCCTTGGACCTTCTTATTGACGATGAAACACAGAAATTGCACCCGAATTTAATACAAATGGCACAATGCTGACATAAGTACAAGAGGACTGACACTCTCACTATCTATGATTTGAACCTCTCCTGTGAGTCCAGTTTTAGATTCCGATGCTGCACTTCAGGTTTACTGTATCCCTTGGACCTTCTTATTGACGATGAAACACAGAGTTTGCATCCGAATTTAATACAAAAGGCACAATGCCGACTTAAGTACAAGAGTAATGACACTCTAACTTTCTATGATTTGAACCCCTCCTGTGAGTCCAGTTTTAGATTCCGATGCTTCACTTCAGGTTTACTGTATCCCTTGGACCTTCTTATTGACGATGAGACATAGAAATTGGATCCGAATTTAATACAAAAGGCACAATGGCGACTTAAGTACAAGAGGACTGACACTCTCACTTTCAATGATTTGATCCACTCCTGTGAGTCCAGTTTCAGATTCCGATGCTTCACTTCAGGTTTACTGTATACCTTGCACCTTGTTATTGACGATGAAACACAGAAATTGCATCGGAATTAAATTCAAAAGGCACAATGCCGACTTAAGTACAAGAGGACTGACACTCTCACTTTCTATTATTTGAACCTCTCCTGGGAGTCGAGTTTTAGATTCCGATGCTTCACTTCAGGTTTACTGTATCCCTTGGACCTTCTTATTGACGATGAAACACAGAAATTGCATCGGAATTAAATTCGAAACTCACAATGCCGACTTAAGTACAAGAGGACTGACACTCTAACTATCTATAATTTGAACCTCTCCTGTGAGTCCAGTTCTAGATTCCGATGCTCACTTCAGATTACTGTATCCCTTGGACCTTCTTATTGAAGATGAAACACAGAAATTGCACCCGAATTTAATACAAAAGGCACAATACAGACTCAAGTACAAGAGGAGTGACACTCTAACTTTATAAGATTTGAACGTCTCCTGTGAGTCCAGTTTTAGATTCCGATGCTTCACTTCAGGATTACTATATCCCTTGGACCTTCTTATTCACGATGAAACACAGAAATTGCATCCGAATTTAATACAAATGCAACAATGCCGACTTAAGTACAAGAGGACTGACTCCCCCTCTTTCTATGATTTGAACATTTCCTGTGAGTCCAGTTTTAGATTCCGATGCTTCACTTCAGGTTTACTGTATCCCTTGGACCTTCTTATTGACGATGAAACACTAACATTGCACCTGAATTTAATTCAAATGGCACAATGCCGACTTAAGTACAAGAGGACTGACACTTTCACTTTCTATGATTTGAACCTCTCCTGTGAGTCCAGTTTTAGATTCCGATGCTCCACTTCAGGTCTACTGTATCCCTTGGACCTTCGTATTGACGATGAAACACAGAGATTGCATCGGGATTAAATTCGAAACTCACAATGCCGACTTAAGTAAAAGAGGACTGACACTCTCACTTTCTATGATTTGAACCTCTCCTGTGAGTCTAGTTTTAGGTTCCGATGCTTCACTTCAGGTTTACTGTATCACTTAGACCTTCTTATTGACGATGAAACACAGAAACTGCATCGGAACTAAATTCAGAAATCACAATGCCGACTTAAGTACAAGAGGACTGACACTATAACTTTCTGTGATTTGAACCTCTCCTGTGAGTCCAGTTTAAGAATCCGATGCTTCACTTCAGGTATACTGTATCCCTTGGACCTTCTTATTGACGATGAAACACAGAAATTGCTTCCGAATTTAATACAAAAATCACAATGGCGACTTAAGTACAAGAGGACTGACACTCTCACTTTCTATGATTTGAACCTCTCCAGTGAGTCCAGTTTTAGATTCTGATGCTTCACTTCAGGTATACTGTATCCCTTGGACATTCTTATTGACGATGAAACACAGAGTTTGCATCCGAATTTAATACAAAAGGTACAATGCCGACTTAAGTAAAAAGAGAACTGACACACTAACTTTCTATGATTTGAACCTCTCCTGTGAGTCCAGTTTAAGAATCCGATGCTTCACTTCAGGTTTACTGTATCCCTTGGACCTTCTTATTGACGATGAAACACAGAAATTGCACCCGAATTTAATACAAAAGGCACAATGCCGACTTAGGTACAAGAGGATTGACACTCTAACTTTCTATGATTTGAACCTCTCCTGTGTGTCCAGTTTTAGATATCGACGCTTCACTTCAGGTTTACTGTATACCCTGCACCTTCTTATTGACGATGAAACACAGAAATTGCATCGGTATTAAATTCAAAAGGCACAATGCCGACTTAAGTACAAGAGGACGGACACTCTCACTTTCTATGATTTGAACCTCTCCTGTGAGTCCAGTTTTAGATTCCGATGCTTCACTTCAGGTTTACTGTATCCCTTGGACCTTCTTATTAACGATGAAACACAGAGTTTGCATCCGAATTTAATACATAAGGTACAATGCCGACTTAAGTACAAGAGGACTGACACACTAACTATCTATGATTTGAACCTCTCCTGTGAGTGCAGTTTATGAATCCGATGCTTCACTTCAGGTATACTGTATCCCTTGGACCTTCTTATTGACGATGAAACACAGAAATTGCTTCCGAATTTAATACAAAAATCACAATGGCGACTTAAGTACAAGAGGACTGACACTCTCACTTTCTATGATTTGAACCTCTCCAGTGAGTCCAGTTTTAGATTCTGATGCTTCACTTCAGGTTTACTGTATCCATTGGACATTCTTATTGACGATGAAACACAGAGTTTGCATCCGAATTTAATACAAAAGGTACAATGCCGACTTAAGTAAAAAGAGGACTGACACACTAACTTTCTATGATTTGAACCTCTCCTGTGAGTCCAGTTTAAGAATCCGATGCTTCACTTCAGGTTTACTGTATGCCTTGGACCTTCTTATTGACGATGAAACACAGAAATTGCATCCGAATTTAATACAAATGGCACAATGCTGACTTAAGTACAAGAGGACTGACACTCTCACTATCCATGATTTGAACCTCTCCTGTGAGTCCAGTTTTAGATTCCGATGCTGCACTTCAGGTTTACTGTATCCCTTGGACCTTCTTATTGACGATGAGACACAGAAATTGGATCCGAATTTAATACAAAAGGCACAATGGCGACTTAAGTACAAGAGGACTGACACTCTCACTTTCAATGATTTGATCCTCTCCTGTGAGTCCAGTTTCAGATTCCGATGCTTCACTTCAGGTTTACTGTATACCTTGCACCTTGTTATTGACGATGAAACACAGAAATTGCATCGGAATTAAATTCAAAAGGCACAATGCGGACTTAAGTACAAGAGGACTGACACTCTCACTTTCTATTATTTGAACCTCTCCTGGGCGTCCAGTTTTAGATTCCGATGCTTCACTTCAGGTTTACTGTATCCCTTGGACCTACTTATTGACGATGAAACACAGAAATTGCATCGGAATTAAATTCGAAACTCACAATGCCGACTTAAGTAAAAGAGGACTGACACTCGCAATTTCTATGATTTGAACCTCTCCTGTGAGTCCATTTTTAGATTCCGATGCTTCACTTCAGGCTTGCTGTATCCCTTGGACCTTCTTATTGACGATGAAACAAAGAAATTGCATCGGAATTAAATTCGAAACTCACAATGCCGACTTAAGCAAAAGAGGACTGACACTCTCGCTTTCTATGATTTGAACCACTCCTGTGAGCCCAGCTTTAGATTCCGATGCTTAACTTCAGGTTTACTGTATCCCTTAGTCCTACTTATTGACAATGAAACACAGAAATTGCATCGGAATTAAATTCAAAACTCACAATGCCGACTTAAATACAAGAGGACTGACACTATAACATTCTATGATTTGAATCTCTCCTGTGAGTCCAGTTTTAGATTCCGATGCTTCACTTCAGGTTTACTGTATCCCTTGGACCTTCTTACTGACGATGAAACACAGAGTTTGCATCCGAATTTAATACAAAAGGCACAATGCCGACTTAAGTACAAGAGGACTGACACTCTAACTTTCTAAGATTTGAAACTCTCCTGTGAGTCCAGTTTTATATTCCGATGCTTCACTTCAGGTTTACAGTATACCCTGCACCTTCTTATTGACGATGAAAGACAGAAATTGCATCGGAATTAAATTCAAAATGCACAATGCCGACTTAAGTACAAGAGGACTGACACTCTCACTTTCTATGATTTGAACCTCTCCTGTGAATCCAGTTTAAGATTCCGATGCTTCACTTTAGGTTTACTGTATCCCTTGGACCTTCTTATTGGCGATGAAACACAGAGTTTGCATCCGAATTTAATACAAAAGGTACAATGCCGACTGAAGTACAAGAGGACTGACACACTAACTTTCTATGATTTGAACCTCTCCTGTGACTCCAGTTTAAGAATCCGATGCCTCACTTCAGGTTCACTGTATCCCTTGGACCTTCTTATTGACGATGAAACACAGAAATTGCTTCCGAATTTAATACAAAAATCACAATGACGACTTAAGTACTAGAGGACTGACACTCTCACTTTCTATGATTTGAACCTCTCCTGTGAGTCCAGTTTTAGGTTCTGATGCTTCACTTTAGGTTTACTGTATCCCTTTGGACCTTCTTATTGACGATGAAACACAGAGTTTGCATCCGAATTTAATACAAAAGGTACTATGCCGACTTAAGTACAAGAGGACTGACACACTAACTTTCTATGATATGAACCTCTCCTGTGAGTCCAGTTTAAGAATCCGATGCTTCACTTCAGGTTTACTGTATCCCTTGGACCTTCTTATTGACGATGAAACACAGAAATTCACCCGAGTTTAATACAAATGCCGCAATGCCGACTTAATTACAAGAGGGCTGACACTCTCACTTTCCATGATTTGAACCTCTCCTGTGAGTCCAGTTTTAGATTCCGATGCTTCACTTCAGGTTTACTGTATACCTTGCACCTTCTTATTGACGATGAAACACAGAAATTGCATCCAAATTTGATACAAATGCCACAATGCCGACTTAAGTACAAGAGGACTGACACCCCCACTTTCTATGATTTGAACATTTCCTGTGAGTCCAGTTTTAGATTCCGATGCTTCACTTCAGGTTTACTGTATCCCTTGGACCTTCTTATTGACGATGAAACACTAACATTGCACCTGAATTTAATACAAATGGCACAATGCCAACTTAAGTACAAGAGGACTGACACTTTCACTTTCTATGATTTGAACCTCTCCTGTGAGTCCAGTTTTAGATTCCGATGCTCCGCTTCAGGTCTAGTGTATCCCTTGGATTTTCGTATTGACGATGAAACACAGAAATTGCATCGGAATTAAATTCGAAACTCACAATGCCGACTTAAGTAAAAGATGACTGACACTCTCACTTTCTATGATTTGAACCTCTCCTGTGAGTATAGTTTTAGATTCCGATGCTTCACTTCAGGTTTACTGTATCACTTAGACCTTCTTATTGACGATGAAACACAGAAATTGCATCGGAATTAAACTCAAAAATCACAATGCCGTTTTAAGTACAAGAGGACTGACACTATAACTTTCTATGATTTGAACCTCTCCTGTGACTCCAGTTTTAGATTCCGATGCATCACTTCAGGTTTACTGTATCCCTTGGACCTTCTTATTGACGATGAAACACAGAGTTTGCATCCGAATTTAATACAAAAGGCACAATGCCGACTTAAGTACAAGAGGATTGACACTCTAACTTACTATGATTTGAACCTCTCCTGTGTGTCCAGTTTTAGATTTCGATGCTTCACTTCAGGTTTACTGTATACCCTGCACCTACTTATTGACAATGAAACACAGAAATTGCATCGGAATTAAATTCAAAAGGCACAATGCCGACTTAAGTACAAGAGGACTGACACTCTCACTTTCTATGATTTGAACCTCTCCTGTGAGTCCAGTTTTAGATTCCGATGCTTCACTTCAGGTTTACTGTATCCCTTGGACCTTCTTATTAACGATGAAACACAGAGTTTGCATCCGAATTTAATACAAAAGGTACAATGCCGACTTAAGTACAAGAGGACTGACACACTAACTTTCTACGATTTGAGCCTCTCCTGTGAGTCCAGTTTAAGAATCCGATGCTTCACTTCAGGTATACTGTATCCCTTGGACCTTCTTATTGACGATGAAACACAGAAATTGCATCCGAATTTAATACAAATGGCACAATGCCGACTTAAGTACAAGAGGACTGACACTCTCACTTTCTATGATTTGAACCTCTCCTGTGAGTCCAGTTTTAGATTCCGATGCTTCACTTCAGGTTTACTGTATCCCTTGGACCTTCTTATTAACGATGAAACACAGAGTTTGCATCCGAATTTAATACATAAGGTACAATGCCGACTTAAGTACAAGAGGACTGACACACTAACTTTCTATGAATTGAACCTCTCCTGTGAGTCCAGTTTAAGAATCCGATGCTTCACTTCAGGTATACTGTATCCCTTGGACCTTCTTATTGACGATGAAACACAGAAATTGCTTCCGAATTTAATACAAAAATCGCAATGGCGACTTACGTACAAGAGGACTGACACTCTCACTTTCTATGATTTGAACCTCTCCAGTGAGTCCAGTTTTAGATTCTGATGCTTCACTTCAGGTTTACTGTATCCCTTGGACATTCTTATTGACGATGAAACACAGAGTTTGCATCCGAATTTAATACAAAAGGTACAATGCCGACTTAAGTAAAAAGAGGACTGACACACTAACTTTCTATGATTTGAACCTCTCCTGTGAGTCCAGTTTAAGAATCCGATGCTTCACTTCAGGTTTACTGTATGCCTTGGACCTTCTTATTGACGATGAAACACAGAAATTGCATCCGAATTTAATACAAATGGCACAATGCTGACTTAAGTACAAGAGGACTGACACTCTCACTATCTATGATTTGAACCTCTCCTGTGAGTCCAGTTTTAGATTCCGATGCTGCACTTCAGGTTTACTGTATCCCTTGGACCTTCTTATTGACGATGAAACACAGAGTTTGCATCCGAATTTAATACAAAAGGCACAATGCCGACTTAAGTACAAGAGTAATGACACTCTAACTTTCTATGATTTGAACCCCTCCTGTGAGTCCAGTTTTAGAATCCGATGCTTCACTTCAGGTTTACTGTATCCCTTGGACCTTCTTATTGACGATGAGACACAGAAATTGGATCCGAATTTAATACAAAAGGCACAATGGCGACTTAAGTACAAGAGGACTGACACTCTCACTTTCAATGATTTGATCCTCTCCTGTGAGTCCAGTTTCAGATTCCGATGCTTCACTTCAGGTTTACTGTATACCTTGCACCTTGTTATTGACGATGAAACACAGAAATTGCATCGGAATTAAATTCAAAAGGCACAATGCGGACTTAAGTACAAGAGGACTGACACTCTCACTTTCTATTATTTGAACCTCTCCTGGGAGTCCAGTTTTAGATTCCGATGCTTCACTTCAGGTTTACTGTATCCCTTGGACCTACTTATTGACGATGAAACACAGAAATTGCATCGGAATTAAATTCGAAACTCACAATGCCGACTTAAGTAAAAGAGGACTGACACTCGCACTTTCTATGATTTGAACCTTTCCTGTGAGTCCAGTTTTAGATTCCGATGCTTCACTTCAGGTTTGCTGTATCCCTTGGACCTTCTTATTGACGATGAAACAAAGAAATTGGATCTGACTTAAATTCGAAACTCACAATGCCGACTTAAGCAAAAGAGGACTGACACTCTCGCTTTCTATGATTTGAACCACTCCTTTGAGCCCAGCTTTAGATTCCGATGCTTAACTTCAGGTTTACTGTATCACTTAGACCTACTTATTGACAATGAAACACAGAAATTGCATCGGAATTAAATTCAAAACTCACAATGCCGACTTAAGTACAAGCGGACTGACACTATAACTTTCTATGATTTGAACCTTTCCTGTGAGTCCAGTTTTAGATTCCGATGCTTCACTTCAGGTTTACTGTATCCCTTGGACCTTCTTACTGACGATGAAACACAGAGTTTGCATCCGAATTTAATACAAAAGGCACAATGCCGACTTAAGTACAAGAGGACTGACAGTCTAACTTTCTAAGATTTGAACCTCTCCTGTGAGTCCAGTTTTATATTCCGATGCTTCACTTCAGGTTTACAGTATACCCTGCACCTTCTTATTGACGATGAAAGACAGAAATTGCATCGGAATTAAATTCAAAAGGTACAATGCCGACTTAAGTACAAGAGGACTGACACTCTCACTTTCTATGATTAGAACCTCTCCTGTGAATCCAGTTTAAGATTCCGATGCTTCACTTTAGGTTTACTGTATCCCTTGGACCTTCTTATTGGCGATGAAACACAGAGTTTGCATCCGAATTGAATGCAAAAGGTACAATGCCGACTGAAGTACAAGAGGACTGACACACTAACTTTCTATGATTTGAACCTCTCCTGTGACTCCAGTTTAAGAATCCGATGCTTCACTTCAGGTATACTGTAATCCCCCAGACCTTCTTATTGACGATGAAACACAGAAATTGCTTCCGAATTTAATACAAAAATCAAAATGGCGACTCAAGTACAAGAGGACTGACACTCTCACTTTCTATGATTTGAACCTCTCCTGTGAGTCCAGTTTTAGATTCTGATGCTTCACTTCAGGTTTACTGTATCCCTTGGTCCTTCTTATTGACGATGAAACACAGAGTTTGCATCCGAATTTAATACAAAATGTACAATGCCGACTTAAGTACAAGAGGACTGACACACTAACTTTCTATGATTTGAACCGGTCCTGTGAGTCCAGTTTAAGAATCCGATGCTTCACTTCAGGTTTACTGTAACCCTTGGACCTTCTTATTGACGATGAAACACAGAAATTGCACCCGAATTTAATACAAATGGCACAATGCAGACTTAAGTACAAGAGGACTGACACTCTCACTTTCTATGATTTGAACCTCTCCTGTGAGTCCAGTTTTAGATTCCGATGCTCCACTTCAGGTTTACTGTATCCCTTGGACCTTCTTATTGACGATGAGACGCAGAAATTGGATCCGAAGTTAATACAAAAGGCACAATGGCGACTTAAGTAGAAGAGGACTGACACTCTCACTTTCAATGATTTGATCCTCTCCTGTGAGTCCAGTTTCAGATTCCGATGCTTCACTTCAGGTTTACTGTATACCTTGCACCTTGTTATTGACGATGAAACACAGAAATTGCATCGGAATTAAATTCAAAAGGCACAATGCCGACTTAAGTTCAAGAGGACTGACACTCTCAATTTCTATTATTTGAACCTCTCCTGGGGGTCCAGTTTTAGATTCAGATGCTACACTTCAGGTTTACTGTATCCCTTGGACCTTCATATTGACGATGAAACACAAAAATTGCATCGGAATTAAATTCGAAACTCACAATGCCGACTTAAGTAAAAGAGGACTGACACCCGCACTTTCTATGATTTGAACCTCTCCTGTGAGTCCAGTTTTAAATTCCGATGCTTCACTTCAGGTTTGCTGTATCCCTAGGACCTTCTTATTGACGATGAAACAAAGAAATTGCATCGGAATTAAATTCGAAACTCACAATGCCGACTTAAGCAAAAGAGGACTGACACTATAACTTTCTATGATTTGAACCACTCCTGTGAGTCCAGTTTTAGATTCCGATGCTTCACTTCAGGTTTACTGTATCCCTTGGACCTTCTTACTGACGATGAAACACAGAGTTTGCATCCGAATATAGTACAAAAGGCACAATGCCGACTTAAGTACAAGAGGACTGACTCTCTAACTTTCTATGATTTGAACCTCTCCTGTGAGTCCAGTTTTAGATTCCGATGCTTCACTTCAGGTTTACTGTATACCCTGCACCTTCTTATTGACGATGAAAGACAGAAATTGCATCGGAATTAAATTCAGAGAGCACAATGCCGACTTAAGTACAAGAGGACTGACACCCCCACTTTCTATGATGTGAACATTTCCTGTGAGTCCAGTTTTAGATTCCGATGCTTCACTTCAGGTTTACTGTATCCCTTGGACCTTCTTATTGACGATGAAACACTAACATTGCACCTGAATTTAATACAAATGGCACAATGCCAACTTAAGTTCAAGAGGACTGACACTTTCACTTTCTATGATTTCAGCCTCTCCTGTGAGTCCAGTTTTAGATTCCGATGCTCCACTTCAGGTCTAGTGTATCCCTTGGACCTTCGTATTGACGATGAAACACAGAAATTGCATCGGAATTAAATTCGAAACTCACAATGCCGACTTAAGTAATAGAGGGCTGACACTCTCACTTTCTATGATTTGAACCTCTCCTGTGAGTCTAGTTTTAGATTCCGATGCTTCACTTCAGGTTTACTGTATCACTTAGACCTTCTAATTGACGATGAAACACAGAAATGGCATCGGAATTAAATTCAAAAATCACAATGCCGACTTAAGTACAAGAGGACTGACACTATAACTTTCTATGATTTGAACCTCTCCTGTGAGTCCAGTTTTAGATTCCGATGCATTACGTCAGGTTTACTGTATCCCTTGGACCTTCTTATTGACTATGAAACACAGAGTTTGCATCCGAATTTAATACAAAAGGAACAATGCCGACTTAAGTACAAGAGGACTGACACTCTAAGTTTCTATGATTTGAACCTCAACTGTGTGTCCAGTTTTAGATTCCGATGCTTCACTTCAGGTTTACTGTATACCCTGCACCTTCTTATTGACGTTGAAACACAGAAATTGCATCGGAATTAAATTCAGAAGGCACAATGCCGACTTAAGTACAAGAGGACTGACACTCTCACTTTCTATGATTTGAACCTCGCCTGTGAGTCCAGTTTTAGATTCCGATGCTTCACTTCAGGTTTACTGTATCCCTTGGACCTTCTTATTAACGATGAAACACAGAGTTTGCATCCGAATTTAATACAAAAGGTACAATGCAGACTTAAGTACAAGAGGACTGACACACTAACTTTCTATGATTTGAACCTCTGTTGTGAGTCCAGTTTAAGAATCCGATGCTTCACTTCAGGTATACTGTATCCCTTGGACCTTCTTATTGACGATGAAACACAGAAATTGATTCCAAATTTAATACAAAAATCACAATGGCGACTTAAGTACAAGAAGACTGACACTCTCACTTTCTATGATTTGAACCTCTCCTGTTAGTCCAGTTTTAGATTTTGATGCTTCACTTCAGGTTTACTGTATCCCTTGGAGCTTCTTATTGACGATGAAACACAGACTTTGCATCCGAATTTAATACAAAATGTACAATGCCGACTTAAGTACAAGAGGACTGACACACTAACTTTCTATGATTTGAACCGGTCCTGTGAGTCCAGTTTAAGAATCCGATGCTTCGCTTCAGGTTTACTGTATCCCTTGGACCGTCTTATTGACGATCAAACACAGAAATTGCACCCGAATTTAATACAAATGGCACAATGCAGACTTAAGTACAAGAGGACTGACACTCTCACTCTCTATGATTTGAACCTCTCCTGTGAGTGCAGTTTTAGATTCCGATGCTCCACTTCAGGTTTACTGTATCCCTTAGACCTTCTTATTGACAATGAAACACAGAGTTTGCATCCGAATTTAATACAAAAGGCACAATGCCGACTTAAGTACAAGAGTAATGACACTCTAACTTTCTATGATTTGAACCCCTCCTGTGAGTCCAGTTTTAGATTCCGATGCTTCACTTCAGGTTTACTGTATCCCTTGGACCTTCTTATTGACGATGAGACGCAGAAATTGGATCCGAATTTAATACAAAAGGCACAATGGCGACTTAAGTAGAAGAGGACTGACACTCTCACTTTCAATGATTTGTTCCTCTCCTGTGAGTCCAGTTTCAGATTCCGATGCTTCACTTCAGGTTTACTGTATACCTTGCACCTTGTTATTGACGATGAAACACAGAAATTGCATCGGAATTAAATTCAAAAGGCACAATGCCGACTTTAGTTCAAGAGGACTGACACTCTCAATTTCTATTATTTGAACCTCTCCTGGGAGTCCAGTTTTAGATTCCGATGCTTCACTTCAGGTTTACTGTATACCCTGCACCTTCTTATTGACGATGAAAGACAGAAATTGCATCGGAATTAAATTCAAAGAGCACAATGCCGACTTAAGTACAAGAGGACTGACACTCTCACTTTCTATGATTTGAACCTCTCCTGTGAATCCAGTTTTAGATTCCGATGCTTCACTTCAGGTTTACTGTATCCCTTGGACCTTCTTACTGACGATGAAACACAGAGTTTGCATCCGAATATAGTACAAAAGGCACAATGCCGACTTAAGTACAAGAGGACTGACTCTCTAACTTTCTATGATTTGAACCTCTCCTGTGAGTCCAGTTTTAGATTCCGATGCTTCACTTCAGGTTTACTGTATACCCTGCACCTTCTTATTGACGATGAAAGACAGAAATTGCATCGGAATTAAATTCAAAGAGCACAATGCCGACTTAAGTACAAGAGGACTGACACTCTCACTTTCTATGATTTGAACCTCTCCTGTGAATCCAGTTTTAGATTCCGATGCTTCACTTTAGGTTTACTGTATCCCTTGGACCTTCTTATTGGCGATGAAACACAGAGTTTGAATCCGAATATAATACAAAAGGTACAATGCCGACTTAAGTACAAGAGGACTGACACACAAACTTTCTATGATTTGAACCTCTCCTGTGACTCCAGTTTAAGAATCCGATGCCTCACTTCAGGTTTACTGTATCCCTTGGACCTTCTTATTGACGATCAAACACAGAAATTACTTCCGAATTTAATACAAAAATCACAATGACGACTTAAGTACAAGAGGACTGACACTCTCACTTTCAATGATTTGAACCTCTCCTGTGAGTCCAGTTTTAGATTCCGATGCTTCACTTCAGGTTTACTGTATACCTTGCACCTTCTTATTGACGATGAAACACAGAAATTACATCCAAATTTAATACAAATGCCACAATGCCGACTTAAGTACAAGAGGACTGACACCCCCACTTTCTATGATGTGAACATTTCCTGTGAGTCCAGTTTTAGATTCCGATGCTTCACTTCAGGTTTACTGTATCCCTTGGACCTTCTTATTGACGATGAAACACTAACATTGCACCTGAATTTAATACAAATGGCACAATGCCAACTTAAGTACAAGAGGACTAACACTTTCACTTTCTATGATTTGAGCCACTCCTGTGAGTCCAGTTTTAGATTCCGATGCTCCACTTCAGGTCTAGTGTATCCCTTGGACCTTCGTATTGACGATGAAACACAGAAATTGCATCAGAATTAAATTCGAAACTCACAATGCCGACTTAAGTAAAAGAGGACTGACACTCTCACTTTCTATGATTTGAACCTCTCCTGTGAGTCTAGTTTTAGATTCCGATGCTTCACTTCAGGTTTACTGTATCATTTAGACCTTCTTATTGACGATGAAACACAGAAATTGCATCGGAATTAAATTCAAAAATCACAATGCCGACTTAAGTACAAGAGGACTGACACTATAACTTTCTATGATTTGAACCTCTCCTGTGAGTCCAGTTTTAGATTCCGATGCATTACTTCAGGTTTACTGTATCCCTTGGACCTTCTTATTGACGATGAAACACAGAGTTTGCATCCGAATTTAATACAAAAGGAACAATGCCGTCTCAAGTACAAGAGGACTGACACTCTAACTTTCTATGATTTGAACCTCAACTGTGTGTCCAGTTTTAGATTCCGATGCTTCACTTCAGGTTTACTGTATACCCTGCACCTTCTTATTGACGATGAAACACAGAAATTGCATCGAAATTAAATTCAAAAGGCACAATGCCGACTTAAGTACAAGAGGACTGACACTCTCACTTTCTATGATTTGAACCTCGCCTGTGAGTCCAGTTTTAGATTCCGATGCTTCACTTCAGGTTTACTGTATCCCTTGGACCTTCTTATTAACGATGAAACACAGAATTTGCATCCGAATTTAATACAAAAGGTACAATGCAGACTTAAGTACAAGAGGACTGACACACTAACTTTCTATGATTTGAACCTCTGTTGTGAGTCCAGTTTAAGAATCCGATGCTTCACTTCAGATATACTGTATCCCTAGGACCTTCTTATTGACGATGAAACACAGAAATTGATTCCAAATTTAATACAAAAATCACAATGGCGACTTAAGTACAAGAGGACTGACACTCTCACTTTCTGTCATTTGAACCTCTCCTGTGAGTCCAGTTTTAGATTCTGATGCTTCACTTCAGGTTTACTGTATCCCTTGGACCTTCTTATTGACGATGAAACACAGAGTTTGCATCCGAATTTAATACAAAAGGTACAATGCCGACTTAAGTACAAGAAGACTGACACACTAACTTTCTATGATTCGAACCTCTCCTGTGAGTCCTGTTTAAGAATCCGATGCTTCACTTCAGGTTTACTGTATCCCTTGGACCTTCTTATTGACGATGAAACACAGAAATTGCATCCGAATTTAATACAAATGGCACAATGCCGACTTAAGTACAAGAGGACTGACACTCTCACTATCTATGATTTGAATCTCTCCTGTGAGTCCAGTTTTAGATTCCGATGCTCCACTTAAGGTTTACTGTATCCCTTGGACCTTCTTTTTGACGATGAAACACAGAGTTTGCATCCGAATTTAATACAAAAGGCACAATGCAGACTTAAGTACAAGAGTAATGACACTCTAACTTTCTATGATTTGAACCCATCCTGTGAGTCCAGTTTTAGATTCCGATGCTTCACTTCAGGTTTACTGTATCCCTTGGACCTTCTTATTGACGATGAGACACAGAAATTGGATCCGAATTTAATACAAAAGGCACAATGGCGACTTAAGTACAAGAGGACTGACACTCTCACTTTCAATGATTTGATCCTCTCCTGTGAGTCCAGTTTCAGATTCCGATGCTTCACTTCAGGTTTACTGTATACCTTGCACCTTGTTATTGACGATGAAACACAGAAATTGCATCGGAATTAAATTCAAAATTCACAATGCCGACTTAAGTACAAGAGGACTGACACTCTCACTTTCTATGATTTGAACCTCTCCTGGGAGTCCAGTTTTAGATTCCGATGCTTCACTTCAGGTTTACTGTATCCCTTGGACCTTCTTATTGACGATGAAACACAGAAATTGCATCGGAATTAATTTCGAAACTCACAATGCCGACTTAGGTATAAGAGGACTGACACTCGCACTTTCTATGATTTGAACCTCTCCTGTGAGTCCAGTTTTAGATTCCGATGCTTCACTTCAGGTTTGCTGTATCCCTTGGACCTTCTTATTGACGATGAAACAAAGAAATTGCATCGGAATTAAATTCTAAACTCACAATGCCGACTTAAGCAAAAGATGACTGACACTCTCACTTTCTATGATTTGAACCACTCCTGTGAGCCCAGTTTTAGATTCTGATGCTTAACTTCAGGTTTACAGTATCACTTAGTCCTACTTATTGACAATGAAACACAGAAATTGCATCGGAATTAAATTCAAAAATCACAATGCCGACTTAAGTACAAGAGGACTGACACTATAACTTTCTATGATTTGAACCTCTCCTGTGAGTCCAGTTTTAGATTCCGATGCTTCACTTCAGGTTTACTGTATCCCTTGGACCTTCTTATTGACGATGAAACACAGAGTTTGCATTCGAATTTAATACAAAAGGCACAATGCCGACTTAACTACAAGAGGACTGACACTCCAACGTTCTATAATTTGAACCTCTCCTGTGAGTCCAGGTATAGATTCCGATGCTTCACTTCAGGATTACTGTATACCCTGCACCTTCTTATCGACGATGAAAGACAGAAATTGCATCGGAATTAAATTCAAAAGGCACAATGCCGACTTAAGTAAAAGAGGACTCACACTCTAACTTTCTATGATTTGAACCTCTCCTACAAGTCCAGTTTTAGATTCCGATGCTTCACTTCAGGTTTACTGTATACCTTGGATCTTCTTATTGACGATAAAACACAGAAATTGCATCCGAATTTAATACAAAAGGCACAATGCCGACTTAAGTACAAGAGTAATGACACTCTAACTTTCTATGATTTGAACCTCTCCTGTGAGTCCAGTTTCAGATTCCTATGCTTCACTTCAGGTTTACTGTATACCTTGCACCTTGTTATTGACGATGAAACACAGAAATTGCATCGGAATTAAATTCAAAAGGCACAATGCCGACTTAAGTACAAGAGGACTGACACTCACACTTTCAATGATATGAACCTCTCCTGGGAGTCCAGTTTCAGATTCCGATGCTTCACTTCAGGTTTACTGTATCCCTTGGACCTTCTTATTCACGATGAAACAATGATATTGCATCGGAATTAAATTCTAAACTCACAATGCCGACTTAAGCAAAAGAGGACTGACACTCTCACTTTCTATGATTTGAACCACTCCTGTGAGCCTAGTTTTAGATTCCGATGCTTAACTTCAGGTTTACAGTATCACTTAGACCTACTTATTGACAATGAAACACAGAAATTGCATCGGAATTAAATTCAAAAATCACAATGCCGACTTAAGTACAAGAGGACTGACACTCTCACTTTCTATGATTTGAACCTCTCCTGTGAGTCCAGTTTTAGATTCTGATGCTTCACTTCAGGTTTACTGTATCCCTTGGACCTTCTTATTGACGATGAAACACAGAGTTTGCATCCGAATTTAATACAAAAGGTACAATGCCGACTTAAGTACAAGAGGACTGACACACTAACTTTCTATGATTTGAACCTCTCCTGTGAGTCCAGTTTAAGAATCCGATGCTTCACTTCAGGTTTACTGTATCCCTTGGACCTTCTTGTTGACGAAGAAACACAGAAATTGCATCCGAATTTAATACAAATGGCACAATGCCGACTTAAGTACAAGAGGACTGACACTCTCACTATCTATGATTTGAACCTCTCCTGTGAGTCCAGTTTTAGATTCCGATGCTTCACTTCAGGTTTACTGTATCCCTTGGACCTTCTTATTGACGATGAGACACAGAAATTGGATCCGAATTTAATACAAAAGGCACAATGGCGACTTAAGTACAAGAGGACTGACACTCTCACTTTCAATGATTTGATCCTATCCTGTGAGTCCAGTTTCAGATTCCGATGCTTCACTTCAGGTTTACTGTATCCCTTGGACCTTCTTATTGACGATGAAACACAGAAATTGCATCGGAATTAAATTCAAAAGGCACAATGCCGACTTAAGTACAAGAGGACTGACACTCTCACTTTCTATGATTTGAACCTCTCCTGGGAGTCCAGTTTTAGATTCCGATGCTTCACTTCAGGTTTACTGTATCCCTTGGACCTTCTTATTGACGATGAAACACAGAAATTGCATCGGAATTAATTTCGAAACTCACAATGCCGACTTAAGTATAAGAGGACTGACACTCGCACTTTCTATGATTTGAACCTCTCCTATGAGTCCAGTTTTAGATTCCGATGCTTCACTTCAGGTTTGCTGTATCCCTTGGACCTTCTTATTGACGATGAAACAAAGAAATTGCATCGGAATTAAATTCTAAACTCACAATGCCGACTTAAGCAAAAGATGACTGACACTCTCACTTTCTATGATTTGAACCACTCCTGTGAGCCCAGTTTTAGATTCTGATGCTTAACTTCAGGTTTACTGTATCACTTAGAACTACTTATTGACAATGAAACACAGAAATTGCATCGGAATTAAATTCAAAAATCACAATGCCGACTTAAGTACAAGAGGACTGACACTATAACTTTCTATGATTTGAATCTCTCCTGTGAGTCCAGTTTTAGATTCCGATGCTTCACTTCAGGTTTACTGTATCCCTTGGACCTTCTTATTGACGATGAAACACAGAGTTTGCATCCGAATTTAATACAAAAGGCACAATGCCGACTTAACTACAAGAGGACTGACACTCTAACTTTCTATAATTTGAACCTCTCCTGTGAGTCCAGGTATAGATTCCGATGCTTCACTTCAGGTTTACTGTATACCCTTCACCTTCTTATCGACGATGAAAGACAGAAATTGCATCGGAATTAAATTCAAAAGGCACAATGCCGACTTAAGTACAAGAGGACTGACACACTCACTTTCTATGATTTCAACCTCCTCTGTGAATCCAGTTTTAGATTCCGATGCTTCACTTTAGGTTTACTGTATCTCTTGGACCTTCTTATTGGCGATGAAACACAGAGTTTGCATCCGAATTTAATACAAAAGGTACAATGCCGACTTAAGTACAAGAGGACTGACACACTAACTTTCTATGATTTGAACCTCTCCTGTGAGTCCAGTTTAAGAATCCGATGCCTCACTTCAGGTTTACTGTATCCCTTGGACCTTCTTATAGACGATGAAACACAGAAATTGCTTCCGAATTTAATACACAAATCACAATGACGACTTAAGTACAAGAGGACTGACACTCTCACTTTCTATGATTTGAAACTCTCCTGTGAGTCCAGTTTTAGATTCTGATGCTTCACTTCAGGTTTACTGTATCCCTTGGACCTTCTTATTGACGATGAAACACAGAGTTTGTATCCGAATTTAATACAAAAGGTACAATGCCGACTTAAGTACAAGAGGACTGACACACTAACTTTCTATGATTTGAACCTCTCCTGTGAGTCCAGTTTAAGAATCCGATGCTTCACTTCAGGTTTACTGTATCCCTTGCACCTTCTTAATGACGATGAAACACAGAAATTGCATCCGAATTTAATACAAAAGGCACAATGGCGACTTAAGGACAAGAGGACTGACACTCTCTCTTTCTATGATTTGAACCTCTCCTGTGAGTCCAGTTTTAGATTCTGATGCTTCACTTCAGATTTACTGTATCCCTTGGACCTTCTTATTGACGATGAAACACAGAAATTTCATCCGAATTTAATACAAAAGTCACAATGCCGACTTAAGTAAAAGAGGACTGACACTCTAACTTTCTATGATTTGAACCTCTCCTACAAGTCCAGTTTTAGATTCCGATGCTTCACTTCAGGTTTACTGTATACCTTGGACCTTCTTATTGACGATAAAGTACAGAAATTCCATCCGAATTTAATACAAAAGGCACAATACCGACATAAGTACAAGAGGAGTGACACTCTAACTTTCTATGATTTGAATCTCTCCTGTGAGTCCAGTTTTAGATTCCGATGTTTCACTTCAGGTTTACTGTATCCCTTGGACCTTCTTATTGACTAGGAAACACAGGAATTGCATCCGAATTTAATACAAAAGGCACAATTCCGACTTAAGTACAAGAGTAATGACACTCTAACTTTCTATGATTTGAACCCCTCCTGTGAGTCCAGTTTTAGATTCCGATGCTTCACTTCAGGTTTACTGTATCCCTTGGACCTTCTTATTGACGATGAGACACAGAAATTGGATCCGAATTTAATACAAAAGGCACAATGCCGACTTAGGTACAAGAGGACTGACACTCTCACTTTCAATGATTTGAAGCTCTCCTGGGAGTCCAGTTTCAGATTCCGATGCTTCACTTCAGGTTTACTGTATCCCTTGGACCTTCTTATTGACGATGAAACACAGAAATTGCATCGGAATTAATTTCGAAACTCACAATGCCGACTTAAGTAAAAGAGGACTGACACTCGCACTTTCTATGATTTGAACCTCTCCTGTGAGTCCAGTTTTAGATTCCGATGCTTCACTTAAGGTTTGCTGTATCCCTTGGACCTTCTTATTGACGATGAAACAATGAAATTGCATCGGAATTAAATTCTAAACTCACAATGCCGACTTAAGCAAAAGAGGACTGACACTCTTATTTTCTATGATTTGAATAACTCCTGTGAGCCCAGTTTTAGATTCCGATGCTTAACTTCAGGTTTACAGTATCACTTAGACCTACTTATTGACAATGAAACACAGAAATTGCATCGGAATTAAATTCAAAAATCACAATGCCGGCTTAAGTACAAGAGGACTGACACTATAACTTTCTATGATTTGAACCTCTCCTGTGAATCCAGTTTTAGATTCCGATGCTTCACTTTAGGTTTACTGTATCCCTTGGACCTTCTTATTGGCGATGAAACACAGAGTTTGCATCCGAACTTAATACAAAAGGTACAATGCCGACTTAGTACAAGAGGACTGACACACTAACTTTCTATGATTTGAACCTCTCCTGTGAGTCCAGTTTAAGAATCCGATGCCTCACTTGAGGTTTACTGTATCCCTTGGACCTTCTTATTGACGATGAAACACAGAAATTGCTTCCCAATTTCATACAAAAATCACAATGACGACTTAAGTACAAGAGGACTGACACTCTAACTTTCTATGATTTGAACCTCTCCTACAAGTCCAGTTTTAGATTCCGATGCTTTACTTCAGGTTTCCTGTATCCCTTGGACCTTCTTATTGACGATAAAACACAGAAATTGCATCCGAATTTAATACAAAAGGCACAATACCGACATAAGTACAAGAGGAGTGACACTCTAACTTTCTATGATTTGAATCTCTCCTGTGAGTCCAGTTTTAGATTCCGATGTTTCACTTGAGGTTTACTGTATTCCTTGGACCTTCTTATTGACTATGAAACACAGGAATTGCATCCGAATTTAATACAAATAGCACAATGCCGACTTAAGTACAAGAGGACTGACACTCTCTCTTTCTATGATTTGAAGCTCCCCTGTGAGTCCGGTTTTACATTCCGATGCTTCACTCCAGGTTTACTGTATACCTTGCACCTTCTTATTGACGATGAAACATAGAAATTACATCGGAATTTAATACAAAAGGCACAATGCCAACTTAAGTAAAAGAGGACAAACACTCTAACTCTCTATGATTTGAACCTCTCCTGTGAGTCTAGTTTTAGATTCTGATGCTTCACTTCAGGTTTACTTTATCCCTTGGACCTTCTTATCGACGATGAAACACAGAAATTGCATCCGAATTTAATACAAATGCCACTTTGCCGACTTAAGTACAAGAGGACTGACACTGTCACTTTCTACGATTTGAACCTTTCCTGTGAGTCCAGTTTTAGATTCTGATGCTTCACTTCAGGTTTACTGTATCCCTTGGACCTTCTTATTGACGATGAAACACAGAAAATGCACCCGAATTTAATACAAATGGCACAATACCGACTTAAGTACAAGAGGACTGACACCCTCACTATGTATGATTTGAACCCCTCCTTTGCGTCCAGTTTAAGATTCCGATGCTTCACTTCAGGTTTACTGTATCCCTTGGACCTTCTTATTGACGATGAAACACTGAAATTGGATCCGAATTTAATACAAAAATCACAATGGCGACTTAAGTACAAGAGGACTGACACTCTCACTTTCTATGATTTGAACCTCTCCTGTGAGTCCAGTTTTAGATTCTGATGCTTCACTTCAGGTTTACTGTATCCCTTGGACCTTCTTATTGACGATGAAACACAGAGTTTGCATCCGAATTTAATACAAAAGGTACAATGCCGACTTAAGTACAAGAGGACTGACACACTAACTTTCTATGATTTGAACCTCTCCTGTGAGTCCAGTATTAGATTCTGATGCTTCACTTCAGGTTTACTGTATCCCTTGGACCTTCTTATAGGCGATGAAACACAGAAATTTCATCCGAATTTAATACAAAAGGCACAATGCCGACTTAAGTAAAAGAAGACTGACTTTCTAACTTTCTATGATTTGAACCTCTCCTGCAAGTCCAGTTTTAGATTCCAATGCTTCACTTCAGGTTTACTGTATACCTTGGATCTTCTTATTGACGATAAAACACAGAAATTGCATCCGAATTTAATACAAAAGGCACAATACCGACTTAAGTACAAGAGGAGTGACACTCTAACTTTCTATGATTTGAACCTCTTGTGTGAGTCCAGTTTTAGATTCTGATGCTTCACTTCAGGTTTACTGTATCCCTTGGACCTTCTTATTGACGATGAAACACAGAGTTTGCATCCGAATTTAATACAAAAGGCACAATGGCGACTTAAGTACAAGAGGACTGACACTCTCTCTTTCTATGATTTGAACCTCTCCTGTGAGTCCACTTTTAGATTCTGATGCTTCACTTCAGGTTTACTGTATCCCTTGGACCTTCTTATTGACGATGAAACACAGAAATTTCATCCGAATTTAATACAAAAGTCACAATGCCGACTTAAGTAAAAGAGGACTGACACTCTAACTTTCTATGATTTGAACCTCTCCTACAAGTCCAGTTTTAGATTCCGATGCTTCACTTCAGGTTTACTGTATACCTTGGACCTTCTTATTGACGATAAAACACAGAAATTGCATCCGAATTTAATACAAATGGCACAATACCGACATAAGTACAAGAGGAGTGACACTCTAACTTTCTATGATTTGAATCTCTCCTGTGAGTCCAGTTTTAGATTCCGATGTTTCACTTCACGTTTACTGTATCCCTTGGACCTTCTTATTGACTAGGAAACACAGGAATTGCATCCGAATTTAATACAAATAGCACAATGCCGACTTTAGTACAAGAGGACTGACACTCTCTCTTTCTATGATTTGAACATCCCCTGTGAGTCCGGTTTTAAATTCCGATGCTTCACTCCAGGTTTACGGTATACCTTGCACCTTCTTATTGACGATGAAACTTAGAAATTGCATCGGAATTTAATACAAAAGGCACAATGCCGACTTAAGTAAAAGAGGACAAACACTCTAACTTTCTATGATTTGAACCTCTCCTGTGAGTCTAGTTTTAGATTCTGATGCTTCACTTCAGGTTTACTGTATCCCTTGGACCTTCTTATCGACGATGAAACACAGTAATTGCATCCGAATTTAATACAAAAGGCACAATGCCGACTTAAGTACAAGAGGACTGACACTCTAACTTTCTATGATTTGATCCTCTCCTGTGAGTCCAGTTTCAGATTCCGATGCTTCACTTCAGGTTTACTGTATACCTTGCACCTTGTTATTGACGATGAAACACAGAAATTGCATCGGAATTAAATTCAAAAGGCACAATGCCGACTTAAGTACAAGAGGACTGACACTCTCACTTTCTATGATTTGAACCTCTCCTGGGAGTCCAGTTTCAGATTCCGATGCTTCACTTCAGGTTTACTGTATCCCTTGGACCTTCTTATTGACGATGAAACACAGAAATTGCATCGGAATTAATTTCGAAACCCCAATGCCGACTTAAGTAAAAGAGGACTGACACTCGCACTTTCTATGATTTGAACCTCTCCTGTGAATCCAGATTTAGATTCCGATGCTTCACTTCAGGTTTACTGTATCCCTTGGACATTCTTATTGACGATGAAACACAGAAATTGCATCCGAATTTAATACAAATGGCACAATACCGACATAAGTACAAGAGGAGTGACACTCTAACTTTCTATGATTTGAATCTCTCCTGTGAGTCCAGTTTTAGATTCCGATGTTTCACTTCACGTTTACTGTATCCCTTGGACCTTCTTATTGACTAGGAAACACAGGAATTGCATCCGAATTTAATACAAATAGCACAATGCCGACTTTAGTACAAGAGGACTGACACTCTCTCTTTCTATGATTTGAACATCCCCTGTGAGTCCGGTTTTAAATTCCGATGCTTCACTCCAGGTTTACGGTATACCTTGCACCTTCTTATTGACGATGAAACTTAGAAATTGCATCGGAATTTAATACAAAAGGCACAATGCCGACTTAAGTAAAAGAGGACAAACACTCTAACTTTCTATGATTTGAACCTCTCCTGTGAGTCTAGTTTTAGATTCTGATGCTTCACTTCAGGTTTACTGTATCCCTTGGACCTTCTTATCGACGATGAAACACAGTAATTGCATCCGAATTTAATACAAAAGGCACAATGCCGACTTAAGTACAAGAGGACTGACACTCTAACTTTCTATGATTTGATCCTCTCCTGTGAGTCCAGTTTCAGATTCCGATGCTTCACTTCAGGTTTACTGTATACCTTGCACCTTGTTATTGACGATGAAACACAGAAATTGCATCGGAATTAAATTCAAAAGGCACAATGCCGACTTAAGTACAAGAGGACTGACACTCTCACTTTCTATGATTTGAACCTCTCCTGGGAGTCCAGTTTCAGATTCCGATGCTTCACTTCAGGTTTACTGTATCCCTTGGACCTTCTTATTGACGATGAAACACAGAAATTGCATCGGAATTAATTTCGAAACCCCAATGCCGACTTAAGTAAAAGAGGACTGACACTCGCACTTTCTATGATTTGAACCTCTCCTGTGAATCCAGATTTAGATTCCGATGCTTCACTTCAGGTTTACTGTATCCCTTGGACATTCTTATTGACGATGAAACACAGAGTTTTCATCCGAATTTAATACAAAAGGCACAATGCCGACTTAACTACAAGAGGACTGACACTCTAACTTTCTATGATTTGAACCTCTCCTGTGAGTCCAGTTTTAGATTCCGAAGCTTCACTTCAGGTTTACTGTATTCCCTGCACCTTCTTATCGACGATGAAAGACAGAAATTGCATCGGAATTAAATTCAAAAGGCACAATGCCGACTTAAGTACAAGAGGACAGACACTCTCACTTTCAATGATTTGAACCTCTCCTGTGAATCCAGTTTTAGATTCCGATGCTTCACTTTAGGTTTACTGTATCCCTTGGACCTTCTTATTGGCGATGAATCACAGAGTTTGCATCCGAACTTAATACAAAAGGTACAATGCCGACTTAGTACAAGAGGACTGACACACTGACTTTCTAAGATTTTAACCTCTCCTGTGAGTCCAGTTTAAGAATCCGATGCCTCACTTCAGGTTTACTGTATCCCTTGGACGTTCTTATTGACGATGAAACACAGAAATTGCTTCCGAATTTAATACAAAAATCACAATGACGACTTAAGTACAAGAGGACTGGCACTCTAACTTTCTATGATTTGAACCTCTCCTACAAGTCCAGTTTTAGATTCCGATGCTTCACTTCAGGTTTACTGTATACCTTGGACCTTCTTATTGACGATGAAACACAGAAATTGCATCCGAATTTAATACAAAAGGCACAATACCGACATAAGTACAAGAGGAGTGACACTCTATCTTTCTATGATTTGAATCTCTCCTGTGAGTCCAGTTTTAGATTCCGATGTTTCACTTCAGGTTTACTGTATTCCCTGGACCTTCTTAGTGACTAAGAAACACAGGAATTGCATCCGAATTTAATACAAATAGCACAAGGCCGACTTAAGTACAAGAGGACTGACACTCTCTCTTTCTATGATTTGAAGCTCCCCTGTGAGTCCGGTTTTACACTCCGATGCTTCACTCCAGGTTTACTGTATACCTTGCACCTTCTTATTGACGATGAAACATAGAAAGTGCATCGGAATTTAATACAAAAGGCACAATGCCGACTTAAGTAAAAGAGGACAAACACTCTAACTTTCTATGATTTGAACCTCTCCTGTGAGTCTAGTTTTAGATTCTGATGCTTCACTTCAGGTTTACTGTATCCCTTGGACCTTCTTATCGACGATGAAACACAGAAATTGCATCCGAATTTATTACAAAAGGCACAATGCCGACTTAAGTACAAGAGGACTGACACTCTAACTTTCTATGATTTGAACCTCTCCCGTGAGTCCAGTTTTAGATTCCGATGCTTCACTTCAGGTTTACTATATCCATTGGACCTTCTTATTGACGATGAAACACAGAAATTGCATCCGAATTTAATACAAATGCCACATTGCCGACATAAGTACAAGAGGACTGACACTGTCACTTTCTACGATTTGAACCTTTCCTGTGAGTCCAGTTTTAGATTCTGATGCTTCACTTCAGGTTTACTGTATCCCTTGGACCTTCTTATTGACGATGAAACACAGAAAATGCACCCGAATTTAATACAAACGGCACAATACCGACTTAAGTACAAGAGGACTGACACTCTCACTATCTATGATTTGAACTCCTCCTTTGCGTCCAGTTTAAGATTCCGATGCTTCACTTCAGGTTTACTGTATCCCTTGGACCTTCTTATTGACGATGAAACACAGAAATTGGATCCGAATTTAATACAAAAGGCACAATGGCGACTTAAGTACAAGAGGACTGACACTCTCACTTTCAATGATTTGAACCTTTCCTGTGAATCTAGTTTCAGATTCCGATGCTTCACTTCAGGTTTATTGTATACTTTGCAACTTCTTATTGACGATGAAACACAGAAATTGCATCGGAATTAAATTCAAAAGCCACAATGCCGACGTAAGTAGAAGAGGACTGACTCTCTCACTTTCTATGATTTGAACCTCTCCTGTTAGTCCAGTTTTAGATTCCGAAGCTTCACTTCAGGTTTACTGTATCCCTTGGACCTTCTCATTGACGATGAAACACAGAAATTGCATCCGAATTTAATACAAAAATCACAATGGCGACTTAAGTACAAGAGGACTGACACTCTCACTTTCTATGATTTGAACCTCTCCTGTGAGTCCAGTTTTAGATTCTGATGCTTCACTTCAGGTTTACTGTATCCCTTGGACCTTCTTATTGACGATGAAACACAGAGTTTGCATCCGAATTTAATACAAAAGTACAATGCCGACTTAAGTACAAGAGGACTGACACACTAACTTTCTATGATTTGACCCTCTCCTGTGAGTCCAGTATTAGATTCTGATGCTTCACTTCAGGTTTACTGTATCCCTTGGACCTTCTTATAGACGATGAAACACAGAAATTTCATCCGAATTTAATACAAAAGGCACAATGCCGACTTAAGGAAAAGAGGACTGACTTTCTAACTTTCTATGATTTGAACCTCTCCTGCAAGTCCAGTTTTAGATTCCGATGCTTCACTTCAGGTTTACTGTATACCTTGGATCTTCTTATTGACGATTAAAAACACAGAAATTGCATCCGAATTTAATACAAAAGGCACAATACCGACTTAAGTACAAGAGGAGTGACACTCTAAATTTCTATGATTTGAATCTCTCCTGTGAGTCCAGTTTCAGATTCCGATGTTTCACTTCAGGTTTACTGTATCCCTTGGACCTTCTTATTGACTATGAAACACAGGAATTGCATCCGATTTTAATACAAATAGCACAATGCCGACTTAAGTACAAGAGGACTGACACTCTCTCTTTCTATGATTTGAAGCTCTCCTGTGAGTCCGGTTTTAAATTCCGATGCTTCACTCCAGGTTTACTGTATACCTTGCACCTTCTTATTGACGACGAAAAATAGGAATTGCATCGGAATTTAATACAAAAGGCACAATGCCGACATAAGTACAAGAGGACTGACACTCTCACTTTCAATGATTTGAACCTTTCCTGTGAGTCCAGTTTCAGATTCCGATGCTTCACTTCAGGTTCACTGTATACCTTGCACCTTCTTATTGACGATGAAACACAGAAATTGCATCGGAATTAAATTGAAAAGGCACAATGCCGCCTTAAATACAAGGGGACTTACACTCTCATTTTCTATGATTTGAACCTCTCCTGTGAGTCCAGTTTAGCTTCACTTCAGGTTTACTGTATACCTTGCACCTTCTTATTGACGATGAAACACAGAAATTGCATCGGAATTAAATTCAAAAGGCACAATGCCGCCTTAAATACAAGGGGACTTACACTCTCATTTTCTATGATTTGAACCTCTCCTGTGAGTCCAGTTTAAGATTCCGAAGCTTCACTTCAGGTTTACTGTATCCCTTGGACCTTCTTATTGACGATGAAACACAGTGTTTGCATCCGAATTTAATACAAAAGGTTCAATGCCGACTTAAGTACAAGAGGACTGACACTCCAACATTCTATGTTTTCAAACTCTCCTGTGAGTCCAGTTTTAGATTCCGATGCTTCACTTCAGGTTTACTGTATCCCTTGGACCTTCTTATTGACGATGAAACACACAAATTGCATCCGATTTTAATACAAAAATCACAATAGCGACTTAAGTACAAGAGGACTGACACTCTCACTTTCTATGATTTGAAACTCTTCTGTGAGTCCAGTGTTAGATTCCGATGCATCACTTCAGGTTTACTGTATCCCTTGGACCTTCTTATTGACGATGAAACACAGAAATTGCATCCGAATTTAATATAAATGCCACAATGCCGACTTAAGTACAAGAGGACTGACACTCTCACTTTCTATGATTTGAACCTCTCCTGTGGGGTCCAGTTTTAGATTCCGATGCTTCACTTCAGGTTTACTGTATCCCTTGGACTTTCTTATTGATGATGAAACACAGATATTGCATCCGAATGTAATACAAATGGCACAATACCGACTTAAGTACAAGAGGACTGACACTCTCACTTTCTATGATTTGAACCTCTCCTGTGAGTCTAGTTTTAGATTCCGATGCTTCACTTCAGGTTTCCTGTATCCATTGGACCTTCTTATTGACGATGAAACAAAGAAATTGCATCGGAATTAAATTCGAAACTCACAATGCCGACTTAAGTAAAAGAGGACTGACACTCTCACTTTCTATGATTTGAACCACACCTGTGAGCCCAGTTTTAGTTTCTGATTCTTAACTTCAGGTTTACTGTATCACTTAGACCTACTTATAGACAACGAAACACAGAAATTGCATCGGAATTAAATTCAAAAATCACAATGCCGACTTAAGTACAAGAGGACTGACACTATAACTTTCTATGATTTGAACCTCTCCTGTGAGTCCAGTTTTAGATTCCGATGCTTCACTTCAGGTTTACTGTATCCCTTGGACCTTCTTATTGACGATGAAACACAGAGTTTGCATCCGAATTTAATACAAAAGGCACAATGCCGACTTAAGTACAAGAGGACTGACACTCTAACTTTCTATGATTTGAACCTCTCCTGTGAGACCAGTTTTAGATTCCGATGCTTCACTTCAGGTTTACTGTATACCCTGCACCTTCTTATTGACGATGAAAGACAGAAATTGCATCCGAATTTAATACAAAAGGTACAATGCCGACTTAAGTACAAGAGGACTAACACACTAACTTTCTATGTTTTGAACCTCTGCTGTGAGTCCAGTTTAAGAATCCGATGCTTCACTTCAGGTTTACTGTATCCCGTGGACCTTCTTAATGACGATGAAACACAGAAATTGCATCCGAATTTAATACAAAAGGCACAATGGCGACTTAAGTACAAGAGGACTGACACTCTCTCTTTCTATGATTTCAACCTCTCCTGTGAGTCCAGTTTTAGATTCTGATGATCCACTTCAGGTTTACTGTATCCCTTGGACCTCCTTATTGACGATGAAACACAGAAATTTCATCCGAATTTAATACAAAAAGCACAATGCCGACTTAAGTAAAAGAGGACTGACACTCTAACTTTCTATGATTTGAACCTCTCCTACAAGTCCAGTATTAGATTCCGATGCTTCACTTCAGGTTTACTGTATACCTTGGACCTTCTTATTGACGATGAAACACAGAAATTGCATCCGAATTTAATACAAATGCCACATTGCCGACATAAGTACAAGAGGACTGACACTGTCACTTTCTACGATTTGAACCTTTCCTGTGAGTCCAGTTTTAGATTCTGATGCTTCACTTCAGGTTTACTGTATCCCTTGGACCTTCTTATTGACGATGAAACACAGAAAATGCACCCGAATTTAATACAAACGTCACAATACCGACTTAAGTACAAGAGGACTGACACTCTCACTATCTATGATTTGAACTCCTCCTTTGCGTCCAGTTTAAGATTCCGATGCTTCACTTCAGGTTTACTGTATCCCTTGGACCTTCTTATTGACGATGAAACACAGAAATTGGATCCGAATTTAATACAAAAGGCACAATGGCGACTTAAGTACAAGAGGACTGACACTCTCACTTTCAATGATTTGAACCTTTCCTGTGAATCTAGTTTCAGATTCCGATGCTTCACTTCAGGTTTATTGTATACTTTGCAACTTCTTATTGACGATGAAACACAGAAATTGCATCGGAATTAAATTCAAAAGCCACAATGCCGACTTAAGTACAAGAGGACTGACTCTCTCACTTTCTATGATTTGAACCTCTCCTGTTAGTCCAGTTTTAGATTCCGAAGCTTCACTTCAGGTTTACTGTATCCCTTGGACCTTCTCATTGACGATGAAGCACAGAAATTGCATCCGAATTTAATACAAAAATCACAATGGCGACTTAAGTACAAGAGGACTGACACTCTCACTTTCTATGATTTGAACCTCTCCTGTGAGTCCAGTTTTAGATTCTGATGCTTCACTTCAGGTTTACTGTATCCCTTGGACCTTCTTATTGACGATGAAACACAGAGTTTGCATCCGAATTTAATACAAAAGTACAATGCCGACTTAAGTACTAGAGGACTGACACACTAACTTTCTATGATTTGAACCTCTCCTGTGAGTCCAGTATTAGATTCAGATGCTTCACTTCAGGTTTACTGTATCCCTTGGACCTTCTTATAGACGATGAAACACAGAAATTTCATCCGAATTTAATACAAAAGGCACAATGCCGACTTAAGGAAAAGAGGACTGACTTTCTAACTTTCTATGATTTGAACCTCTCCTGCAAGTCCAGTTTTAGATTCCGATGCTTCACTTCAGGTTTACTGTATACCTTGGATCTTCTTATTGACGATAAAACACAGAAATTGCATCCGAATTTAATACAAAAGGCACAATACCGACTTAAGTACAAGAGGAGTGACACTCTAAATTTCTATGATTTGAATCTCTCCTGTGAGTCCAGTTTCAGATTCCGATGTTTCACTTCAGGTTTACTGTATCCCTTGGACCTTCTTATTGACTATGAAACACAGGAATTGCATCCGATTTTAATACAAATAGCACAATGCCGACTTAAGTACAAGAGGACTGACACTCTCTCTTTCTATGATTTGAAGCTCTCCTGTGAGTCCGGTTTTAAATTCCGATGCTTCACTCCAGGTTTACTGTATACCTTGCACCTTCTTATTGACGACGAAAAATAGGAATTGCATCGGAATTTAATACAAAAGGCACAATGCCGACATAAGTACAAGAGGACTGACACTCTCACTTTCAATGATTTGAACCTTTCCTGTGAGTCCAGTTTCAGATTCCGATGCTTCACTTCAGGTTTACTGTATACCTTGCACCTTCTTATTGACGATGAAACACAGAAATTGCATCGGAATTAAATTCAAAAGGCACAATGCCGCCTTAAATACAAGGGGACTTACACTCTCATTTTCTATGATTTGAACCTCTCCTGTGAGTCCAGTTTAAGATTCCGAAGCTTCACTTCAGGTTCACTGTATCCCTTGGACCTTCTTATTGACGATGAAACACAGTGTTTGCATCCGAATTTAATACAAAAGGTTCAATGCCGACTTAAGTACAAGAGGACTGACACTCCAACATTCTATGATTTGAAACTCTCCTGTGAGTCCAGTTTTAGATTCCGATGCTTCACTTCAGGTTTACTGTATCCCTTGGACCTTCTTATTGACGATGAAACACACAAATTGCATCCGATTTTAATACAAAAATCACAATAGCGACTTAAGTACAAGAGGACTGACACTCTCACTTTCTATGATTTGAAACTCTTCTGTGAGTCCAGTGTTAGATTCCGATGCATCACTTCAGGTTTACTGTATCCCTTGGACCTTCTTATTGACGATGAAACACAGAAATTGCATCCGAATTTAATATAAATGCCACAATGCCGACTTAAGTACAAGAGGACTGACACTCTCACTTTCTATGATTTGAACCTCTCCTGTGAGTCCAGTTTTAGATTCCGATGCTTCACTTTAGGTTTACTGTATACCTTGCACCTTCTTATTGACGATGAAACACAGAAATTGCATCCGAATTTAATACAAAAGGCACAATGCCAACTTAAGTACAAGAGGACTGACATTCCAACTTTCTATGATTTGAACCTATCCTGTGAGTCCAGTTTTAGATTCCGATGCCTCACTTCGGGTTTACTGTATCCCTTGGACTTTCTTATTGACGATGAAACACAGAAATTGCATCCGAATGTAATACAAATGGCACAATACCGACTTAAGTACAAGAGGAGTGACACTCTAACTTTCTATGATTTGAACCTATCCTGTGAGTCCAGTTTTAGATTCCGATGCTTCACTTCAGGTTTACTGTATCCCTTGGACATTCTTATTGATGATGAAACACAGAAATTGCATCCGAATGTAATACAAATGGCACAATACCGACTTAAGTACAAGACGACTGACACTCTCACTTTCTATGATTTGAACCTCTCCTGTGAGTCTAGTTTTAGATTCCGATGCTTCACTTCAGGTTTCCTGTATCCATTGGACCTTCTTATTGACGATGAAACAAAGAAATTGCATCGGAATTAAATTCGAAACTCACAATGCCGACTTAAGTAAAAGAGGACTGACACTCTAACTTTCTATGATTTGAACCACACCTGTAAGCCCAGTTTTAGTTTCTGATTCTTAACTTCAGGTTTACTGTATCACTTAGACCTACTTATAGACAACGAAACACAGAAATTGCATAGGAATTAAATTCAAAAATCACAATGCCGACTTAAGTACAAGAGGACTGACACTATAACTTTCTATGATTTGAACCTCTCCCGTGAGTCCAGTTTTAGATTCCGATGCTTCACTTCAGGTTTACTGTATACCCTGCACCTTCTTATTGACGATGAAAGACAGAAATTGCATCCGAATTTAATACAAAAGGTACAATGCCGACTTAAGTACAAGAGGACTGACACACTAACTTTCTATGTTTTGAACCTCTGCTGTGAGTCCAGTTTAAGAATCCGATGCTTCACTTCAGGTTTACTGTATCCCGTGGACCTTCTTAATGACGATGAAACACAGAAATTGCATCCGAATTTAATACAAAAGGCACAATGGCGACTTAAGTACAAGAGGACTGACACTCTCTCTTTCTATGATTTGAACCTCTCCTGTGAGTCCAGTCTTAGATTCTGATGATCCACTTCAGGTTTACTGTATCCCTTGGACCTCCTTATTGACGATGAAACACAGAAATTTCATCCGAATTTAATACAAAAAGCACAATGCCGACTTAAGTAAAAGAGGACTGACACTCTAACTTTCTATGATTTGAACCTCTCCTACAAGTCCAGTTTTAGATTCCGATGCTTCACTTCAGGTTTACTGTATACCTTGGACCTTCTTATTGAAGATAAAACACAGAAATTGCATCCGAACTTAATACAAAAGACACAATTCCGACTTAAGTACAAGAGGAGTGACACTCTAACTTTCTATGATTTGAACCTCTCCTGTGAGTCCGGTTTTAAGTTCCGATGCTTCACTCCAGGTTTACTGTATACCTTGCAACTTCTTATTGACGATGAAACATTGGAATTGCATCGGAATTTAATACAAAAGGCACAATGCCGACGTAAGTACAACAGGACTGACACTCTCACTTTCAATGATTTGAACCTTTCCTGTGAGTCCAGTTTCAGATTCCGATGCTTCACTTCAGGTTTCCTGTATACCTTGCACCTTCTTATTGACGATGAAAAACAGAAATTGCATCGGAATTAAATTCAAAAGGCACAATGCCGACTTAAGTACAAGGGGACTGACACTCTCACTTTCTATGATTAGAACCTCTCCTGTGAGTCCAGTTTTAGTTTCCGAAGCTTCACTTCAGGTTTACTGTATCCCTTGGACCTTCTTATTGACGATGAAACACAGTGTTTGCATCCGAATTTAATACAAAAGGTTCAATGCCGACTTAAGTACAAGAGGGCTGACACTCCTACATTCTATGATTTGAAACTCTTCTGTGAGTCCAGTTTTAGATTCCGATGCTTCACTACAGGTTTACTGTATCCCTTGGACCTTCTTATTGACGATGAAACACAGAAATTGCATCCGAATTTAATAGAAAAGGCACAATGCCAACTTAAGTACAAGAGGACTGACACTCTAACTTTCTATGATTTGAACTTCTCCCGTGAGTCCAGTTTTAGATTCCGATGCTTCACTTCAGGTTTACTATATCCCTTGGACCTTCTTATTGACGATGAAACACAGAAATTGCATACGAATTTAATACAAAAGGCACAACGCCAACTTAAGTACAAGAGGACTGACACTCTAAATTTCTATGATTTGAACCTCTCCCGTGAGACCAGTTTTAGATTCCGATGCTTCACTTCAGGTTTACTATATCCATTGGACCTTCTTATTGACGATGAAACACAGAAATTGCATCCGAATTTAATACAAATGCCACATTGCCGACTTAAGTACAAGAGGACTGACACTGTCACTTTCTATGATTTGAACCTTTCTTGAGAGTCCAGTTTTAGATTCTGATGCTTCACTTCAGGTTTACTGTATCCCTTGGACCTTCTTATTGACGATGAAACACAGAAAATGCACCCGAATTTAATACAAATGGCACAATACCGACTTAAGTACAAGAGGACTGCCACTCTCACTATCTATGATTTGAACCCCTCCTGTGCGTCCAGTTTTAGATTCCGAATCTTCACTTCAGGTTTACTGTATCCCTTAGACCTTCTTATTGAGGATGAAACACAGAAATTGGATCCGAATTTAATACAAATGGCACAATGGCGACTTAAGTACAAGAGGACTGACACTCTCACTTTCTATGATTTGAACCTTTCATGTGAGTCTAGTTTCAGATTCCCATGCTTCACTTCAGGTTTACTGTATACCTTGCTCCTTCTTATTAACGATGAAACACAGAAATTGCATCGGAATTAAATTCAAAAGGCACAATGCCGACTTAAGTAAAAGAGGACTGACACTCTCACTTTCTATGATTTGAAACTCTCCTGTGAGTCCAGTTTTAGATTCCGAAGCTTCACTTCAGGTTTACTGTATCCCTTGGACCTTCTTATTGACGATGAAACACAGTGTTTGCATCCGAATTTAACACAAAAGGTTCAATGCCGACTTAAGTACAAGAGGACTGACACTGTAACTTTCTATGATTTGAACCTCTCCTGTGAGTCCAGTTTTAGATTCCGATGCTTCACTACAGGTTTACTGTATCCCTTGGACCTTCTTATTGACGATGAAACACAGAAATTGCATCCGAATTTAATACAATAATCACAATGGCGACTTAAGTACAAGAGGAGTGACACTCTAACTTTCTATGATTTCAATCTCTCCTGTGAGTCCAGTTTTAGATTCCGATGTTCACTTCAGGTTTACTGTATCCCTTGGACCTTCTTATTGACTATGAAACACAGGAATTGCATCCGAATTTAATACAAATAGCACAATGCCGACTTAAGTACAAGAGGACTGACACTCTCTCTTTCTATTATTTGAACCTCTCCTGTGAGTCCGGTTTTAAATTCCGATGCTTCACTCCAGGTTTACTGTATACCTTGCACCTTCTTATTGACGATGAAACACAGAAATTGCATCCGAATTTAATACAAATGCCACATTGCCGACTTAAGTACAAGAGGACTGACACTGTCACTTTCTATGATTTGAACCTTTCCTGAGAGTCCAGTTTTAGATTCTGATGCTTCACTTCAGGTTTACTGTATCCCTTGGACCTTCTTATTGACGATGAAACACAGAAAATGCACCCGAATTTAATACAAACGGCACAATACCGACTTAAGTACAAGAGGACTGACACTCTCACTATTTATGATTTGAACCCCTCCTGTGCGTCCAGTTTTAGATTCCGATGCTTCACTTCAGGTTTACTGTATCCCTTGGACCTTCTTATTGAGGATGAAACACAGAAATTGGATCCGAATTTAATACAAATGGCACAATGGCGACTTAAGTACAAGAGGACTGACACTCTCACTTTCTACGATTTGAACCTTTCATGTGAGTCTAGTTTCAGATTCCGATGCTTCACTTCAGGTTTACTGTATACCTTGCTCCTTCTTATTAACGATGAAACACAGAAATTGCATCGTAATTAAATTCAAAAGGCACAATGCCGACTTAAGTACAAGAGGACTGACACTCTCACTTTCTATGATTTGAAACTCTCCTGTGAGTCCAGTTTTAGATTCCGAAGCTTCACTTCAGGTTTACTGTATCCCTTGGACCTTCTTATTGACGATGAAACACAGTGTTTGCATCCGAATTCAACACAAAAGGTTCAATGCCGACTTAAGTACAAGGGGACTGACACTGTAACTTTCTATGATTTGAACCTCTCCTGTGAGTCCAGATTTAGATTCCGATGCTTCACTACAGGTTTACTGTATCCCTTGGGCCTTCTTATTGACGATGAAACACAGAAATTGCATCCGAATTTAATACAAAAATCACAATGGCGACTTAAGTACAAGAGGAGTGACACTCTAACTTTCTATGATTTGAATCTCTCCTGTGAGTCCAGTTTTAGATTCCGATGTTCACTTCAGGTTTACTGTATCCCTTGGACCTTCTTATTGACTATGAAACACAGGAATTGCATCCGAATTTAATACAAATAGCACAATGCCGACTTAAGTACAAGAGGACTGACACTCTCTCTTTCTATTATTTGAACCTCTCCTGTGAGTCCGGTTTTAAATTCCGATGCTTCACTCCAGGTTTACTGTATACCTTGCACCTTCTTATTGACGATGAAACAGAGGAATTGCATCGGATTTTAATACAAAAGGCACAATGCCAACATAAGTACAAGAGGACTGATACTCTCACTTTCAATGATTTGAACCTTTCCTGTGAGTCCAGTTTCAGATTCCGATGCTTCACTTCAGGTTTACTGTATACCTTGCTCCTTCTTATTGACGATGAAACACAGAAATTGCATCGGAATTAAATTCAAAAGGCACAATGCCGACTTAAGCAAAAGAGGACTGACTTTCTAACTTTCTATGATTTGAACCTCTCCTGCAAGTCCAGTTTTAGATACCGATGCTTCACTTCAGGTTTACTGTATACCTTGCACCTTCTTATTGACGATGAAACACAGAAATTGCATCGGAATTAAATTCAAAAGGCACAATGCCGACTTAAGTACAAGGGGACTGACACTCTCACTTTCTATGATTTGAACCTCTCCTGTGAGTCCAGTTTTAGATTCCGAAGCTTCACTTCAGGTTTACTGTATCCCTTGGACCTTCTTATTGACGATGAAACTCAGTGTTTGCATCCGAATTTAATACAAAAGTTTCAATGCCGACTTAAGTACAAGAGGGCTGACATCCCACATTCTATGATTTGAAACTCTCCTGAGAGTCCAGTTTTAGATTCCGATGCTTCACTTCAGGTTTACTGTATCCCTTGGACCTTCTTATTGACGATGAAACACAGAAATTGCATCCGAAATTAATACAAAAGGCACAATGCCGACTTAAGTACAAGAGGACTGAGATTCTAACTTTCTATGATTTGAACCTATCCTGTGAGTCCAGTTTTAGATTCCGATGCTTCACTTCAGGTTTACTGTATACCTTGCACCTTCTTATTGACGATGAAACACAGAAATTGCATCGGAATTAAATTCAAAAGGCACAATGCCGACTTAAGTACAAGGGGACTGACACTCTCACTTTCAATGATTTGAACCTTTCCTGTGAGTCCAGTTTCAGATTCCGATGCTTCACTTCAAGTTTACTGTATACCTTGCTCCTTCTTATTGACGATGAAACACAGAAATTGCATCCGAATTTAATACAAAAATCACAATGGCGACTTAAGTACAAGAGGACTGACACTCTCAATTTCTATGATTTGAACCTCTCCTGTGAGTCCAGTTTTAGATTCCGATGCTTCACTTCAGGTTTACTGTATCCCTTGGACCTTCTTATTGACGATGAAACACAGAAATTGCATCCGAAATTAATACAGAAGGCACAATGCCGACTTAAGTACAAGAGGACTGAGATTCTAACTTTCTATGATTTGAACCTATCCTGTGAGTCCAGTTTTAGATTCCGATGCTTCACTTCAGGTTAACTGTATCCCTTGGACTTTCTTATTGACGATATAACACAGAAATTGTATCCGAATGTAATACAAATGGCACAATACCGACTTAAGTACAAGAGGAGTGACACTCTAACTTTCTATGGTTTGAACCTATCCTGTGAGTCCAGTTTTAGATTCAGATGCTTCACTTCAGGTTTACTGTATCCCTTGGACTTTCTTATTGACGATGAAACACAGATATTGCATCCGAATGTAATACAAATGGCACAATACCGACTTAAGTACAAGAGGACTGACACTCTCACTTTCTATGATTTGAACCTCTCCTGTGAGTCCAGTTTTAGATTCCGATGCTTCACTTCAGGTTTACTGTATCTCTTGGACCTTCTTATTGACGATGAAACACAGAAATTGCATCCGAATTTAATACAAAAGGCACAATAGCGGCTTATGTACAAGAGGAGTGACACTTTAACATTCTATGATTTGAATCTCTCCTGTGAGTCCAGTTTTAGATTCCGATGCTTCACTTCATGTTTACTGTATCTCTTGGACCTACTTATTGACGATGAAACACAGAAATTGCATCGGAATTTAATTCAAAAGGCACAATGCCGACCTAAGTACAAGAGGACTGACACTCTCTCTTTCTATTATTTGAACCTCTCCTGTGAGTCCGGTTTTAAATTCCGATGCTTCACTCCAGGTTTACTGTATACCTTGCACCTTCTTATTGACGATGAAACAGAGGAATTGCATCGGAATTTAATACAAAAGGCACAATGCCAACGTAAGTACAAGAGGACTGACACTCTCACTTTCAATGATTTGAACCTTTCCTGTGAGTCCAGTTTCAGATTCCGATGCTTCACTTCAGGTTTACTGTATACCTTGCACCTTCTTATTGACGATGAAACACAGAAATTGCATCGGAATTAAATTCAAAAGGCACAATGCCGACTTAAGTACAAGGGGACTGACACTTTCACTTTCTATGATTTGAACCTCTCCTGTGAGTCCAGTTTTAGATTCCGAAGCTTCACTTCAGGTTTACTGTATCCCTTGGACCTTCTTATTGACGATGAAACACAGTGTTTGCATCCGAATTTAATACAAAAGTTTCAATGCCGACTTAAGTACAAGAGGGCTGACACTCCAACATTCTATGATTTGAAACTCTCCTGAGAGTCCAGTTTTAGATTCCGATGCTTCACTACAGGTTTACTGTATCCCTTGGACCTTCTTATTGACGATGAAACACAAAAATTGCATCCGAATTTAATACAAAAATCACAATGGCGACTTAAGTACAAGAGGACTGACACTCTCAATTTCTATGATTTGAAACTCTTCTCTGAGTCCAGTGTTAGATTCCGATGCATCACTTCAGGTTTACTGTATCCCTTGGTTCTTCTTATTGACGATGAAACACAGAAATTGCATCCGAATTTAATACAAATGTCACAATGCCGACTTAAGTACAAGAGGACTGACACTCTCACTTTCTAGGATTTGAACCTCTCCTGTGAGTCCAGTTTTAGATTGCGATGCTTCACTTTAGGTTTACTGTATACCTTGCACCTTCGTATTGACGATGAAACACAGAAATTGCATCGGAATTAAATTCAAATGGCACAATGCCGACTTAAGTACAAGAGGACTGACACTCTCACTTTCTATGATTTGAACCTCTCCTGTAAGTCCAGTTTTAGATTCCGAAGCTTCACTTCAGGTTTACTGTATCCCTTGGACCTTCTTATTGACGATGAAACACAGTGTTTGCATCCGAATTTAATACAAATGGTTCAATGCCGACTTAAGTACAAGTGGAGAGACACTCTAACTTTCTATGATTTGAACCTCTCCTGTGAGTCCAGTTTTAGATTCCGATGCTTCACTACAGGTTTACTGTATCCCTTGGACCTTCTTATTTACGATGAAACACAGAAATTGCATCCGAATTTAATACAAAATTCACAATGGCGACTTAAGTACAAGAGGACTGACATTCTAATTTTCTATGATTTGAACCTCTCCTGTGAGTCTAGTTTTAGATTCCGATGCTTCACTTCAGGTTTACTGTATCCCTTGGACCTTCATATTGACGATGAAACACAGTAATTGCATCCGAATTTAATACAAAAGGCACAATGGCGACTTAAGTACAAGAGGACTGACACACTCTCTTTTTTATGATTTGAACCTCTCCTGTGAGTCCAGTTTTAGATTCTGATGCTTCACTTCAGGTTTACTGTATCCCTTGGACCTTCTTATTGACGATGAAACACAGAAATTTCATCCGAATTTAATGCAAACGGCACAATGCCGACTTAAGTAAAAGAGGACTCACACTCTTTCTATGACTTGAACCTCTCCTGTGAGTCCAGGTTTAGATTCCGATGCTTCACTTCAGGTTTACTGTATCCCTTGGACCTTCTTATTGACGATAAAACACTGAAATTGCACCCGAAGTTAATACAAATGGCACAATGCCGACTGAAGTACAAGAGGACTGACACTCTCACTTTCAATGATTTAAACCTCTCCTGTGAGTCCAGTTTTTGTTTCCGACTCTTCACTTCAAGTTTACTGTATCCCTTTGACCTTCTTATTGACGATGAAACACACAAATTGCATCGGAATTAAATTCAAAAGGCACAATGCCGACTTAAGTAAAAGAGGACTGACACTCTCACTTTCTATGATTCGAACCTCTCCTGTGAGTCCAGTTTTAGATTCCGATGCTTCACTTCAGGTTTACTGTATCCCTTGGACCTTCTAATTGACGGGAAACACAGAAATTGCACCCGAATTTAATACAAATGGCACAATGGCGACTTAAGTACTAGAGGACTGACACTCTCACATTCTATGATTTGAACCCCTCCTGTGAGTCCAGTTTTAGATTCCGATGCTTCACTTCAGGTTTATGTATCCCTTGGACCTTCTTATTGAGGATGAAACACAGAAATTGGATCCGAATTTAATACAAATGCCACAATGCCGACTTAAGTACAAGAGGCCTGACACCCTCACTTTCTACGATTTGAACCTTTCATGTGAGTCTAGTTTCAGACTCCGATGCTTCACTTCAGGTTTACTGTATACCTTGCTCCTTCTTATTAACGATGAAACACAGATATTGCATCGGAATTAAATTCAAAAGCCACAATGCCGACTTAAGTACAAGAGGACTGACACACTCACTTTCTATGATTTGAAACTCTCCTGTGAGTCCAGTTTTAGATTCTGAAGCTTCACTTCAGGTTTACTGTATCCCTTGGACCTTCTTATTGACGATGAAACACAGTGTTTGCATCCGAATTTAACACAAAAGGTTCAATGCCGACTTAAGTACAAGAGGACTGACACTGTAACTTTCTATGATTTGAACCTCTCCTGTGAGTCCAGTTTTAGATTCCGATGCTTCACTACAGGTTTACTGTATCCCTTGGATCTTCTTGTTGACGATGAAACACAGAAATTGCATCCGAATTTAATACAAAAATCACAATGGCGACATAAGTACAAGAGGAGTGACACTCTAACTTTCTATGATTTGAATCTCTCCTGTGAGTCCAGTTTTAGATTCCGATGTTCACTTCAGGTTTACTGTATCCCTTGGACCTTCTTATTGACTATGAAACACAGGAATTGCATCCGAATTTAATACAAATAGCACAATGCCGACTTAAGTACAAGAGGACTGACACTCTCTCTTTCTATTATTTGAACCTCTCCTGTGAGTCCGGTTTTAAATTCCGATGCTTCACTCCAGGTTTACTGTATACCTTGCACCTTCTTATTGACGATGAAACAGAGGAATTGCATCGGATTTTAATACAAAAGGCACAATGCCAACATAAGTACAAGAGGACTGACACTCTCACTTTCAATGATTTGAACCTTTCCTGTGAGTCCAGTTTCAGATTCCGATGCTTCACTTCAGGTTTACTGTATACTTTACTCCTTCTTATTGACGATGAAACACAGAAATTGCATCGGAATTAAATTCAAAAGGCACAATGCCGACTTAAGTAAAAGAGGACTGACTTTCTAACTTTCTATGATTTGAACCTCTCATGCAAGTCCAGTTTTAGATTCCGATGCTTCACTTCAGGTTTACTGTATACCTTGCACCTTCTTATTGACGATGAAACACAGAAATTGCATCGGAATTAAATTCAAAAGGCACAATGCCGACTTAAGTACAAGGGGACTGACACTCTCACTTTCTATGATTTGAACCTCTCCTGTGAGTCCAGTTTTAGATTCCGAAGCTTCACTTCAGGTTTACTGTATCCCTTGGACCTTCTTATTGACGATGAAACACAGTGTTTGCATCCGAATTTAATACAAAAGTTTCAATGCCGACTTAAGTACAAGAGGGCTGACACTCCAACATTCTATGATTTGAAACTCTCCTGAGAGTCCAGTTTTAGATTCCGATGCTTCACTACAGGTTTACTGTATCCCTTGGACCTTCTTATTGACGATGAAACACAGAAATTGCATCCGAATTTAATACAAAAATCACAATGGCGACTTAAGTACAAGAGGACTGACACTCTCAATTTCTATGATTTGAAACTCTTCTCTGAGTCCAGTGTTAGATTCCGATGCATCACTTCAGGTTTACTGTATCCCTTGGTCCATCTTATTGACGATGAAACACAGAAATTGCATCCGAATTTAATACAAATGTCACAATGCCGACTTAAGTACAAGAGGACTGACACTCTCACTTTCTAGGATTTGAACCTCTCCTGTGAGTCCAGTTTTAGATTCCGATGCTTCACTTTAGGTTTACTGTATTCCTTGCACCTTCGTATTGATGATGAAACACAGAAATTGCATCCGAAATTAATACAAAAGGCACAATGCCGACTTAAGTACAAGAGGACTGAGATTTCAACTTTCTATGATTTGAACCTATCCTGTGAGTCCAGTTTTAGATTCCGATGCTTCACTTCAGGTTAACTGTATCCCTTGGACTTTCTTATTGACGATATAACACAGAAATTGTATCCGAATGTAATACAAATGGCACAATACCGACTTAAGTACAAGAGGAGTGACACTCTAACTTTCTATGATTTGAACCTATCCTGTGAGTCCAGTTTTAGATTCAGATGCTTCACTTCAGGTTTACTGTATCCCTTGGACTTTCTTATTGACGATGAAACACAGATATTGCATCCGAATGTAATACAAATGGCACAATACCGACTTAAGTACAAGAGGACTGACACTCTCACTTTCTATGATTTAAACCTCTCCTGTGAGTCCAGTTTTAGATTCCGATGCTTCACTTCAGGTTTACTGTATCTCTTGGACCTTCTTATTGACGATGAAACACAGAAATTGCATCCGAATTTAATACAAAAGGCACAATAGCGGCTTATGTACAAGAGGAGTGACACTTTAACATTCTATGTTTTGAATCTCTCCTGTGAGTCCAGTTTTAGATTCCGATGCTTCACTTCAAGTTTACTGTATCTCTTGGTCCTACTTATTGACGATGAAACACAGAAATTGCATCGGAATTTAATTCAAAAGGCACAATGCCGACCTAAGTACAAGAGGACTGACACTCTCTCTTTCTATTATTTGAACCTCTCCTGTGAGTCCGGTTTTAAATTCCGATGCTTCACTCCAGGTTTACTGTATACCTTGCACCTTCTTATTGACGATGAAACAGAGGAATTGCATCGGAATTTAATACAAAAGGCACAATGCCAACGTAAGTACAAGAGGACTGACACTCTCACTTTCAATGATTTGAACCTTTCCTGTGAGTCCAGTTTCAGATTCCGATGCTTCACTTCAGGTTTACTGTATACCTTGCACCTTCTTATTGACGATGAAACACAGAAATTGCATCGGAATTAAATTCACAAGGCACAATGCCGACTTAAGTACAAGGGGACTGACACTTTCACTTTCTATGATTTGAACCTCTCCTGTGAGTCCAGTTTTTGATTCCGAAGCTTCACTTCAGGTTTACTGTATCCCTTGGACCTTCTTATTGACGATGAAACACAGTGTTTGCATCCGAATTTAATACAAAAGGTACAATGCCGACTTAAGTACAAGAGGGCTGACACTCCAACATTCTATGATTTGAAACTCTCCTGAGAGTCCAGTTTTAGATTCCGATGCTTCACTACAGGTTTACTGTATCCCTTGGCCTTCTTATTGACGATGAAACACAAAAATTGCATCCGAATTTAATACAAAAATCACAATGGCGACTTAAGTACAAGAGGACTGACACTCTCAATTTCTATGATTTGAAACTCTTCTCTGAGTCCAGTGTTAGATTCCGATGCATCACTTCAGGTTTACTGTATCCCTTGGTTCTTCTTATTGACGATGAAACACAGAAATTGCATCCGAATTTAATACAAATGTCACAATGCCGACTTAAGTACAAGAGGACTGACACTCTCACTTTCTAGGATTTGAACCTCTCCTGTGAGTCCAGTTTTAGATTGCGATGCTTCACTTTAGTTTTACTGTATACCTTGCACCTTCGTATTGACGATGAAACACAGAAATTGCATCAGAATTTAATACAAAAGGCACAATGCCGACTTAAGTACAAGAGGACTGACACTCTCACTTTCTATGATTTGAACCTCTCCTGTGAGTCCAGTTTTAGATTCCGATGCTTCACTTCAGGTTTACTGTATCCCTTGGACCTTCTTATTGACGATGAAACACAGAAATTGCATCCGAATTTAATACAAAAGGCACAATACCGACTTATGTACAAGAGGAGTGACACTTTAACATTCTATGATTTGAATCTCTCTTGTGAGTCCAGTTTTAGATTCCGATGCTTCACTTCATGTTTACTGTATCTCTTGGACCTACTTATTGACGATGAAACACAGAAATTGCATCGGAATTTAATTCAAAAGGCACAATGCCGACCTAAGTAGAAGAGGACTGACACTCTCACTTTCTAGTATTTGTACCTCTCCTGTGAGTCCAGTTTTAGATTCCGATGCTTCACTTCAGGTTTACTGTATACCTTGCACCTTCTTATTGACGATGAAACACAGAAATTACATAGGAATTAAATTCAAAAGGCACAATGCCGACTTAAGTACAAGAGGACTGACACTCTCACTTTCTATGATTTGAACCTCTCCTGTGAGTTCAGTTTTAGATTCCGATGCTTCACTTCAGGTTTGCTGTATCCCTTGGACCTTCTTACTGACGATGAAACACAGAGTTTACATACGAATTAAATACAAAAGGTACAATGCCGACTTAAGTACAAGTGGACTGACACACAAACTTTCTATGATTTGAACCTCTCCTGTGAGTCCAGTTTAAGAATCCGATGCTTCACGTCAGATTTACTGTATCCTTGGACCTTCTTATTGACGATGAAGCACAGTAATTGCATCCGAATTTAATACAAAAGGCACAATGGCGACTTAAGTACAAGAGGACTGACACACTCTCTTTCTATGATTTGAACCTCTTGTGTGAGTCCAGTTTTAGATTCTGATGCTTCACTTCAGGTTTACTGTATCCCTTGGACCTTCTTATTGACGATGAAACACAGAAATTTAATCCGAATTTAATACAAATGTCACAATGCCGACTTAAGTAAAAGAGGACCGACACTCAAACTTTCTATGATTTGAACCTCTCCTGCAAGTCCAGTTTTAGATTCCGATGCTTCACTTCAGGTTTACTGTATACCTTGGACCTTCTTATTGACGATAAAACACAGAAATTGCGTCCGAATTTAATACAAAAGGCACAATACCGACTTAAGTACAAGAGGAGTGACACTCTAACTTTCTATGATTTGAATCTCTAATGTGAGTCCAGTTTCAGATTCCGATGTTTCACTTCAGGTTTCCTGTATCCCTTGGACATTCTTATTGACTATGAAACACAGGAATTGGATCCGAATGTAATACAAATGGCACAATGCCGACTTAAGTACAAGAGGACTGACACTCTCTCTTTCTATGATTTGAACCTCTCCTGTGAGTCCGGGTTTAATTTCCGATGCTTCACTCCAGGTTTACTGTATACCTTGCTCCTTCTTATTGACGATGAAACATGGAAATTGCATCGGAATTTAATACAAAAGGCACAATGCCGACTTAAGTAAAAGAGGACAAAAACTCTAACTTTCTATGATTTGAACCTCTCCTGCAAGTCCAGTTTTAGATTCCGATGCTTCACTTCAGGTTTACTGTATACCTTGGACCGTCTTATTGACGATAAAACACAGAAATTGCATCCGAATTTAATACAAAAGGCACAATACCGACTTAAGTACAAGACGAGTGACACTCTAACTTTCTATGATTTGAATCTCTCCTGTGAGTCCAGTTTTAGATTCCGATGTTTCACTTCAGGTTTCCTGTATCCCTTGGACCTTCTTATTGACTATGAAACACAGGAATTGCATCCGAATTTAATACAAATGGTACAATGCCGACTTAAGTACATGAGGACTGACACTCTCTCTTTCTATGATTTGAACCTCTCCTGTGAGTCCGGTTTTAATTTCCGATGCTTCACTCCAGGTTTACTGTATACCTTGCACCTTCTTATTGACGATGAAACATAGAAATTGCATCGGAATTTAATACAAAAGGCACAATGCCGACTTAAGTAAAAGAGGACAAACACTCTAACTTTCTATGATTTGAACCTCTCCCGTGAGTCCAGTTTTAGATTCCGATGCTTCACTTCAGGTTTACTATATCCCTTGGACCTTCTTATTGACGATGAAACACAGAAATTGCATCCGAATTTAATACAAATGCCACAATGCCGACTTAAGTACAAGAGGACTGACACTGTCACATTCTATGATTTGAACCTTTCCTGTGAGTCCAGTTTTAGATTCCGATGCTTCACTTCAGGTTTACTGTATCCCATGGGCTTCTTACTGACGATGAAACGCAGAAATTGCACCCGAATTTAATACAAATGGCACAATACCGACTTAAGTACAAGAGGACTGACACTCTCACTTTCAATGATTTGAACCTCTCCTGTGAGTCCAGTTTCAGATTCCGATGCTTCACTTCAGGTTTACTGTATACCTTGCAAATTCTTATTGACGATGAAACACAGAAATTGCATCGGAATTAAATTCAAAAGGCACAATGCCGACTTAAGTACAAGAGGACTGACACACTCTCTTTCTATGATTTGAACCTCTCCTGTGAGTCCAGTTTTAGATTCTGATGCTTCACTTCAGGTTTACTGTATCACTTGGACCTTCTTATTGAGGATGAAACACAGTGTATGCATCCGAATTTAATACAAAAGGCACAATGGCGACTTAAGTACAAGAGGACTGACACTCTCACTTTCAATGATTTGAACCTCTCCTGTGAGTCCAGTTTCAGATTCCGATGCTTCACTTCAGGTTTACTGTATACCTTGCAAATTCTTATTGACGATGAAACACAGAAATTGCATCGGAATTAAATTCAAATGGCACAATGCCGACTTAAGTACAAGAGGACTGACACTCTCACTTTCTATGATTTGAACCTCTCCTGTAAGTCCAGTTTTAGATTCCGAAGCTTCACTTCAGGTTTACTGTATCCCTTGGACCTTCTTATTGACGATGAAACACAGTGTTTCCATCCGAATTTAATACAAATGGTTCAATGCCGACTTAAGTACAAGAGGAGAGACACTCTAACTTTCTATGATTTGAACCTCTCCTGTGAGTCCAGTTTTAGATTCCGATGCTTCACTACAGGTTTACTGTATCCCTTGGACCTTCTTATTTACGATGAAACACAGAAATTGCATCCGAATTTAATACAAAATTCACAATGGCGACTTAAGTACAAGAGGACTGACATTCTAATTTTCTATGATTTGAACCTCTCCTGTGAGTCTAGTTTTAGATTCCGATGCTTCACTTCAGGTTTACTGTATCCCTTGGACCTTCATATTGACGATGAAACACAGTAATTGCATCCGAATTTAATACAAAAGGCACAATGGCGACTTAAGTACAAGAGGACTGACACACTCTCTTTTTTATGATTTGAACCTCTCCTGTGAGTCCAGTTTTAGATTCTGATGCTTCACTTCAGGTTTACTGTATCCCTTGGACCTTCTTATTGACGATGAAACACAGAAATTTCATCCGAATTTAATGCAAACGGCACAATGCCGACTTATGTAAAAGAGGACTGACACTCTTACTTTCTATGGGTTTGAACCTCTCCTTTGAGTCCAGTTTTAGATTCCGATGCTTCACTTCAGGTTTACTGTATACCTTGGACCTTCTTATTGACGATAAAACACAGAAATTGCATCCGAATTTAATACAAAAGGCACAATACCGACTTCAGTACAAGAGGAGTGACACTCTAACTTTCAATGATTTGAATCTCTCCTGTGAGTCCAGTTTTAGATTCCGATGTTTCACTTCAGGTTTCCTGTATCCCTTGGACCTTCTTATTGACTATGAAACACAGGAATTGCATCCGAATTTAATACAAATGTTACAATGCCGACGTAAGTACAAGAGGACTGACACTCTCTTATTCTATGATTTGAACCTCTCCTGGGAGTCCGGTTTTAATTTCCGATGCTTCACTCCAGGTTTACTGTATACCTTGCACCTTCTTATTGACGATGAAACATAGAAATTGCATCGGAATTTAATACAAAAGGCACAATGCCGGCTTAAGTAAAAGAGGACAAACACTCTAACTTTCTATGATTTGAACCTCTCGTGTGAGTCTAGTTTTGGATTCCGATGATTCACTTCAGGTTTACTGTATCCCTTGGACCTTCTTATTGACAATGAAACACAGAAATTGCATCCGAATTTAATACAAAAGGCACAATGCCGAATTAAGTACAAGAGGACTGACACTCTAACTTTCTATGATTTGAACCTCTCCCGTGAGTCCAGTTTTAATTCCGATGCTTCACTTCAGGTTTACTATATCCCTTGGACCTTCTTATTGACGATGAAACACAGAAATTGCACCCTAATTTAATACAAATGGCACAATACCGACTTAAGTACAAGAGGACTGACACTCTCGCTATCTATGATTTTAACCTCTAATGTGAGACCAGTTTTAGATTCCAATGCTTCACTTCAGGTTTACTGTATCACTTGGACCTTCTTATTGACGATGAAACACAGAGTTTGTACCCGAATTTAATAGAAAAGGCACAATGCCGACTTAAGTACAAGAGTAATGACACTCTAACTTTCTATGATTTGAACCTCTCCTGTGAGTCCAGTTTGAGATTCCGATGTTTCACTTCAGGTTTACTGTATCCCTTGGACCTTCTTATTGACGATGAAACACAGAAATTGGATCCGAATTTAATACAAAAGGCACAATGGCGACTTAAGTACAAGAGGACTGACACTCTCACTTTCAATGATTTGAACCTCTCCTGTGAGTCCAGTTTCAGATTCCGATGCTTCACTTCAGGTTTACTGTATACCTTGCAAATTCTTATTGACGATGAAACACAGAAATTGCATCGGAATTAAATTCAAAAGGCACAATGCCGACCTAAATACAAGAGGACTGACACACTCTCTTTCTATGATTTGAACCTCTCCTGTGAGTCCAGTTTTAGATTCTGATGCTTCACTTCAGGTTTACTGTATCCCTTGGACCTTCTTATTGACGATGAAACACAGAAATTTCATCCGAATTTAATACAAAAGGCACAATGACGACTTAAGTAAAAGAGGTCTGACACTCTAACTTTCTATGATTTGAACCTTTCCTGCAAGTCCAGTTTTAGATTCCAATGCTTCACTTCGGGTTTACTGTATCACTTGGACCTTCTTATTGACGATGAAACACAGAGTTTGTACCCGAATTTAATAGAAAAGGCACAATGCCGACTTAAGTACAAGAGTAATGACACTCTAACTTTCTATGATTTGAACCTCTCCTGTGAGTCCAGTTTGAGATTCCGATGTTTCACTTCAGGTTTACTGTATCCCTTGGACCTTCTTATTGACGATGAAACACAGAAATTGGATCCGAATTTAATACAAAAGGCACAATGGCGACTTAAGTACAAGCGCACTGACACTCTCCCTTTCAATGATTTGAACCTCTCCTGTGAGTTTAGTTTCAGATTCCGATGCTTCACTTCAGGTTTACTGTATACCTTTGACCATCTGATTGACGATGAAACACAGAAATTTTATCCAAATTTAATACAAATATCACAATGCCGTTTTAAGTACCAGAGGACTGACACTCTCACTTTCTATGATTTGAACCTCTCCTTTGAGTGCAGTTTTAGATTCCGATGCTTCACTTCAGGTTTACTGTATACCTTGCACCTTCTGATTGACGATGAAACACAGAAATTGGATCGGAATTTAATACAAAAGGCACAATGCCGACCTAAGTAAAAGAGGACTGACACTCTAACTTTCTATGATTTGAACCTGTCCAGTGAGTCCAGTTTTAGATTCCGATGCTTCACTTAAGGTTTACTGTATTCCTTGGACCTTCTTATTGACGATGAAACACAGAAACTGCATCCGAATTTAATACAAAAGGCACAATACCGACTTATGTACAAGAGGAGTGACACTTTAACTTTCTATGATTGAATCTCTCCTGTGAGTCCAGTTTTAGATTCCGAGCTTCACTTCATGTTTATTGTATCCCTTGGACCTACTTATTGACGATGAAACACAGAAATTGCATCGGAATTTAATTCAAAAGGCACAATGCCGACCTAAGTAGAAGAGGACTGACACTCTCACTTTCTATTATTTGAACCCCTCCTGTGTGTCCAGTTTTAGATTGCGATAGTTCACTTCAGGTTTACTGTATACCTTGCACCTTCTTATTGACGATGAAACACAGAAATTGCATCAGAATTAAATTCAAAAGGCACAATGCCGACTTAAGTAC